>NC_133751.1:108087252-108407402 GCF_036562045.2 Rhinolophus sinicus | reverse complement strand
GCACAGGCAGATGTGCACAACAGTGTTCATAGCAGTGTCATTCAAAATGGCCTCGAAATAGAAACAACTCAATGCCTATCGGCAGGAAAATGGATAACCAAACCATGGCAGAGTACTCTACAGCAGTGGAAGTTAGCTGACTATAGAGATGCATAATAACATGAATATAGCTGAGTTATCTAATCAGGAATGAAGAGAGAAAGTTCTAGAAGATAAAACAAAGCAAAATACCTTTTTAAAAATAAAGTTTAAAAAGAAAGACAAACCAGGACTTCTGGCTTCTGCTTATAAGGTAAAAGCTGGAAAGAGCACTATTCTCACCCTTAAAGAACAACAATGACAAGCCAGATGAGATGCTAATTCACAACTTTTTTTCAACTCACCAGAGAGCTCAGGTTACAGGAAGCCAATAAACTCAAAATCTAAGAAAAAGCAGACACCCTTCAAAAAATGAGAGAAGATGTGAACTTTGATTACCCAAAATATTTTTAAAAGTAATGGCTGAGAATTTTCTAAAATTAATCATGTTCACCAAAGCACAGTGTCAGGAAGATTAGACAACAAGCCGGTTACACATAAAACAAAATCAAAGAAAACCTGGCACATCATATTCAAACAGCTGAAAGATAAAGACAAAGAAAACATATTGAAGGCAGCCAGAATAAAAAGACACATTAACTATAGAGAAACAAAAATAAGAAATACAGCAGATTTCTCATAAAAATTCTGCAGTCCAGAAGACAATGGAGTGACATGCTTAGAGTGTTAAAGAAAAATGTAAACCCAGAAATCTATACCCAGTAAAAACAGCACACATACACATTACATAGTGAAAAAGGGGTCAATTCTCCAAGAAGACATAACATTCCTAAATGCGTGTTCACTTAAAAGGTCTTCATAATATATGAAGGTCTAATAATTAAGTTTGCGAACACATCCTAGAAAAAGGGCTACATACCTCATTGCTGAATATCACTATGATTACCTTCAAAGTATTCCCCTTGGGAAGCTATGCACTGACACCAGTGCCTACCCACCCTTCAAAGCAATTTTGGAACTCTTTTTCTGGAATGGCCATCAGAGCTCTCGTTGTATTACCCTTGATGTCCTGAATGTCACCAAAATGTCTGCCTTTCAATATTTCCTTTATCTTCAAATAAACAAAGAAGACATTGAGGGCCAGATCAGGTGAGTAGGGAGGCAGTTCCAATACAGTTATTTGTTTATTGGTTAAAAACTCCCTCACAGACAGTGCTGTGTGAGCTAGTGCACTGTCGTGATGTAGGAGCCATGAATTGTTGGAGAAAAGTTCAAGTTGTCTAACTTTTTCATGCAGCCTTTTCAACACTTCCAAGTAGTAAACTTGGTTAACTGTTTGTTCAGTTGATAAATATTCATAAAGAATAATCCCGATATTTAAAAAAAAAAAAGGGTAACAACATCACTGCAATGAGTTTGCGAACTTAATTGTCAGACCTTATATGAAGCAAAAACTCATAGAATTGAAAGGATAAAAGGATAAATCCACAATCAATAGTTAGACTTCAACAATCCTTTCTCAGTAATTGATAGAGTAAGAAGAAAGAAAATCAGCAACAATACAGAAAAACCTGAACAACACTATCCACCAACTTGACCTATTGATATTTATAGAACACTCCACCCAACAACACCGGAATATATACCCATCCCTCCCTCCATGCATCCATCGCACAAACACAACTGGACATCTGTTATGGGGCAGGCACTACACTAAGCAGAGATGCATCAAGCTCCTTAAGGAGTTTACAGTCTAGCCAGGTAGACAGACTTATAGACAGATGGATGCAGAGGGAATAGCAGGGCCATTGAAGAGGGTGAAACGCATGTACGCAGCACCTAGCACAGAAAAAGCACACAGTAAATATCTAATGAATGGATCTGTTTTACTGGTTTTGAATAGAATTTTAACAGGAACATACTATGAACATATATTTTTGAATTATGAAAATATTTCACTTGCAACACATTTACTATTTATCTCTCCCACCAGAATGTGGCCTCCATGACAACAGTGACTGATCCTGTCCTGTTCATAGGTATACCCCAGGACCTAGTGTTATAGCTAGCACATAGCAGGTCCACAGTAAACATTTATATGCTAAAGGAATGTATTTATCTTCTAGTTCTATAGGGTTCCTGATCTTGACATTGTCATTTTCAGCAATTGCCATTGCCTTTGAACTCATCGACCACTCTTGGTCTGCAGATCTATCTGTTGGAGCTTTTGTAAGACTTCAAATTGAACTCTAGTTTTCCTTCCTTCCATGCTCTGTCATGGGCATGTGTTGGCTTTGTTGACCAGCATTCATTCCCTGTCTTCTGGTAACTGTATTCTGACCATTTTCTTTTGGGGAACCATCCCTCCACAGTCCTGTGAACTTCATGCAAGGCTGAGCCCACTTCTCCCATCAAGGGGTGAGTATGTGACTCTTCCTACCAAATCAGTGACCCAGGATCACTATGTGGTACAGGAAAAATGATAATAATAATAATAATAATAATAATAATAATAGTAAAAATATTTATTATGTCCCAGACACTGTTTTAATGGGTGAGAAATGGGTGACGGATGAGTAAATTGATAAATGAAAACATGGATAAGTGGGTGAATCAATGGACAGAGTATTGTCTGTGACTGATGACAAATGAATGGACAGGTGAATCACTGGACAGATTGTTGGATGAACATAAATATAAGTGGGTGAATAAATAATGAGTAGAGGGATGGATAGATAGGTGGATGTGCACCTAGAGCACACACCAACCAAGACCGCATTCTAGGACATAAAACAAATCTTAACAAATTTAAAAGAACTAGAAGTTAAGCAATCACTTCCAGATCACCCAGGGATCAAAGAGGAAATCACAAGGGAAATCCCAAAATGTTCTGAATTCAATGAATGTTGTAGAAATACAACATATTAAAACTTGGCAGCTGAAGCAGTGTCAAGAAGGAAATTTATACCTTTAAATACTTATATGGCATTAGAAAGCAGGAAAAAGTTTCAAATTAAGATTCCACACTAAGAAATTAGAAAAAACAAAATCAAATTAAACCTAGAGCAAGCAGAAGGAAGCAAATAGCAAAGATAACAGCAGAAATCAATGGAATCAAAAATGGAAAAATACTTACTTTGATTTAGAACATCATCAAAATGGCGGCATAAGGTAAGCCTCTGTAAATGTCCCCTGGAATTTACAACAAATGGAACAACTATAACTCCACAAAGGACTCCCTGCAGAGCAGACAGGCAAGACGAAGAGGCCCACAACTAAATTCACCTAAAGGTGGGCAAACAGTGCAAGCGGGGGAGGGGGGAAGGGAGAAGTGCGGACGGAGCCGCGCGGACGCAGGACGCAGACCTAGGTCAGTACTCCGAGTTCACTGCATCCTGGAACTACTGCAGCTGTGGAAGCGGAAAGAACTCGGACTGCTAGGGCTCTGTTTATGGCCCACAGGGCTGAGGGGACACATAACACATGGCTGAACCCAATGCTCACGGCACAACCTCAGAGAAAAGACTGATGGAAAAAGGCTGAAAACAGTGGTTTAAGCCCTCACTGCCAAGCAGAGAATGGAAGCCTTAGGCACTGAGACTACCCACCCCCTCCTTACCCTCCAAGAGCTCGCCCCGTCCCGATCTGCCCGGTGCTAGAAGCGGAATAGTAGCAGTGTCAGATAAAAAGAACAGAATAATTGCTGTTCTGAGAACTGTGGACCGCAGACACAGATTTGCAGCCCAACTAGTTCCTGAAAAGCGGAGGGAGCTGTGGCAGCAGGACCGACTGCTGTGGAGGTCGCCACCATTGCTCTGGGCCACCTCTCACAACTCACTCCGCCCCTAGCCCCCGTATCTGGGCAAATCCCTGCGGGAGAAAACAGAACTGCTGAAACACACAGGCTCTGAATCTGGTGCAGTAAGAGCTTTGGTACTTCAAAAGCTCTCCGCATACCCACACAGACACTGTGCCCTGTGACCCAGGCAAACTATTAACAGAGGAGAAGCCCATCTCCCAGGAATCCCCCATTGTGTGAGAAGCTGGAATAGTGCAGAGAAAACATAGCACTACAGTGAGAGAGAAAAAAAGGCTGCAGTCGGAGAGAAAATAAAACATTCTACCAACACCTACTGGAAAACAAAAGAAAGACCTCTTCCTATCAATCTGTTGCAGAAGCCACTCCTGTAGATATCTAGGAAGAGAAAAATAAATGAGTAATTGTCATGAATAATCAAGGCAACAAGACGGCTCAGAGAGAAAGTGAAAAGTCTCCAGAAAAGGAAGTTAAAGATATGGAAATATGTGACTTAAATGACAGAGAATTCAAGATTGCAGTTCTGAAAAAACTCAATGAGATGCAAGAAAACACAGAAAGGCAGTTTAATGAACTCAGAAACACAATCAAAGAACAACATGAGCATCTTACAAAGGATATTGAAATTTTAAAAATGAACCAAACAGAATTTATGGAGATTAAGAACTCAATAGATGAAACTAAGAATGAAATAGCCAGCTTAGGTAGTAGAGTTGACCAGATGGAGGAAAGAATCACTGACATCGAAGAGAGAAACCTGGAAATGACACGAATGGAAGAAGAAAGAGACTTGAGACTTAAAAGAAATGAAAGAACTCTACAAGAACTTTCTGACTCCATCAGAAAGAGCAATATAAGAATAATGGGCATACCAGAAGAAGAAGAAAGAGAGAAGAGAACAGAGAATATATTCAAACAAATTGTCGATGAGAACTTCCCAAACTTGTGGAAAGAAATGGATCCTCGAATCCAAGAAGAAAATAGAACACCTAATTACCTCAATCCCAACAAGCCTTCTCCAAGGCACATTGTATCGAAGCTGTCTAAAATCAATGACAAAGAAAGAATCCTCAAGGCAGCCAGGGAAAAGAAGATGGTAACTTACAAAGGAAAGCCCATTAGATTATCATCAGATTTTTCAACAGAAACTCTACAAGCCAGGAGGGAATGGAACCAAATATTCAAACTATTGAAAGAGAGAAATTATGAGCCAAGAATAATATATCCAGCAAAGATATCCTTTAGATATGAAGGAGGAATAAAGACCTTTCCAGACATACAGAAGCTGAGGAAATTTTCTAATACACGACCTGCACTACAAGAAATACTAAAGGAGGCTATTCAACCACCATCAACAGGGACAATTTGTAGCAACCAAAACATAAAAAGGGGGAGAGCCAAGGCCTGAACCGGAATATGGGAATGGAGAAAGTTAGCGTGCTGAACAAGATGGAATACTCTAAATGTCAAACTTTCTTTTACATAAACTTAAGGGTAACTACCCCAAAAAAGAAATCCAGAACTGAAATATATACTGAAATAAAAGAAGAAACAGAGGGACACATCATAGAATACCACCACACAGAAATAATAGAGAACAACAAAGGGGCAAAGAAACAATGGAGACACAGCCTTACCAGAAAACTAAAGATAGAATGACAGGAAATCCTCACATTTCAATAATCACCCTAAAGGTAAATGGACTGAACTCACCAATAAAAGGCACAGAGTAGCAGATTGGATCAAAAAACTAAACCCAACCATATGCTGTCTCCAAGAGACACATCTCAGCTACAAGGACAAGCATAGACTCAAAGTGAAAGGGTGGAAATTGACACTCCAAGCAAATGGTACCCAGAGAAAATCAGGTGTAGCCATAATGATATCACATGAAACAGACTTCAAGGTGAAAAAGATAACAAAAGACAAAGATGGACATTTCATAATGGTGAAGGGGACTATACAACAAGAAGACACAACAGTCATCAATATTGATGACCCTAATCAGGGAGCACCGAAATACACCAAGCAACTACTAACAGAACTAAAGGGAGAAATTGACCAAAACACAATTATACTAGGGGACTTAAATACATCATTGACAGCTATGGATAGATCATCCAAACAGAAAATAAATAATGAAATAGTAGCCCTAAATGACACATTAGATGAAATGGACATAATTGACATTTATAGAGCACTTCATCCTAAAACATCAGACTATACATTCTTTTCTAGTGTACATGGAACATTCTCAAGGATAGACCATATATTGGGACATAAAATCAGTCTCAACAAATTTAAGAAGATTGAAATCATACCAAGCATATTCTCTGATCACAAGGCTTTGAAATTGGATATCAACTGTAAAAAGAAAGCAGGAAAAAACACAAATACATGGAGATTAAACAACATACTTTTAAAGAAGGACTGGGTCAAAGAAGAAATTAGAGGAGAGATCAAAAGATACATAGAAACAAATGACAATGAAAATACATCCTACCAAAATTTTGGGGATGCAGCGAAAGCAGTTTTAAGAGGGAGATTTGTATCATTACAGGCCTATCTCAAGAAACAAGAAAAATCTCCAATAAATAACCTCACGTTACACCTTAAAGAACTAGAAAAAGAAGAACAAATGAAACCCAAGGTCAGCAGAAAAAAGGAAATAACAAAAATTAGAGCAGAACTAAGTGAACTAGAGAACAAAAAGACAATAGAAAAAATTCATGTGACAAAGAGCTGATTCTTTGAAAAGATTAATAAAATTGACAAACCCTTGGCTAGACTCACTAAGATAAAAAGAGAGAGGACGCTAATTAACAAAATCAGATATGAAAAAGGGGAAGTTATCACATATGCCACAGAAATACAAAGGATCATCCAAAAATACTATGAAGGACTATATGCCACCAAATTCAATAACCTAGAAGACAAGGACAAGTTCTTAGAAACATATAGCCTTCCTCGTCTGAACCATGAAGAATTGGAAAATCTAAACAGACCTATCACCAGGAACGAAACTGAATCAGTCATCCAAAACCTTCCCCAAAGCAAAAGTCTGGACCAGATGGCTTCACTAGTGAATTCTACCAAACCTTCAAAGAGGATTTAATACCAATCCTGCTCAAACTCTTCCAAAAAATTGAAGAAGAGACAGTACTCCCTAACTCATTTCATACTGCCAACATTAATTACCCTGATACCAAAACGTAGTAAGGACAACACAAAAAAAAAAAACTACAGACCAATATCTCTGATGAATACAGATGCAAAAATCCTAAATAAAATTCTAGCAAATCGAATACAACAATGCATTAAAAAGATTATTCATCACGACCAAGTGGGGTTCATCCCCGGAACACAAGGATGGTTCAACATCCGCAAATCCATCAATGTGATACATCACATAAACAAAATAAAGGGCAAAAATCATATGATTATATCCATTGATGCAGAAAAGCATTTGATAAGATACAACATCCATTTATGATTAAAACACTTAATAAAATAGGTATAGAAGGAAAATAACTTAACATAATAAAGGCCATATATGACAAACCCTCAGCTAATCTCATAATTAATGGTGAAAAACTGAAGCCCTTTGCTCTACGTTCAGGAACACGACAGGGCTGTCCCCTATCACCTCTGCTTTTCAACATCGTGTTGGAAGTCCTTGCCAGAGCAATCAGGCAAGAGAAAGAAATAAAAGGCATCCAAATTGGGAATGAAGAAGTTAAATTGTCACTCTTTGCAGATGACATGATGCTATTTATATAAAACCCTAAAGACTCCACAAAAAAACTATTAGAAACAATCAACGAATACAGTCAAGTTGCCGGCTACAAAATCAACATACAAAAGTCCACTGCATTCCTATATACTAACAATGAAACCTCAGAAAAAGAAATACAAAAACCAATTCCTTTTGCAATTGCAGCAAAAAGAATAAAATACCTAGGAATAAACTTAACCAAGGATGTGAAAGACCTATATGCTGAAAACTATAAGACATTTTTGAAAGAAATTGAAGAAGACACAAAGAAATGGAAAGACATTCCATGCTCATGGATTGGAAGAATCAACATAGTTAAAATGGCCATATTACCCAAAGCAATATACAGATTCAATGCAATCCCCATCAAAATCCCAATGGCATATTTTAAAGAAATAGAACAAAAAATCATCAGATTTGTTTGGAACCACAAAAGACCCCGAATAGCCAAAGCAATCTTAAGAAAAAAGAACAATACTGGAGGTATCACACTCCCTGACTTCAGCTTGTACTACAGGGCTACAATAATAAAAACAGCATGGTATTGGCAGAAAAACAGACACACAGACCAATGGAATAGAATTGAGAACCCAGAAATAAAACCACAGAAATATGGACAGATAATTTTTGACAAAGAAGCAAAAAACAAACAATGGAGAAAAGACAGCCTCTTCAATAAATGGTGCTGGCAGAATTGGGTAGCCACATGCAAAAGAATGAAACTGGACTGCTGTCACCATGTACCAAAATTAATTCAAAATGAATCAAAGACTTAAGCATAAGACCTGACAGAATAAACTGCATAGAAGAAAACATAGGTACTAAACTTACGGACCTTGGGTTCAAAGAGCATTTTATGAATTTGACTCCAAAGGCAATGGAAGTAAAAGCTAAAATAAACGAATGGGACTATATGAAACTTAACAGCTTCTGCACAGCAAAAGAAACCATCAACAAAATAAAGAGGCAACCAACTGAATGGGAGAAGATTTTTGCAACAGTGCCTCCGATAAGGGGCTAATATCCAAAATACACAAGGAACTCATGCAACTCAACAACAAAAAAACAAACAACCCAATTGAAAAATGATCAGAGGACCTGAAGAGACATTTCTCCAAACAGGACATACAAATGGCAAATAGACATGAAAAAATGCTCAACATCACTAATCATCAGAGAAATGCAAATCAAAACCACAATGAGATATCATCTCACCCCAGTCAGAACGGCTATCATCAACAAGACAATAGTAACAAATGTTGGAGAGGCTGTGGAGAAAACGGAACCCTCATACACTGCTGGTGTAAATGGCCGTATAGAAAATATCTTTAGGCTTTGCTGGCCACATATAGTCCTTATCACTTATTTTTCTTTGTGTTTTCTCTTCGTTTTTTGTTTTTTTGGTATATATTCTTTTAATCTTTAAAATGGCTGTGAGCTGGATTTGGCCTTCAAGCCGTACATTGGTGCTCCCTGCTCTACACAGACTGATGAAGAAAAAAAGAGAGAGAAAAATTACTTACAAACAAGGAAACACTAAGGTACTAGGGACAACTCTACGTCTATACCTGTGACTACCTAAATAACATGGGCTGGTTTCTTAGGAGACACCAACTGTCCCAGTTCACTTGAGAGGAAATAGATAACATGAATAGTCCTGTATCTTAATCCTAGTGAATTTTATCAAACATGTATGGAAGCAATAACGCCAGTTCTATACAAACTCTTCTAGAATAAAGGGAGGAATCACTTCCCACCTCATTTTATAAGGCTAACATTTACCCTGATGCCCAAACTAGAGAAAGATATCGCAAGAAAGAAAACTACAAACCAATATCCCTCATGAACATCGACACTAAAATCCTCAACAAAATGCTAGTGAACAAAGTTCAACAATAAAGCTGGTTCAGCATTTGAAAATTAATCAATATAACTCACCATACTGACAAACTACAGAAGAAAAATTATATGATGATACCTGCATGATAAAACACTGCCAACTAGGAACAGAAGGAAACTTCCTCAACCTGATAAAGGGCCTCTACAAAAACCTATAGCTAACATCGTACTTAATAGTGGAAGAAAGTTTCCTCCAAGATCAAAAATAAGGCAAGGATGCCCACTCTTACACTCCTATTCAACACAATTCTGGAGATCCTAGCTAGTACCACCAAGCAAGGAAAAGAAATAAAATGCATACAGGTTGAGATGGAAGAAATAAAACTGTCTCTATTCACAGATGACACGATGACTTAAAAATAAAACACTCCAAAGAATCCATAGAAAAGCTACTAGAACTAATAAGTGAGATTTGCAAAGTCACAGGTTACAAGTTCAATATACAAAAGTCAGTTGCTTTCTATATACAAGCAACAAGCAACTGGGAATTTAAATTATAGGCAAAGTAATGAGACACATTACTTGGGAGTGCCTCGGTGTGGGGGTGACAGGGGTTGGGACACTAGGAGAAACACAGACAGGTAGATGTGACTTCATTGAAATATTCCAATTCCTCAGTAAGTCAATGCAGTCACACGTGTTCATTTTTGAAAGCAGACACATAAACAAACAAGCAAGTGAAATTAAAAGGGGAGAAAAAGACCTGGGCCCCACCCAAGACCCTAGATTCTAGTGGCTTAGATTTAGGAAGGCCATCACTTCCTCCCACCTCCAGTCCACAGCAGACCTGGCAATCCTGAAGGTTCTCTGTGTGTGGCTGTGTGGTAGCAAACCCAGGTGTGAATCCTGGCCCTGGTCTGACCTGCAGAATGACCTTCGGCAAGTGGCATGACCTAAGCTGCCGTCTGTCTACGATGGAGGTAGCACAGGCAGGTGTCGATGGCCTCTGCCCACCTGTGACGTGGGCAGACCAGATGTCCCCTCTCCTGCACCGGCCATCTCAGCATACACACTGCTCCCACAGTCCACTGCACCGCACAGCCCTCCGTAGCTCCTGCTCACTTCCCCTTCCCGACAGGCCATGATATGCTCGTGGTCCCCTTCTCTTACCTGCTCTCACCCATCAGCCGACTACAGTAGGGCTCTCATGCCCAACACAGCATGGCCTTTGTCAAGGTCCCTAGCGTATGACACACTGCCAAGTCCAGTGGTCACTTCTGGGCCTCCAGCAGCCTTGGCCATGGCTGACGCCTCCCTCTGCTTGAGACCCTATTCTTTCTCAGCTCCCCAAACAGCACACTCCCCTCATTTCCTCCTCCCTACCAGGTCTCTAGATGTTGGGGAGCCAGGCTCCATTTCAGCCCGCTCCTCACCCTTCCCCTTAGTGACCTCACCCACACTGAGGGCTTCGAACACCCTCTCCACAGGATGGGGCCCTTTTCTCTCCAGCCCGGGCTCTCCCTATCCTCCATGCTCTCACACCAATTACCACACAAAGGCTCTACCTGGACATCTCATGGGCATCTCAATGTCGTGGTGCCTCCTATCCCCTCAAGTGCCCCGTCCCCTCCACATCTCAGTAACCTATGCTACCACCCTCTTCTTAGCAAGCTCGAAGTATCATCTGGGTCCTCTCTTTTTCTCTCCTCCCACACCCACCCATCACTGACTCCCCTCAATTTACCCCTAGGATGCACCCCCACCCTCACCTGAGCCAGCACTTCCTCCCTCAGCCTTCAACCTTGCAGGAGAATTTATCTTCTAGAATTTCCTCTCTTGGCTATTGAAAGGGTCGGCACCCTCTTATGTTTCAGGTCTCGACTCAGAGAAGCTTTCCTGACTCTTGCCCTCCCTGTCACACTCTGTCACACTACCACTCTGTACCTAATGCGCTCTGAAGCTGTCTTGTTTCTTTGTGCATTTGTTTGTTCTGTGCCTTCTGCCTTAAATGTCAGCTCCAGAGGACAAGGGCCCCTTGTGCTTGCTCACTGCACACCCAATACGTGCCACTGTACCTGGCATGCAGGAGCACTTTAGCAAATATTTGATTATGAATGTACAAAGTATGATAATGCCTGAAATTATAGCTTGATTAATTCCACAAACAGGGAGATCATTACCTATGGAAGATGGCCCATTCTGTGGGAAGGTCCATCCAAAGATAACGGCCAGAACCTTACTATAGCTAGAGGGACTCTTAAAGAGGAAAGGCAGTTGTTGAAGGTCACAGGACAGCAGACGGCATTAGAGCTAAACGTCACGTCCATTTCTGACACACCAGGAGTGGGTGTCCTTATGACAATGGTGTGACCGTGGCCTGAATGTCAGCCATCTAGCCCACTTTTCCCACCTGCCCCAAGGTGGGCCAGGCCCACTGGGAGGTCCTTCAGAAGGAATAACAGGTAATGGGCTTGCTTCTAGCTTGTACGTGTCTTTAGCCAAGCTTGACACATTCAGCAGGATTTAAAAGAGGTGATTAGCAAGTCTTGTTAGTACTAATGGGAGAGGGTTTATTGCTCTGTTCTCCTCTCCCAAGCAGCATAGGCGGAATAATTACAGCGTCTCTGGAAGGTTCCCACTGCTGCATTACCAGGTGGATAGGATAGCCTCTAGGGGGCTGATGACAGCCAGCCCCAAGCACTGAGCAGGGCTACTCTCGGGCCTGGAGAGCCAGGGCCCAGGTGAAGGAAGGAAGTCCACACTGCAGGAGAATTTCTGGTCATCACGATATGTTTGGGGAATCAGAGTATTCTCTCATCAGAATATTACAATGTTGTGCTCACGTGTGATTGTAAGAAGTCGCAGCCTTGTTAAACATGATTCTTCACATCACGGGGTCAGTTTGCCCTCCCTCCCTACCCCCGACCCCTCCTTCTAGAGAAGGAAGCTCGCTTTCATGGGGAATTTACTTTGCACTAGGGCCCTGGCCGCGGGCTTTCAGACATTTCTCTAACCTACCTGTATAAAGTGTGCCATTTGTTACACCAGTGACCCTGATGGGAAGGCCGGTGAGGAGCTGGGGCTCCGGAGCCTAAGCGCTGCCCCAGGCCCCAGTGTCAGGCAGTGACATGGCCCAACTTCAACGTGAGTCTGTGGGACATGAAGTGTTCATGCAAATGGAACTACAGAAGTCTCCCTATACTCAGGTTTAACTCGTTACCCATTGTGGGGTCAGAGCCCCAGAAAGCAGTTTCCAGGCTCTCGGCCTCACATGGAAAGGTGCTGGCTCAGGTAGTAAATGGCCATCAACTGTGACTGGATGGCCATCAGCTGTGGCTTAGTTGGCCGTAAGCTGTAACCAGTGAGCCACTGGCCACTAATATAACTGCCGTGGCTACGCTAGCAGAAAATGGGAGCTAGCAAGATGATGGTGGCTG
Source organism: Rhinolophus sinicus (assembly GCF_036562045.2). NCBI lineage: Eukaryota > Metazoa > Chordata > Mammalia > Chiroptera > Rhinolophidae > Rhinolophus > Rhinolophus sinicus. The sequence continues at coordinate 108,394,495 of NC_133751.1, read as the reverse complement.
GGCTGGCAAGCACGGACTGCAGTTAGCACAGCGGAGTGCAGGTTGCAGATTGCAGAGAAGTGGACGGCAGGTTGCAGATAGTGTGGCTCCTGCTTGCTGTGTCTCCAACCCAGCTGCCAGCAAGACTATAGTGGTATGACTCCCCTATCTATGGCTCCATGGGTGTTCCTTTTTGGCCTCACCATGTCCTGCGTTCTTATGTGGGGAGCAGGACCAGAGACCCCGCTGGATGCCCCGCATGACAAATGGCGCAGCGAGCAGGGTCTCCCGCATGACACCCATCTTCTCATTCTTAGAGCCTCACATAGAGTGTGGCACCGTACGTGTCTTCTGAGAGAGGAGCACCATCATGCAGAAGCAAGCCAAGGTGTGGAGCGACAGATACGCAGACAGACAGACAGATACCAAGTGCTGATGAATTTGTTTGAGACCTGGATCAAGCCTCACATGAAGCCCAAAATTGCCCTGGAATTCTGTTCCATGAATTAATACATTAATCCACCCCTTTTTCCCCACTTGCACCAATTCTTCCAGCCAAATGCACAGGCTTCTCTGTGTTCTCCTTCTGGACTCTGGTTCCAGTTGAAGACGCACAGTGCACTTCCCCTTGGTCCTCCTATAGCATGTGCCCTCTCTCGGAATCCCTGAATGTTCTACTTCCCTGCACCCAGCCCCTTCACCCCCTGCAACCTCGGACATTCCTCTTTGTTCTGACGCTGTTGTCCGTTTTCAGAGCAAGGCCTTGACGGCACTGGGGACATTTCTTACTCAGGGCCTGCAACTGCCATTCCCTTGGCTAGACTTTCATGTGACCCATTGCCTTTTTTCACTCCAGACTTGACCAAACATCATCTCCTCAAGAAATCCCCTCCGCCACCCCCTCCTAGAGGGCCTCTCCATGCCCCTGACTCTTCCACCTTCCACTGCTCATTTTCCTTGGTTGCAGTTAGCACTGCCTGAAATTATACCATGTCTATTTATGAGAGAATTACCTGCCACACCTGGAACGGCAGTGTGCAGTGAGGGTGCTTCCCCTGGGCCCAGCGCTGTGCCTGCCTCTGCATGGAAGTGCTGTGTGCTAGGGTGAGCAACAAAGTTCGCAACTGGTTGCAACGATGCTGCTAACCTTTTCTGATATCAGAGGGATTATTCATTATGGATTTGTACCAACTGGACACACAGTTCACCAAACTGACTATTTGGAAGTTCTGAAAAGGCTGCGTGAAAAACTTAGATGACCTGAAATTTTCGCCAACAATTCATGGATTTTGCATCACAACAATGCACCAGCTCACACGGCACTGTCTGTGAGGGAGTTTTTAGCCAGTAAACAAATAACTATATTGGAACACCCTCCCTACTCACCTGACCTGGCCCCCATGACTTCTTTCTTTCCCCGAAGATAAAGGAAATATTGAAAGGAAGACATTTTGATGACATTCAGGACATCAAGGGTAATACAACGAGAGCTCTGATGGCCATTCCAGAAAAAGAGTTCCAAAATTGCTTTGAAGGGTGGACTAGGTGCAGACATTGGTGCAGAGCTTCCCAAGGGGAGGAGTACTTTGAAGGTGACTGTAGTGATATTCAGCAGTGAGGGATGTGGTACTTTTTCAAGGATGAGTTCGCAAACTTAATTGTCAGACCTCATATATTCCCAAAGCTTGTTTCTAGAGATCTTTTCTTAGACCATGAATTGTGATCAAGGAAGAAACAGTGACAGAATTTGTATAAATACGATCATTACCAGAAATGAAAAGTCTGACAAAAAGGGTGTTGACAACTGCTTAAAATACCCCACAACAGGAAAGAAGTCGTTTGGGGTTAGGAAGAGCTGGGAAATTGGGTTCTTTTATGTTTTAAAGACTTGCTTACTTTGCAGTCACGTTTTTAAAAAGACTCAGTAGCTTGGGTTGGAAGCTTCTAGCACCCTGAGAGGCCCCTCTTCTCAGCTGGGCTGCAATGTCTCAGGCATCCCCATGTGCAGAGTTGAGCATGACTGCCAGCGTTCGGTGGACCCAAGGATGAGGCAGAGCTGGCCCAGGAAGTCAGTACAGTTGACCACAGCAGGGAGCTGCTGACCCGACCACTCTGCATATGGCTGAATGGTATGTCCCAATCTGTGGCACAGCAGCTTGGGCACTGAGACAGGACCTGGACCCTTTGGGAGACCCAAGCTCCATCCAGGATTTAATTTCAGCTGGACCAAGTCTTCCCTGGGACCTGCCCACAAACCCCCAACCAGACATCCAACAGTCAGGAGTGGAATTAGAAGACATCAGATCAGGGTAAGCACATTTGGATGCTATAAAAATGTCCTATGTCAAGGTGCCTTGGATTTGTTCTTCCTCAGGTCTAAGTATATAGAAGGAAGAGTTTGGTTGCCAAATGGAATACCTGGACAAGTTCCGTCATCCACCCACCCATCCATTTGTTCCTCATCCGTCCATCCTTCTACCAACTACCCGTATATCCAGCCATCCAGCTACTCATGCACTCATCCATCCGTGACTTCCATTCATGTACCCACCTGTCCACGTACCCATCCACTCATCATCTCTACACACATCCACGCACCCACCCACCCACTGACACATCCATCACAAACACTGGGCGTCAGTTATGGGCCAGGCACTCTACCAAGCAGCGATGCACCCAGCCCCTCAAGGAGCTTGCAGTCTGGCCAATGGACGGCTCATTCTTCCTACAGCTGGTTGGTGTTAGGAGACAGACATAGACGCAGGGCCACTGAGGAGAACGAAGCCCATATACCCAGCACCGTGCACAGCAAAAGCCCTCCGTAAATGTCTGATGAACAGAATTTGTTTTAGTGGTTTTAAATGTGCTTCCAATAGGACTTTAATATGAGACATATCATGGCATACAAATGTTTGAATTATGAATATATTTTATTTGTTAACCTGTTCATGTCCATCTTCCCCGTCCCCCACAGAATGAAGCAACCAGGAGATCAGCGACTGCTCCTGTCTCCTCCACGGCTGTACCCTAGGGCCTCGGGTGACAGTCCACACACAGCGTTTACAGTGTTCTCAGGAAACACTCACATGCTAAATAAACTTCTCTTTTGGTTCCCGACCCTGACTTTCATTTCCGATTTTCAGCCATTCTCTTCTTTGCCTTAGAAAACATCAGCCACTCTTGTCTGCAGACCTGCCCTTCGGCGCTTCCTCAGTGTTTGAAGCTTGAATCGCCCCCAGCTGTCCCTCCTTCCATGCCCTGTCATAGGCATCTGTTGGCTTTGCCCACCCAGCTTTTATTCCCTGACTTCCTGTAGCTGTATCCGGACCATTTCCCTCCTTCCACCGGGATGCTCCCTTGGGGGCTGAGTGTGCTCCTCAGCTCTGGGGGCGGGCATGTGTTCCAGGCCAGGCCACTCAGAGCTCTGCACTCCTGAGTCACCAGGACTGGTTCCGGGACAAGAGCAGAGAGAGTAGGAGGAGGCTTCAGTCATATGCCAAGAACTGTTTTAAATACTGTTCATTTACTAACTCTATTAATGCTTAAAACAACAAAACCTTATAAGGTGGATCAGCTATTACTGGCCTCATTTCACAAATGAGGAAACTGAGGCTCAGCAAGGTTAAGGGACTTGCTCAAGTTCACACAGCTCTTAAGTAGCAAAGCCAGGATTTGAATCCTGCTGTCTGCCTCCAAAGTTCATCCTCTATATATTACCAAGTCTTTTGAGGAAAGGCCAAAGCCACACCAATGAGAGTCAGTCCCCAGACTTGGGCTCGATCTACTGAACAAGGTGTCCTCCTGCCACTGTGAACCTGGAGCTATCGGCCCACCACAAAGAAAGAGGCTCCCGAGGAGGAAGCAGACCAGAGGCACGCAGAGCTAGGAGGGGAAGGTGGGGGGCCAGTGTTTATGCTCCTGGATCCATCCACACCGTAAGCAGAAAGCTGGCTGGATTTTTAATTTTCATGGGCCCCAAATTCCTTTACTGGAATTTTAGTGGGCCCTGGGTCCATTTGAGTTGGGTTTCTGTCCAGACCAATAAGTTGGGTTGTTTCCACTCATTTCAAGCCTGGGACCCAAACCTGCCCCCACCCCCTCAGAAGCAGTTTAGACTTTGCATGTTGGCTTCTGTACAGTCACTCTACCCTGCATACCCAAATCCTTCCATCTATTAGCACAGCCTGCCCAAACCTAAGGCCACCTTGTAGCCTCCCCACCCCAGCCCCAGGTAGGCTGGGGGCTATGCTATCTGACCCTGAACTGCCAGGCAGAGACCCGAGGAGCCCACCAGCTTCCCACACTGCAATCTCCTTCCTCTGCCCATGATATGGGCTCACCCTGTGCTAACGACCTTCCACTTCTGTTTCCCTTATCGCCTTACTGCATAGCCCTGGCTTGGGGACACTTGCTGACATGCCCTGGGGTGGGCCCCATTGTCCCACTGCCCTGATCTGGCTGGAATCCTGCTGTAAACCAACACCCTGGTCTGGAGACTTCTGAAGGCCTGTCCTTCCCCCATCCCTGCTTCCCTCTCCTTAAAGAACAAGCATTCCACAGACCTTCCTCAGGGCACCGCATCGGTCTCCCTGCACTCCTAACAGGGACAGTGAGGCACGGCAGCTCAGACCCCTCTCCTGTCACATGCTTGCAGGGCTCCATCAGTGCCCACCTGCTGCCCTGGCGCACTCCTCCCTGAGCACCAATGCCTGCAAGGCTCTTCCCCAGACCTCCCAGCCAGGTGTCAGTACCAAGGCCACTTCTCAGAGGCCCCTGCCTCCGCCATTCCTGCCGGGCCCTGCCTGATTTTCCTTGTGGCACACCGCTCTGATGGAGACACCTTCTGTTTGGATGTGCTGACAGTTATCTCACTCTCGCCCACCGGGCTGTCATCCCCCATGAGGACAGAAACCTCGCCTGCTCTGTTCACAGCCTTATCCGAGCACCGGCACGTACACAGGGGAAGTCAACAAATGTCTGCTGAATGAAGGAATGACGTGCTCTGAGCCTACTGCAGTGGGAGCAGGAAAGGTCACCTGGTGGGTGGGCGCCTGGGCAGGCCCCAGAGGCCAGCCTCCTGGCCCGAAGTGTCTGACCCTCACCCCTGCCTGGGCTGCCTGGGGTTCCCGAGAGCTGCACTCAGAGAGGCCCAGGCCTCCAGCACAGAGCTCAGGGCCAACAATAATCACACCAGAATGAAATGCAGGCACCCAGCCCTGTGCTGCGTACATGGCCCCCTCAACAGCCCTGGCGGAGGGGTCACCGTTGGTAGGTGGAACTTGCCAGGGCCACATGGCTACGGAGCCAGGATTGGGAAGAGGTGGCGAAACGGCCCATGGGGGAAAGGTGTCATGCGGGAGACCCTGCTTGCTGAGCTATTTGTCGTACGGGGTGCCAGGCGGGGTCTCTGCTCCCGCTCCCCACATAAGAACGCAGGACATGGTGAGGCCAAAAAGGAACACCCACGGAGCCATAAGTAGGGGAGTCATACCACTATAGTCTTGCTGGCGGCATCCGCCTCTCTGCAATCCGCTTTTGTTAGCTCAGCCACCATCTTCTTGCTAGCCCCCATTTTTCTGCTAGCGTAGCCACAGCAGATATATTAGTGGCCAATGGCTCACTGGTTACAGCTGACAGCCAACTAGCCACAGCTGATGGCCATGCAATCACAGTTGGCCATTTACTACCCAAGCCAGCACCTGTCTATGTGAGGCCGAGAGCCTGGAAACTGCTTTCTAGGGCTCTGCCCCCACAAAAGTTGAGTCTCCTAAGCTGGATTCCACGTTCTTCTTGTTAGAAGCAGGTAAGTGAGCCTGTGGCACTGCACTGAGAGCCGGCGGCCAGAGTACTGGGGAAGCTGGAGGTGAGCCCAGACAGCAGGCTGTGGATCCTGGAGGAGCCTGCGTCAGAAGAACAACACCACATCCGGGGGGATGGGGCACGGGCAGCGGTGTTTCAAGGCTGATCCCCAGCCCTGCCCAGACCCTGCCCAACCCCCGTGTGGGGGCGGAGCCCCAGAGAGTAGTTTCCAGGCTCTCGGCCTCACATAGACAGGTGCTGGCTCAGGTAGTAAATGGCCAACTGTGATTGCATGACAAATGGCGCAGCGAGCAGGGTCTCCTGCATGACAAATGGCGCAGCGAGCAGGGTCTCCTGCATGACACATGGCGCTGTGAGCAGGATATGGTGCCAGCCAAAGCTCTCCAAAGGACGGTGGAGCAGTTTGTGTGTATGAACACTCAGTCTCTGGAAGACCAGGAGGAGCAGTTGCCGGAGAGCTGGAATGCCGTGGAGGGGTGGGAGGACGTGGACGGTTCTCCTACCAGCACAGGAAAAGCCATGCAGCTGCTGGAGAGCTGGACCCCCGTGGAGGGGTGGGAGGACGTGGACGGTTCTCCCACCAGCACAGGAAAAGCCATGCAGCTGCTGCAGAGATGGAGCCCCGTGGAGAGGTGGAAAGATGTGGACGGTTCCCCAACCAGCACAGGCCGGAGAAAGCGAAGGTCGTTGCAGCCCTGTGGGCCGGGGAAGTTCCTGCTCAGGCAGCCCGGATGCAGGACTTATAGTCCCAGGAGGTAACGCTTGCTGAGTCCTCCGTGGGAGATGAGGGTGAGGTCAAGGTCGTCCCTCACCCCCAGGACAGTCCTGGCGAATGACTATGGACTATGGGGAATTGCCTTCCATCCCTAATTTAATGGACCGCTTGACTGTTTGGGAACTGTTGTTAGTGGAACTGGGGGATATTTGCTTTTGTCTCTTGACTGGCCGCCATTGAGAATATGTAAGCACCTTGATTGTGAGTCGCTGTTGTTCCAGCAGGGTACCCTGAGAGGCACAGAGAGAGTGGCAGTGCGCTGAGAGCCCTGGCTGAGTCCAGGAAGTCTGGCTGAGCCCTGAAGATACCCTGGCTGTGCCCAGGAAGTCGGGCTGTTCCCAGAGAGAGCAGAGCCCTGGCTGAGTCCAGGAAGTTTGGCTGAGCCCTGAAGGTACCCTGGCTGTGCCCAGGAAGTCGGGCTGTTCCCAGAGAGAGTGGCAGTGCCCTGAGAGCCCTGGCTGTGTCCAGAAAGTGTGGCTGTGCCCACAGAGAGTGGCAGTGCCCTGAAAGCCCTGGCTGTGTCCAGGAAGTGTGGCTGTTCCTAGAGAGAGTGGCAGTGCCCTGAGAAATCCTAGCTGTGCCCGGGGAAACTAGTGGTACCCTAAGAAGTCCAGGAAGTCTGGCTGTGCCCAGAAGTACTGGTGGTGCCCTGAGAAACCCTGGCTGTGCCCAGAGAGCCTGGCTGTGTCCAGGATATTGCATTCACCCCCAGGCTCCTCGCACAGGTCCCCTCGCGGAAGACGCTTGTCGCGTAGATTGTGAGGCGAGAGCCTGTAGGGGTGGAGTGTGGGGGCGGAGCCCCAGAGAGTAGTTTCCAGGCTCTCGGCCTCACATAGACAGGTGCTGGCTCAGGTAGTAAATGGCCAACTGTGATTGCATGGCCATCAGCTGTGGCTAGTTGGCCGTCAGCTGTAACCAGTGAGCCATTGGCCACAATATAACTGCTGTGGCTACGGGAAGGAGGGAGAAGAAAGATGGCGGTTTGAGGAGAGAAGGGAGAGAAAGAGAAGAAGGATGGGGCTAGCAAGAAGATGGCGGCTGGGCTGGCAAGCGTGGATGGCGGTTTGCGGACAGTGTGGATCCAGCCTCCAGTGAGAGTATAGTGCCGCCAGAGAGAATAAAGTGGTATGACTCCCCTACCTATGGCTCCGTGGGTGTTCCTTTTTGGCCTCACCATATCCTGCGTTCTTGTATGGGGAGCGGGAGCAGAGACCCCGCAGGCCGTCCCGCATGACACCCCGAATGCCCAAGGCCGGGACACAGGCACCAGGTTGTAGCTGCCTTACTCTCACAGTCGACAACCCAGCCTCGGGATCTGGGCTTGCTCCTTTTAGTCCATTCATGGAGCCCTCACTCCACTGCTAATGCCTGACTCCTTTTATTTCAGTTCCCTTCTTCCCTTGATGGCCCCCGAGTCATCCTGAGAGCCAGCTCTGAAACTGCCCCGGTGACGCTGAGCCCTAGCTGCCCTGACACCTGAGCTTAGCACCTGGGATAGGTACACACTTTGAGCCCAGGAAGTTTCCCAGAGCCCCCATCTCTAGGCCTCCAGTGCCTTCATGCACTTCTGTCCCTGGACAGCTCGTCTAGGACGGAGACACCTCCCGGTGCTGGGCCGGGCGCCCTGCTCTGAGGGTCCACAGACATGTGTGAGGGATCCTGAGAGGCTGAGGAGAAACACTAGACCCTTTTCTGGTTTTCCTTCAGGAGATGGTCTCCATGGTGAGAGTATGGTCCTGACATCCATCCCTATTGTGGGGACAGAGTCCCAGAAAGCAGTTTCCAGGCTCTCGGCCTCACGTAGAGGGGTGCTAACTCGGGTAGCTGTGGCTAATTGACCATCAGCTGTAACCAGTTAGCCATTGGCCACTGATATAACTGCCGTGGCTGCATTGGTTGGTCAGTTGGTTGGTGGGTTGGCAGGCAGAGAAGCGGACAGCAGGTTGCAGGTCGTGTGACTACAGACCCCCCAGGCCGCCTCGCACGACAAATGGCGCAGCGAGCAGGGTCCCCCGCACGACACCTGTGCTCACCGGTCTCCCCTTCTACCAGGCCAGACAGAATCACATCCAGGACTTAACACGGTCTCATCGTCCACGCTGCTGTCTTAATAGCAGGGGATACAGGTTTTTCAATGCCGAGAACAAAATTAAATTTTCCTTTCTGAATTATTTATATAAATAAAATGTAACCTATGAAGTAAACCATAAAGTAAGCTACATTACAGGCAAATACCCCGACAGGATGAAAATCGTCAAGGGTCCCCATCTGGGCTGTCCCCCTCCACCCTCTACTTGGCGGAGTCCTAGCCCCCTCCAGCCCTGCTCTGATAGGGGTGTGTCTGGGCCCTTCTCCACTGCACCCCAGAATGGATGGGTCCAGGAGTGGACTCAGCAGACCCATGCCCGCTGCCGTCTCACCACGACGGGCGGTCCCTGCTCCAGCTCACCCTATTTCTATCTGCAGGCCAGAGAAAAGCGCTAAACCTCATGTTCTAAGCTCAGGCACAAAGCCTCCCTAACATTGGACCCCAGACCTTTCTAGAGCTTGCACAGTCTGGGACTGCCTTCCTCACAATCCCACAGCTCGTCTGCATTGCCTTGTGCGACACCCAGGGCACACCCACAGCTGTGTTTCCACACACTCTCTCCATTTTATTTACTGTCCTGATGGTCCTGGTCCCCAGGGAAGGCCACACGCTCCAGAACAGCAGTCCTGGTTGTTAAAATCCAGAAACACACTTTATTCAGTTGATAAAGAGCAGCTGCCACAAGCCCCCCTAAGCCCCAAGGCATCCTCCATTCAAAATTAACCCCTGGTGCAGATGGCCACAGCCAGCCCCTCCGTGAATGCTTGGAGATCAGGAAGGAATCTTGAATATCTTGAAAACACCCCGTGCCTGTGTACTACTAAGTTGCATTTGTGAGCACTTTCCCTCTGGCAGGCCTGAGGTGAGAGCACTGGGGCAGGGAGGTGTGAGACCGAATGGAGAAGGAAACGGATGCGTAGATAGACCATCACCTGGGAGCAACCACAGGGTGGCTCCTGGTGGGGCTGACTCAGGGACAGTCCATCCAGCCGGCCATGGACTCTGGAAGCAGCTGTGTCCCCAAGACAGAGTGATAAGAGCACAGCATCATCTCCTTACTTACAAGATGGCGCAAACGTTCTTTAGCTCATTTATTGCATTTCCCCTTTTCTATATTAAATCTATGAGCATCTTGGAAGCTGGAGACTGGAAGTTCCTGAGGTCATTTGGCCCAATCCTACCCTGGATGCTCCAACATCCTTTTTGACTCACCAACTTTACAAAATCAATACATAGTTTTGAGGGAAAGAAAGCCAACGGTGTGCTCCTGGGTGATAACCTTAAGCTACCGGTCTCCGTAAGTTTTCCATGTAGGGCGGGGTCTGCACCAATGGGGCCGCTTACCCTGAAACACAAGCTCCTGGCTGTGCCTGTGCTGGCTAAGGGGCTGCGTGTTGAGGGGTGGGGGGTGGTCTCAGCCCACAGGTTCTAGCTTGGGCTCCGTGCTCCAGCCTCCCCTCCCTCACTGCACCCCATAAGTGGAGCCATGTCAGCAAAGTGCAGCCCCAGCTGGGCAGGTGTGGCAGGGACAAACGCCCCACCCTCCAGCCCCAAGTGCCTCTTGGAAAGCGGTAGGAGCTGCAGGGTTTTCCCTGCCTATGGAGGATGCCAGGATATCATCAGCCTTCCACGACAGCCCTCAGCACCGGCTGCAGGGTCCTCTTCCAGCTGCAAATGCACACACACACTTCCATCCTTGCCCAAGTGCTGTTAGACTCACACTGCTCATCCCCATTCACTGCATTTGCCATGAAGAGAGGAGCAGCGTCAAGAAGCAGTGTGTGGTGCTGGTGATGCCTGGGGACAGGTCGAGGACAACTGATGGCTCCTCTGAAGGATGTCCCGATAATGGGCTGGACAGGGTCTGACATCCATGCGATGAAGCAAAAGCAAACCAAGCGAAACAAAATCGTGCACAGGCAGGAGACCAATTGTCTGCAATAACCATCCATTTCTAGCTGGCACAAAAGCGCCCTTCAGGCAAACACGAGCCCCACAAACAGACCACCAGCTGCCCCAAAGCCTAAGACCATAATAATGATAAGTATTATTACCGTTTTTATTATAATAGTAACGTGCATTTTAATAATACTTTAAACAAAACCCACTATAATAATACTATAAACAAAACCCACCACAGACATTTGGAAAAGGCCTGCTGCAGCTCACACATGGAAAAACCTCACTCTTCGTGGGAAGACAAGTGAACCCACAATTTAAAAACTCTGTATGGACCTAAATATGGAGCAGAAAAGTTAACACCTAACTCAGCCCAGGAGGTTACAGGGGCATGCCTGGAGGAGGCAGCCTTTCCATTGAGCCTGGACAGAAGAAGCAGACATTTTCTAGGTAGAAGAGCAGGAAGGGTTCCCCGGGAGTAGGGAACAGAATGAGCACAGGCCTGAGGTAGAACAGCATCTTGCACTGGGGAGACCGCGAGCTACGTATGCAGTGTGGCTGGAGGTCAGTGTCAGGGTTCAAGAGGAAGACAGATGGTGAAGCAGGCACAGAGCAGGTACCTAAGGGTCCTGCAGCCTGTGCAAGAGTTCGAATTTTACCACGAGGCAAAGCGACATCACAGAATGATTTTTTTTTTTTTTTTTACTTGAAGACTTTTTGCTTCCATTCAGCCTCAAAAATATTCAGACATTATCCCTTTAATCACTTCTCTGCTGCTCCGTGAGTCTCAGCTCCTGGAATTCCTGTATCAGAGCCACTCAGCCTGGTGTCCAAGTCGCTAAACTGGCTTTTCACATATTTATTCTTAATTCTTAGATAAGGAGACACCCTGGGCTGTGTTTTGGGTAAATTCCTCAGTACTAGTTTCAAAGCTACTATTTCTCTCTTTGATGATTTTCTTTGTTTGACCATCTATGGAGATTTTACAGTTATTTATTTCCATGATGATGTTTTGAATTTTTAGGATGGCTAATTGGTCCTTTTTCATAGTATCTGTTTATCCTGTCTCTTTCGATTTCCATTTTGATTTCATAACTTAGTGTGTTTTTTTTTGTGGATGCCATTCCTCCATTTCCTCTTAAGAGATCCAGTTACGGGTTCAACTGTGCTCCTCCAAAGAGACATGTTCCAGTCCTGGTCCCCAGGACCTCAGAATGTGACCTTATTTGGAGACAGGGTTATTGCAGATGTAATTAGTTAAGACGAGGTCATTTGGGTGGGCCCCTAATCCAGTGTGAACAGTGTCCTTATAAAAAGGGAAATTTGTACAGGGAGACTTGCCCAGAAGGAAGCTGACGTGAAGACACAGGGAGCCAGCTGGATGAAGAGGAGGCAGAGCCTGCAGAGACGCACCTACAAACCCAGGAACAGCGAGGACTGCTGGCCGCACCAGAAGCAGGGAGGCCTGGGGCACGTTCTCTCTGAGCCACAGCAAGACCACACCTGTGGACACCTGGCTTTGGCCAGCGCCCAGAACTGTGAGAATGAAGCTCTGTTGCTTTAAGCCACCCAGTCTCCGATACTTTGTCCCGGCAGCTGCAGCAAACTGACGCCCATTCTCAATGTCCATTACTTCACACAGTGTACATGACCTTGTGTGTGTCCCTGTGGTGGCTTTGCCTCGTGTCAGTTCTGGAATTCTGGTTTACAGACTTTGCTCATGTGGGCGTGTTTTTTGTCTCCCCTCTTCTCCTTCCCTGCATAGCAGGTTCGTGCTGTCCCCAACAGGCACCATCCGCATTCCGCCCTGGAGCCTGAGATAGAACTAGATCCGGGTCTTGGGCAGGTGCAAGACCCCAGCTCCAGTCATGCCGACACATCCCACATCTAAGTGGGCGGCTAAGCCCCGCCCTGGCCATGAGGCCACATCTGTTCCCTTCAGCTCTGGCAGCTCAAGGGATGTCCTGTCCTCAACAATGGTAACCAGATCTCTTTTCAGCCTCCTCTTATGGGCAAGGGGAGCCCACACTGCCCAGGCTCCAACAGTGGGCTGAGCTCCTGTTCCCTGCTGGTACGGGCCCCTTTGGTCCCCATCACCCACCAGCTGCCTCTGAAGCCAGGGTCAGAACACCCACCGCTTCAGGCCCATGGATGGACGGCTTGTGTTTTGGAACCGTTGCTGGTGCGTGGCAGTGTTGGTCTCAGTTTGCAAAACACACTGCCTTTCCCATTTCTGAATATGTACTTAGGGGGCTGGGGAAGGAGGGCTGCTGAAATCCCCTGGAGAGTGGAAAGATCAGTGTTGTGGTTTTTTAAAAATCACTCTGGCTAGAGTGGAGACGGTGGGAAAGGACAGCAGGGGGGGGAGGCCACATAACAGCCCACAGGGGTAGCTCTGAGTGACTCAGGGGAGGGGACAGCAAGAGGGGGCAGGTCAGGAGTGCTGACCTGGGCTGACAGATTTGTAGCCGCAGGGAGGAGAAAAGGAGGAGGGCAGCTTTGGACAGATGGGGCAGGGAGAGCATGGGAGCAGTTTGGGGCATGCCAACCGAGTGGCCTAGGATATCCACAGTGAGCTAAGAGGCAGTGAGAGACGCAACACTGATGTCTGAGCTTGAACTTCAACCCCTCGTGGGTCCCCCTGACCCTTGTGCTTGACACTGCCCAACAGCCCCTCTAGCTCCACTCTCCCCCGTCGTCCTGTATTCAGGGCCTAACTGCATGACTCCACCAACGGCCCACTGGCTTCCAGTTTGTAGTAGTCAGCTCAGGCTGCCGTAACAAGTATCACAGGCTGGGCAGCTTAAATAGCATTTACTTCTCACAGCTGGGGGGCTGTAAGTCCAAGATCAAGGTGCCGGCAGGGTTGATTTTTTCTGAGGCCTCTCCTTGGTTTGCAGACAGCCACCGTCTCCGTCTTCACATGGTCACCCTTCTGTGTTGTCAGTGCCGTAATCTCCTCTTGTATAAAGACCCCAGTCAGACTGGATCAGGGCCTGCCCACCCATATGACCCCATTTTAACTTAATCACCCCTGTAAAGGCCCCCATCTCCAAATGCAGTCACATTCTGAGGTCCTAGAGGTCAGGGCTTCAGCATACGAATTTTGAGGGGCCCAGTTCAGCCCATGAAACCGTTGGGGCACTGGGAGGCCCCAGCAGGAGACGGGGCAGGAGGGCAGGGTATTTATTCCCAGCTCACTCCCTGTTGGGCTGTGGGTTTGTCAATAATGGTGTTTCTTTACCTACAGCACAGGTGCATGAGGAGCCTGTCCTGCAGCTTCAGCCCTCACTGGGCTCTGGCAGCACACTCCCCTCCCCAGACCCCTCAGCCTGGGGGCAACCACGGCTCCCCGCTGTTGCCCGGCCCCTGGGTGCTGCTCTGTCCTTTGTCAGCCCCACCAACGCTGCCCACACCTCTGTAATTTTTCCTTTCATTAACCTCTTTTCAGTTCTGATTGTTTCCAGCCAGGACCCTGCATGATAACTGCCAACCCACTTTCCAGCCCACTGCTCTGGACTAATTTCTCCACGAATCTTATAACTGCTGAAACCTGTCACAAATCTGTGATCCCAAAGGAGCGGTGCCCTCCAAGAAACCCAAGGTTACACACCCAGTGATGGGCTTTTTCAGAGATTGAGAGGTGACGTCTCCATTCCCTGCCTTGAAGCTGGGCCCACCTTCCCCGCTGCTGTGACCGGTGGAAATCATGATAATGAGTGACTTCCAAGTTCAGAATCCCACAGGCAGTAAAAGCAAACCTCAACCTAAACTTCACACCTTACACAAAAATGGACTCTAAATGGATCATGGGCTTCAATGAAAAATATGACTCTATAAAACTTTCAGGAGAAAACCTACACCTAGAACGAGGCAAAGACTTCTTGGACTTGACACCGAAACACAACCCATAAAAAAAAAGTCAGTCAGTTGTACCTCAGTAATTAAAAGTTTTTGCTCAGTGAAAGATGCTATGAAGGAGATGAAAAAACAAGCTATTGACTGGATAGAATATCTGCGAACCATACATCCAACAAAGGAGGAGTATCTAGAATACAGTATATAAAGAACACACCTCAACAGTACAAAACCCAACAATTTAACCAGAAAATGGGCAAAAGACAGGAATGGACCCTCCAGTTAGTAAGATACACAGATGGCAAGTAAGCATATGAAAATGTTCAACAGCATCAGCCCTTAGGGAAATGCAAGTTAAAGCCACAATGAGATATCACCACACACCTACAGTAATGATGAAAATAAGAAACAGTGCGACACCAAATGCTGGAGAGAACACGGCGCGGAATGTAAAATGGTGCAGCAACTCTGGAGAAGTTTGGCAGTTTCTTACAAAACTAAACACGCAACTACCATATGAACCAGCAACGGCACTCTTGGGCATTTATCCTAGAGAAATAAAAGCCTATATTTACACAGAAACCTCTATGCAAATGTTCATAGCAGGTTTATTTGCAATAGCCCCAAAGTAGACACAGCCTAGACATCCTTCAAGGGTTGGTGGTTAAACAAACTGTGGTCTACACACACAATGGAATAGTGCCTAGCATGAAGCAGGAATGAACTTTATGTATGCAACAACTCGGCTGGGCCCCGAGACCACTACCCAGAGTGAAGAAAGCCAGGGCCAAAGGTTACATCCGCATGGCTCCACTTATCTTTCTTGCAATGACAGACTTACAGAGCTGGAGAACAGAGGAGTTGTTGCCAGGGGCGAGGGGATCCGGAAGGAGATGAGCAGGATTATAAAAGGGCAGCATGAGGGGTTGCTGTGGTGATGGATTGCTGTGTCATGACAGTGGCGGTGGGTACAATAAAATGGCCAATCTCTCTCTGTGTCTGTGTCTCCGTCTCTCTGTCTCTATCTCAGGACACTCACTCTGGGAACCCAGACACCATGCTTTGAGGAAGCCCAGGCCACCTGGTATAGGCAGGTGTCCCAGCCAACAGCCTCAGCTAGACCCCAAGGTGACACCAACATCGTCAATGAGACCCAGGAGTGACAAAGCCCCAGAGATCCCAGCCCCAGGCCTCCATGCCTCTGAGTCTTCTAGCTGGTGGCCCAGCTGGTGTAGAGCTGAGGCCACCCTGATCTACAGGGGCTGTGACAGTAAATACAGGAATATCATTGTATGAAGTCACTGAGGTTTGGGAGCTTTGTTCCCTGACTGAGTTGCCCCCCACCCCGGCCCTCCTGAGTCAGGCCAGCTGTCCTTGGACCATTGCCCATTCTGCTGGCCTGCACGCATCTGGTTTGTCACTCAACTCCCCCCTAGTAATGTGGGCAGGGAGAGTGAGAGCAGCCTTCCAAGTCTCCTTGTTTCCTTCCCAACTGGAAGACCATGACTTTTAGATCTCCTCGCACACCACAGGTGAACAAGGTCAATCTTTATGTGGCCACCCTTGTGTGTGTGTGTGTGTGTGTGTGTGTGTGTGTGTGTGTGTGTGTGTATCCTGGTCAATATCCCCTCCAGGAGGGAAGGAACAAACCATCTCGTCCACGTCCCTCACTCTCTCCACCCCACCCCATCCTGTGCTCAGCTCTGAGCCTACCCTGCCAGGGGGCTGGGCTACAGAGCCCATCTCAGAAAAGCTGGAAAAGAACAGCCTAGGGGTCTCTACCCATTGTCTCCCAGACAACACAGGGGCATCCCAGGCTAAGGAACAGGTGGTCTGTGGGCCCAGAGGTCAGAGCCAGTAGCCACAGTAAGGGTCCAGGTGGGTACCACAGGGCAGCAGACCCAGCCCAGAACCATGAAAGGCCCCTGCCCCAGAGACCTACCCCAAGCTGGACTTGGAGGGCATCTGGGCCTGGACATGTACAGGTCACAGACCAGGACAGCAAGAACTTCAAAGGCAACCTCTGTTTGGTGCTATAGAGATTTGTCAGTCTCTTAGAGGACCCCACAGAAATCTTAACAGGGTTCCTTGGAGGAAGATCCAGGGGATACGAATGCACCCACATCTTCCTTCATTAGAATGGGAAATGCTTGCTCCCTGTACACAAATGGGACTTAAAAAATCCACTTTGCCAACGCACAAGGAGGACCCACAGTGGCGTGAGGAGCCATCTTCATGAAGGGCAGCCCCCCCATCAGGCTGGGGCACGGGCTGGCTGGGTTCTGCCTGCCTGGCTTGGGGCCAGGAGAAGGCGCTCTGTCTGTCAGTCCTCCCTCCTTTCCAGTCTGCACAGGAAACTCTGCCACTAGCCCTTCTACTGTTGGGAGGGTGCCGGCTCCTACACAGGCCCTCCAAGCCAACCTGGATGGCGAGACACCACCTCACCCATGCCAACTTCCGAGCGACGCTGCAGACTGACAGCGGAACCCACTTCCAACAAGGCCACAGGGTCCCTGCGGCCCCAAATGTCATTGGCTGGAGAATGACGAGGTCCCTCTGATGAGGCCACCCTAAGCAGCGGCATTGTGATGATTTCCCAGCCCCGGCCCCCAAGGTCCTCGTGAATGCATGAAGGAGGCAGCAGGGGGCGCTCCATCTTACAGATAGGAGCCGCGTTCAGAGAGGTGACCTGCCAGGCGTGGGCTGGTGTCTGACATTCTGCCCTGATCTGTATGTCCTTTCACAGGTGGGCACACTGAGCTCCAGCGAGGGCACGGAAGAAGGCCTAGGCCACACAGTCTTGTGTGGCAGCTCTAGGAGGAGCTGACATCCTAAGCAGCTGTTTGATGAACATACTTGGTGATTTGGTGTCAAGTCAAGGCTATGAAGGTCCATCTTCTAAGCTTAGATGAGCCCCTCAGTGGCCCACCACCCTCCTCTCTCCTGCCCTGGCCTGCTGGGGACAGCACTGCTAGGGACAGCCCCTCTGTCCTACAAGCCCAAGACAGGCACCCAGAAGTGAGGAGCACCCATGTCAGATCTCATAGCAGGCGGACTCCTTAAGCTTCCGCAGAAGGCTGGCTGTGGGGTCTGTGGGTGTGGGCCCTGTGGTCAGCAGAAGGGGGACCCCACACTCAGAGAGCCTGAGTGACCTGCCCAGTGGTGCCTGCAGCCCAGTGTCTGGGTGTAGAGATGGGTCTGACCTGCCCTGGCCTCTCGCTCTGCTGGGAGGGGTCTGCCATGTGCCTGCAAGCACGGCTTCTAGTCCTGAGCACACAGTCTGAAATGACAGAGGATGGCCCATGCCCAGAGGAGAATCGTGTGGAGAAGTGCCAAGTCCATCCAGAAACACCTGAGGGTCGAGTTGCCTATCTGTTTTCTCTAATTCTGACAATTTCCGCTCATTCTCCCACAGAGGACCTCTGTAATTTAGTCCCGTGGTCAGCAAGCTTATCTGGACATTAAAAGTTAATTTACTCTCTGTTTCTCCTGCCTGTTATGGCCCATTTGTGGGCTTCTATCCCCCAAAAGGATTGTAAACATTCGACGTTTAAACAGCAATTCCAAGGCTCCAGCTGGCTGAGCACCACCTTCCCGGGAGACCGTGTGGTTCATGACCCTTCTGGACAACATGTGCAGCCCAGGGACACCAGTTTGAGACGTCACCAGCCAAGACACATGTGGGCAGCAAAGCGCTCCATCCAGTCAGAAGCAAATTCGGCACCTGGTATTCCGTGGGGCTCAGCCCGGATGGGGCGGACCTGCCAGAATATTCTGCAGGCAGTGGGAGTCCTGTTCCCGCACTCTGGGCAGCACAGGAAGTGCCCATGTTCTGAGGGGGAGTGTGGCAGGGCGGGCAGTTAGAGCTGGGATCCTGACACGGACACCTGGCTGTGACCCCGGCTCTGACCCCAGCCAAGTCACTTCAATCGCCCATGCCTATGCTCCTTGGCCATAAATGGGGCTAAAACTCACTACCCCCTAGCATTCTGAGGAGGGAGGGTATGTGCAAGCCCAAGCCCCACCCCTGACCCACAGTTAATGCCCTCAGAGTGGGGGTTATTATTCTGCTGAAAAACAGTGGAACCCTGAATTTTCTGCTGCTGGGGAAGAAAAAGCATGCTGAGGAAAAATATTCTAGGAGGGAATACACCAAATGGGAATGGCCGTGCCCTCAGAAGGCTGATGGGTCACTTTTTTTTTAGCCTTTACTTTTCAAATTTTCTGTAGTGTTTTATCTGCTTTGATAATAAGAATACACTGGTATTAAAATATTGATCTGATCCTTTGTGCATCAACAGCCATATGTTGCCTGTTGGTGGCACTGAGGAGCGATATGGTGGGGCAGGTGACACGGAACTGATATCTGCCTGGTACCACGGGAAGTCATGGGGCGCAGCAGGCCCCTGGCCCAGTGTGGGGAGGAAAGGGGACCTCCTGGAGGAAGCAGCACCTGACCCCTTCTTAAAAGGCGAGAAAGACATTTGATACAGTCCCTGTGGAAACATTTGCGGGTAGACATGAGGGCTTGGGACTCAGGCCCCGGCTGTTCGTGTCAAACCTCCCATCCTCACGCCTGTGCCAACCACTGAGGACACGCCCCGGGGTGGGGGCCACACACAAACCTCTCTACAGAGTAAAGGCACCCTTCTGAGCCACGTACCTCACGCAGGACTAGGTGGCCGGCATCTAAGAGTCTCCAAACAGCCTGGCAAGGTCAGACTCCTTATCTCTATCTTATAGTTGAGGAAACAGGCTCAGAGCACTCAGGGGGCATGGCTAAGGGGACTGAGGGCACAGGTCCAGACCCAGATATGTAGGTCACCAGCGCTGGTAGCCTCTCCTTCACCACGTGCTGTCTGCCGGCCTCTCCGTCTCCCTCCCAACTGCAAAAGCTACCCCTTGGTGACTATTCCCTTTAGCTTTCTTCTCCGATCAGCCCCAGACGCTGGGTGCCCCCACAGCATGTGCCCAGGTACACACATAGGTTTCCTTTGTCAAAGCCTGTAATGGCCACCGTGCCACCTACTGCCCTAGGAACCCCCTCCCCAGACATCTCTGCCCTCAGCTGGCTGCCCTCCTGCAGCAGGGCTGACCATGGACGGACTTGACAGAGTGTCCTCCCACCTGAGAGAGCCCACCACCCCCGGAAGACCCCCTTACCTACAAGAAACGGGGGTCAAGAGCAAAAGCAACCCTACAGAATTCTGTTTACCCCAGCCTTATTGAGGTATAATTGACAAATAAAATCATATGTACTTAAAGTGTACAGTGTGATGACTTATCACAATATTTGTCACAATCAAGTTAACACATCCATTACCTCAGTTACTTTTTTTGTTTGCAGTGAGAAAACTTAAGATCTACTCTTAGCAACTGTCAAGTAACAATACAGTCCTGTTACCTATAGTCACCAGGCTGTACATTAGATCCTCAGAACTTACTCATCTTGTAACTGAAAATTGGTGCCCTTTGAACAGCGTCAAATTTCCCCCACCCCGGCCCCTGGCCACCACCACACTCTACTACCCGTGTCTGAGTTCCATGTTTTGTTGTTTTCATTCCACATCACACCTGTGAGGTGAGTTGTATTATCCATGAGACGGAACTGGTGGTCTTCAAAGAAACAGAAATCAGCTTACCTGAGGCACACAGCTAGAAGGGAGGTGAGGAGAACTCAGATTGAGGGCCCCTGGACTTCTCAGTGCACCCCCAAGGCCCTGTGTGCTCTGCGGGCCACCATGTCCCCAGTTCCAGAGCTGTGCAGGAGTCCAGAGGGAGCAGAGGGAGACCCGCGGAGAGGACCTCACCTGTCCGGGCAGACACGCATGCTCACAAGCAGCACGCTGGGCAGAAGCACCGCACTTTTTTCCTCACGATGGTTTAAGACCAAAGTTTCTCTGTGGGGGAAAAGGCAGTTTCATTTCCAGAATTCAAATAAGATGGGGTGTGTTCTAACAACCAAAGTAACGACACCCTCAATGCCACGCGTGTGTTGCTGAGTCAGTCTATTTGCAGTCATACTGTGGCTCTTGGGACAGCTCTGTTACATCAAAATCCTGCTGGGAGGACAAATGGGAAAAGAAGGTGGGGGCAGTATTCCAGAGCACTTTAAAAGAAATACTACTTTCCAGTCCACAGAGACTCCAGCCAACTGGTAGCTAGGTGCTGCTTCACTTGAACGCACAGATGATGGCTCCATCCATCCAGCCTTACTATGAATAAAGTCTGTGCGGGACCTCGCACCCACTAGGATGGCTACCATAGGAAACACAGACAACAACACGTGTGGGCGAGGATGTGGAGAAATCAGAACCCTTGTGCACTGCTCGTGGGGATGCTACTGAAATCAAGGGTTCCACTGCTTAGAATGTTCAATTCAAATTCAAGAACCAGACATGGTGTCATTAGGGAATTTTATTTGCCACAAGAAGATAGGTTTCACATCCAAAGCTCTGTCTCCCCTGAGGGAGGCTTAACCTTTGCTTCTATACACTATTTGGTCAATTACATGTTGATTCTTCTTTGCAGTTGGCTACACTTATCTGGTTAGGTTCCTGTCAAGCTCATCCTGTTTACAGCTGCCTCTGCAAAATACTGTGCTATGTTGTAACATTTAGCAAGATTAGCATTTAGTAGTAACTGTCCAGACCTTGAGACCCTTGTCCTATCTAACAGGAATATAAAATGGTGCAGCTGCTATGGAAAACACTATGGCAGCGCCTCAAAAAATTAAATATAGAATTACCATAGGGTCCAACAATCCCACTTCTGGGTATATTCTGAAAAGAACTGAAAGCAGGGTCTCAAAGAGACACTTGCACACCTATACTCATAGCAGCATTATTCACAACAGCTAAGAGGTAGAAACAACCCGTGTCCACCCAAGTTTTTTTCATAGTGATGAATGAACAAATAAAATGTGGTCTATATATGCAGTAGAATATTGCTTACCCTTAAAAACAAAGGAAATTCTGACACCTGCTACAACATGAATGAAACTTGAAGACATTTTGCTCAGTGAAATAAGTCAGTTGCAAAAGAAAAATTATTGTATGATTCCACTTATATGAGGGCCCTAGAGGAGTCAAATTCATAGAGAGAGAAAATAGAATGGTGGTTGCCGGGGTGGGGGAGGGGGAATGGGGGGTTTCAGTTTGGGAAGATGAAAAAGTTCTGGAGATGGATACCAGTGATGGTGGCACAATTGCCACTAAACTAGACACTTTAAATGATTAACATGGTAAATTTTATGTAATGTGTATTTTACCACAAAAGAAAGTCTGTGCTGAATCCTTACTGTGAGGGGTAGGAAGAGCCATGTAGTAACAGTAATGACCATTTATGAGCGTGCTCAATGGGTGCCCGACACCACTCTGAGCATTAACTTCCCACAGCACCTGTCAGTGTGGGCTCTAAGATGCCCATTGTGCAGATGCCTTCTCTGTCCGGCTCTGTGTCCTAGTGAGGTGACTTCCACAGACTGCATCAGCTGGGCTCCCCTGGGCTTTTAGCTGAACTCTTTTAGTCAATGGCCGGCCCCAGCAGGAGACTGGAAGAACAGAGTAGAGAGCCACTGGGGCAGTTAGTGCTGCCCACCCCGGCCCCCCACAGGCACACACGTGCACACACGCCCCTTCAGGCTGAGCGTAGGGACCACCCCCTGCTTTCACGTGTCCCCAGGCACGACACCAGCCCTGTGGACCTCCTCCACCTCACTCACGTCCTCAATCATCCCTTCCTTAAACTTCCCCGTGAGTGTGCCTCTGTTTTCCCACCCCCATACACCTGTCTCTGCCCATGTCACAGGACAAATGCCTAGGCAGGGTAGGGCCACAGACTGCAGAGACTCCTGTCCTGCCCTGACGATGCCCACACTCCAGGCCGGCCAGGGGCACGGGGTGTTGACGCAGTGAGCACGCAGCCGTGTAAAGTTAGTTGTCCGAGAATGAACACACCTCATCGCAGCAGTGGCAATAAGTTGTACCTGCCATGCACATTACTGAGATGCAGACACGGCCCTGCAGGCTTCAGACCAAACCCAGGAATCCAGGGGCTAATGGTGAGTGAGGCCCAAAGGATTCCCAGTACACTGACAGGCAGACCCTGCCCATTAGCAGGTGAAGACTGACCATAGCCATGTGGCCCCAAGTCCCAGAATGAATTTTTCCTTCTTCCATCCTTCCTCTCACATTTACTCAGCACCCACATGTCGGGCGGGACCTGTGCCAGGTGTCAGGAATAGGCCACAAACAGACGGGCTCGGCAGGTGTCTGGGCAGGCTCCGGGCATCGCCCTGCCCCCGTGCTTGCCCTCTCTGCCCTTGTCCCCTGGCTTATGTCCAGGTCACCCTGACAGTGGAACTGGACGCCCCTTCAGAGCAGCTCCAGCCCCAACTTCCCCACCCATCCCGGGAACCCCTTTCAGGGTGAATATTGTCCCGTCTTCAGAAGTGAGGAGCTAGGCATTTTCTACCGTAACAGGCAGCGGTGATAAGGCCCTGCTGGTCAGGGAAGATTACAAACCCACGTAGAGCTCAGGCAGAACTGCAGGGAGTGGGGGAAGCCGGCAGCATCTCCCAGGGCCTCTGGCCGTGGCTGTGCAAAGCCAATCCCAACAAGCAGCTCCCACGGCAGAGCCAGCACAGGATGAGGCAGAGACCCCAGTCAACAGGGATTAGGGGTTACTATGGGCAGCTGTGCCCACCCACTGCACTGGGCTCCTGAGCCAGAAGGACTAAGGAACAGTGACGGCGTCGTGACTGTCCTGACAGTGGCATTCGCACCAGGCTGTACAATTTGCAAAGTCCTTTCATAAGTACTGTTGCCCTTGGCCTCCCACAACCCTAGGAGGCAGGTGCTGTTCTCATCCTGAGGAACGTGAGGCTCTGAGGTGAGGTGACGCACACAGACAGCTTGAAGTGGGTGAGAGGCTATTAATGCCGAGCCTCAGTTTTCTCATCTCCCAAATGGGGACAGCGATGCTGGACTTCCAGGAGCTCTGTGAGGACTGCAAGGGATAAATGGACATGAAAACCCCTTGGCACTGTGCCTGGTACCTACTGAGCAGGAGCTTAGCTCAGCAGGAGCAGCTCCGGTCCCTTCTGATGGGAGGTGCTACACAACCTCCCACTTCCATCCAAGTCATAAGTTTCATACAGAAATGTTTTCTTGCTCTTACTGGCCACTGTCCCCAGGGAGAATCAGTCATTCTGCCCATCACAAAACCCCTGGACTGGATTATAAACACTCCCCTGCACCATGCTCCAGGACTATGACACTGCCACCACACAACTTAAAAGTGCCTGATATTTGTACATGACATATTCCTAGCCACCCCACCCATCCACCATCCATCCATCGACCCATCCATCTATCTATCCATCCACCCACCCACCCACCCACCCACCCATCCATCCATCCACCCATCCATCTATCCACCTGTTCAGCCACCCATCTATCATCCATCCATCATCCATCCGTCCATCCGTCCGTCCGTCCGTCCGTCCATCTGTCAGTCCGTCCATCCATCCATCCATCCATCCACCCACCCACCATCCATCCACCCATCCACCCATCCACCATTCATCACCCATTCATCCCTCCAATTATTCCTTAATTCATTCGTTCAGCAACCTATGAGCCAACCACTATTCTATGGCTGTGGAGAGCCAAGCAGTGAACAAGACAGAGGAGAGTCCCCGCCTTGTGGAGACGATGTGCTCCTGGAGGAGCACACTACACAAGTCACAACAGCACCCCGACGTCAGGGAGTGGCCAGCAGAGGACATGAAGGCAATGCATGGGATGAGGCAGGGCATTGTGCCTCGCAGGTGAAAGATATCCATTTGTGTGATCACGCTCCATTCCATTCCTCTTCCCCTACCTCCTGATTTTCGGGAGCTCCAGGTGATTTTTAAAATGTCCAGGTTTTCAAACTCACATTCTGTTCAGAATTGGATTCCCCATTTGTTCTGTATTTAAATGGATTACATGTTCACCACCAGTCCTTTATCACAGCTTCTCCTTTCCTGGATGCTTCATTCTGACTCATCTGTAAACCTAATGCATTTCACCTCCCTGTCCATCTTGGAGAAAGGCTGACCGTTGCATTTATACATAGCCAACAGCAAGGCTGTGTACGTTATTCTCCAGGAACACACCCCTCAAAACCTTGTGTATCTATATATATGTCTCCATTACTCTCTGGCACTGAGCTGGCAGAGGTGAGGTGAGCCTGACATTTCTGCCCTTGTGCCCTTGTAGGTAATGTGCCCTTTCTGCCTAGGTGCTGGAGAATTCTTCCTTTAGTCTGAACTTGAATATGTTTTGTCATTGAAGATGTTGATCAAATGTTTCTAGAACAAAGTGGGCTAGCCCAACCTGCTGATAGCAAATACATTACAGGACACATCTTTGGTTTGACTGGTAGCTCCTCTGCTTCTGGAAAGTCAACTATGCTTATGAGCACCATCAGTGTTTTCTTCTATGCCGCTGGTTCTCCTATGAGTGCTTTCATCTCTCTCTCTCTTTTCAGCTTTCTGTCTGTCTGTCTCTCTCTCATCAGCTGCATTCACTCTGGTTATCTTAAGTCTTCCTTTTTTGAGATTTTCTCCATTTCAGCAGTATATCTTCTAATCCTCGCTGTTTCTAATTTATTTATTCATTCCTTAATAATATTGCTTTGATCTTCAAATTTTTCCATAGGACTTCAATCTCCCTTTTCATCTCATCCTGATTTTTTTTTTAATCTTCTGATTTTTGAGCTCTTTAACTGGAGTTCTTACTAACTTGCTTTACAGCACAAAGCAGTTAATAGAAAATTTCCTCATATTCCTTGAGTTATTTCCTTTTTTGAAGTGGGATTCCTTTTTTCTAACATCATATTACAAAATTTTTCGAAAAGAGAGTAACTGAAAAAAAAGCTTTAGGTTGAATCATATGAAATTGCTGATGTGTGACCATTTTTGAAAAATAAAACAGCAATTTCATGTTTCAACCTAATACTATGAACTCTCAGTTAAGTATTTATTTACACACTTTTTTTTTTGCTAAAAATAAGTTACCAGGATCATGATACTTCCCTCCTAAAGATTTCAGCGTGCACCCCCAAGAACACTGTCCGTAAGACCACGATTCTATGATTCTGTGTTATGTTATCTACTCTTCCCTCTGTTTCCCTCTTTCTGTCTTTCTCACCTTATTTTATCATTGAATGTGTTTGCACAGTATATTTCGTCTCACATATGCACGGGCAACTCTGTACAGATGCTCTCTTTGCTTTGATGTGCTGGGCATGGATCCTCGGCTCTCCCTCCACGGGTCTGCTGCCCCCTCCTCAGTGTAGCATAACGGGTGTGCATCTGGGTGACCTAGCCCACTTCCCAAGCCTGAAAGGCTGGCAGCAGGAGGCACACAGCTCAGGCGGACAGTGTGCAGTCCTTGGTAGGACGCCCACGCTTTGCTCTGTCTGCAACATGAGGTGGGAACCAAATGCCCAAGTCACACTCTGGCTCACTGCAGCAACCCTGAGTCATCCTGGGCTGCCTGCAGAAGGCCGGAATAGGCAGGGAGATGGAGGAAGGGCGTTTCAGAACTTTCTGACCTTTACATGAGTAATTCTTGCTGCCTGGACCCTTCTTCACTTTTCCCCGTCCTCTTTGACTGCTTAACCTTGTTCTATCCATCATGGCTCAGCTGAGATGTCACTTCCTCCAGGAAGCCATCCATATTTACCCAGACTGGGTTAGGGGATCCTCCTCTACGCCAACCATCCTAAGGGTTTTCCCCATCACTACCCTTATCACCTGGAGACGGCACTGGTGAAATCTGCCGCTGTCTGCTTCTGTGCTAGGCTCAGGTGTCTTGATGGAGCTGGTCATCCTCACCACACACCTCCTGTGCCTAGTACAGGGCCTGGCGCATACTTCAAAATATGTCTTGACATAAATGCAGGAGCAGGTGGTATCAAAAGAAACTTGCACCACCAATAAAGAATGTGTATCAAGATTATATAAAGACATAAATTGAATTCTAGTAAAATTAAGAAACTCTGCTCACCATGCACCATAAATAGAGTCCAAAGACAAAGCACAGCCTGAAAGAAGGTAGTCACAGTACAGAGATCTCACAGAGGACTTGTGTCCATAGTGTATGTATTTTGGAACCTCCTCCAGCTCAATAACAAAAAGATAGACAACCCAATAAAAAATAATAAACAAAAGACTTGGTCATACGTTTCACAACGACGAAACTCTAGTGCCTGGGAAACCTATGACAAGAATCCAACATCCTCAGTCATTGGTAAAAAGCAAGCGAAAACCATGAGATCCCACCGTGTACCCATCAGAGTGGCTCAAGTTAAAAAGCCTGACGACAACACCAAATGTTGTTGAAAAACAGGAACCCTGATTCTTTTTTATTTAATAATATATTTTTTATTTTCAATTACAGTTGACATACAGTGTTAGTTTCAGGTGTACAACATTGTGATTAGACATTTATAGAACTTACAAGGGGATCATCCCAAAAAATCTAGTACCCACCGGACACCACAGTTATCACAACATTACTATGTTCCTCACGCTGCACTTTACATGCACATGACAATTTTGTAATTGCCAATACACAGTTCTTAATCCCTTCCCCTTTTTCACCCACCCCCCCAACCCCCATCCCACTGGCAACCCTCAAAATGTTCTCTGTATCTATGGTTTTGTTTCTGTTTTGTTTGTTCATTTAATTTCTTCTTTAGATATCACATATAAGTGAGATCATATGGTATTTGTCTTTCTCTGTCGGACTTACTCCACTCAGCACAATACTCTCTAGGTCCATCCATGTTGTTGCAGAAGCCAAGATTTAATTCTTTTTTATGGCTGGGTAGCATTCCATTGTATATATGTACCACCTCTTCTTTATCCAATCATCCATTGATGGACACCCAGGCTGCCTCCACATTTTGGCCGTTGTAAACAGTGCTGCAATAAACATATGGATACACATGTCCCCTCAAAGTAGCATTTTGGTTTTCTTCAGATAAATACCCTGAAGAGAGATTACTGAGTCCTTCTTTGTCTCTTGTTATAGCCTTTGTTTTAAAGTTTATTTTGTCTGGTATAAGTACTGCTACTCCAGATTTTGTTTGTTTGTTTGTTTCTATTTTTGGGAAATATCTTTTTCCATCCCTTTACTTTCAGTCTGTGTGTGTCTTTCAATCTGAAGTGAATCTCTTGTAGGCAGTATACATAAGAGTCCTGTTTTCTTATCCATTCAGCTCTCCTATATCTTTTGATTGGAGCATTTAATCCATTTACATTTAAAGTAATTGTTGATAGATATGTAGTTATTGCCATTTTATTTTTCGTATTTTTTATCTTTTTTTCTTCTTCTTCTTCAAGCAGTCCCTCTAACATTTCTTGTAATTCTGGTTTGGTGGTGATGAACTCCTTTATCCTTTTCTTGTCTGGGAAGCTCTTTATCTGTCTTCAATTCTAAATGATAGCTTTACTGGGTACAGTAGACTTGGTTGTAGGTCCTTTCTTTTCATCATTTTGAATATTTCGTGCCACTCCCTTCTGGCCTGAAAAGTTTCTATTGAAAAATAAACTAATAGGCTTATGGGCGCTCCTTTGTAGGGTAAATAAGTGCTTTTCTCTTGCTGCTTTTAAGATTATTTTTCTTTAATGTTTACCATTTTAATTATGATGTGTCTTGATAGGGGCCTCTTTGGGTTATTCATCTTGTTTGGGACTCTCTGCACTTCCTGGGCTTGTATATACCAGGGATGCTGAAAAAATGTATACACACAAATTGTATTCATCTTTTGTTATTGGTATAAATTGAGTATTACAATTTTAATAGATTTTCCTTTCTTAAAATGTGTATAAATTTTTTTGGCACCCTCTGTATATTTCTTTCACCAGGTTATGACAGTTTTCTGTCATTATTTCTTCTTATAGGTTTTCAACTCCTTATTCTCTCTTTGCTCCTTCTGGTAACCATATGATGCAAATGTTGGTACGCTTGTGTTGTCCCAGAGGTCCCTCACACTATTCTCATTTTGGGGGGATTCTTTTTTCTTTTTGCTGTTCTGATTGGAGGAACCCTCATTCTTTATTGGTGGGAATGCCTAAAGCCCTTTGTAATTCTACTCCTAGGTGTATACCCAGCAGTTATGCACACCTGTCCACCAAAAGACACAGAATACTGAACATGAACATGACCCAGTTACAATTATACACAAAAGTATGTGTCTCTCACATAATGTAGACTGAAAGAAGCCAGATCCAAAGGACTATATACTGTGTGACTCCATTTTTTCCCATATTTTTTTTAAATTAAAGTTTATTGGGGTGACAATTGTTAGTACAAAAACACCCCAAACTAATCTATGCTGATGGAAGTTAGGACAGTGGTTGGGATGAAGAGCTAATGGCTGGGAAGAAGGACAGGGAGTCTTCTGGGCACTAGGCAGGTTTCCAATCTTCATCTCTGAGGTCGGCACATCAGTGCATACGAATGTAAACATCCAATGAGTGTGTAGCTAAGATGTGTGTCCTTTATTTATGTACATATACCTTTTAATAAAGTTTTAAAATCATAGGCAAAACTAAAAAAACAAGTTTGTATGCATTATGTAATAAAACAAAATCGGAGGGTTAGACACAAGTTTCAGGATAGTGTTCGCCTGTGGGGGTGGTGGGGGACACAGGGCTGGGATGGGGAAGGAGTACACGGGTAGATGCACCTTACTGATATTCTCAATAGTCCTGCCACTAGCAGCAGAAACCTCACCTCTCCCCCGAGGCCCTCCCTGACCCCATCCCTGCCACTCCAGCCATGCTGTTACATCACCCCATGTGTTCTTACAGCCCTCATCATCCTCTGCTTTGCCTGTCTACTTCCTGGTTGTTGATTACCCCATCTCTCCCCACTACAACATAAATGCTAAGAGAGAACACATCTGTCCCACTACTGTTTCCCCAGCCTGACACATAGTATGTGCTCAATAAATGCATCTCCACTGAAGGAATAAATCACTGAATATTTATAGTAAGGACATCTTCCTTTGACTCACTAAACAGTTTGCCAAATAATGCAGATTTAAAAGTCAGGTTTTTAAAAGTATACAGTAGTTCAGAATGTAGTGAAGTCTGGGTGGGTGGGTGGCCAGACAGATATATGAGCAAAATAAAGAGGGACTGACGCTGCATATCAACTAGATTTGAAACAGCCACCTGAGGATTTATTGAACAGGTCATGCTGGAGAATAACTTGGGGGTACACATCTAACCCAGTTTTAGAGTCTCAAATAACTTCCCTGGAACACAACTTTCTGGGCTTCCCACTGCTACAGGGAAAAGCGCCAACTCCAAGGGCAGACAGGGCCCTTCAGGACCTGGCCACCAGTATCTTTAACCCCCTGCCCCAGTCCCCAGAACTCTTCTCAGACCCTAACCTCCGGCTCATCCCTTGTCCACCTGGTGAACTCCTATTCACCTGTAGCCACCAGGCTCAAGAACCCACTTTGGGATGCCTCCTTTCATTTCCCCTAACCCAAACCCCTCAAACATACCTCTGCTTAAGTCCCCCCACCTCTGCTTTCTTACATGGATTCATTTCTGGTCAGCTCATGCCAGACCCACAGCCAGGGCTGGCTACATGACTGGGAGGGGGAAACGAAGTTTCCAAAGTGAAGCGGCTGATTAGGCTTTCCACAGTCAACTAGTGGCTGATTTGAGACAAGCCCCGCCCTCGCTCAAGTGTCACGTGCCTCTCTCCCCAGGCTGCCCACACAAACCCATCCTGATTGTAAGTTTGCTTCGTATCTACTCTTGGAGGAGGAGCTGGCAGTGTTCTTCCTACAAGTCCTCACTGCCCTGCCCGTGGAGTGCCCATGGACCGCCCCAGGAGGCCACGCTACATCTAAGTCAGGCAGGGCAGCTGGACCAAGCCCACAGTGGGTTCAGACCTGACCAGAAGGCAGTGGGTGGGCAAAACTCAAACCCAGACCAAAGCCCCCTGGAGACAGTGTGTGAGCCACCATGACACCAGCGTCCGAGGATGGAGCATGTAACCCTGAGCCTTACCTACATCCAGCTGCCTGGTGTCTCCAGGGTCATTCGTCATCAGAACACATGGCTTCTGTCTCTTGGGCTAAGCCCAGACAAAGCAACCAGCTCTGTTCAGGGGCCAGAGCAAGTGTCCTCAGACTGGACCTCCTCTCAGCACCAGGCATTTGGAAATAAGGACCAGGCTTCTGCACTCTGTGCAAACATGGTGTAGGGGCAACGGGAGGCAAACGGCATCTACTATTTAGGTATTTCTGTCGGGTTCTCTCCCTCCCATCCTCCTCCCCTCCTGCTCTCTACCTCCCCTTCTCTCCAATCTGGTTAAATTAGCATAGATTCCGCTTGCCTGCACTGCAATCCCCTGCAATGTATTCCTTTCCCTGAGTCCAGTTAAGCAGCCAGTGGATATCTGCTGATGGGCTGAGGATTCGTTCCCCTGGCCTCCGTGGAGGGACCAGCCTGCTGGTGTGCGCTGGGCAGGGCCCCTGCAGACCAGTTCAGCTAGGGTGATTACAGCTGGGCATTAGCTCTGGCAGCCTGGGTCCACCCCAATGCCCTCCCTTACCCACCCCTGGGCTGGGCCCTACCCAAAGCTCATTCCTGTCAACATGTCTTCTCAGGGGACCACATAGAGGAGTCCAGTGAGCCTGGGCCGTGGATTCCCAATTCCAGCAGCCTGGAAGTCCACAGCTCCCTCCTGACAGACCAAGGAGGATGGGCCTTGTGGGAGCAGAGCCCCAGAAAGTAGTTTCCAGGCTCTCGGCCTCACACAGACAGGTGCTGGCTCAGGTAGTAAATGGCCAACTGTGATTGCATGGCCATCAGCTGTGGCTAGTTGGCCGTCAGCTGTAACCAGTGAGCCATTGGCCACAATATAACTGCTGTGGCTACGCTAGCAGAGAGAAGGAGAGAGAGGAAGAATGGGGGCTAGCAAGAAGATGGTGGCTGGGCTAGCAAGTGTGGATGGCGGTTTGCGGACAGTGTGGATCCAGCCTCCAGTGAGAGTATAGTGCCGCCAGAGAGAATATAGTGGTATGACTCCCCTACCTATGGCTCCGTGGGTGTTCCATTTTGGCCTCACCATATCCTGCGTTCTTGTATGGGGAGCGGGACCAGAGACCCCCAAGGCCGCCCCGCAGGGTCTCCCGCACGACAGGCCTGTTCTGGGTGCAGCCGTGTTTGCTCGCCTTTCCCCACACTGGAGACTCTTCCTTCTTACACTCCACAGCCATCCTCCTCCCACCTCAGGGCACTAAGTGCAGCAGGGACGTCACCTCGGATCCATTAATATCCTGTACTCGCAGCTCACCAAGCAATGTCATGCATTCACTGTGTGACCTTGGGCAGGTCACTGCCCCCGGAGCCTCAGAAACAGTCCTAGGCCCAGATCGGGGGGCAGCACAGCCTGGCCAGTGAGTACGGACCTTGCTGGCTATCAAATTCCGGCTCCATCAAATGCCAGGGATGGGATGTGGGTGGAATGGCTTTACCGTCACAATCCTGTTTCCCCAGAATAAAATGGGGATTAGCTGGGGATCCAATGAAGGGGCACACATGCCGAGCGCCTGACACACCGTAGAAGCTCAGTGAAGGGAAGATGCCATGGCCCAGGGACCTCAGTGCTGCCCTGCCCAGCCTCCCACATGCTCGTGGGGGGAGGTGCTGCACGAGGCTGGTGGGCGCTGCACATCTCAGTGACGCCCTGGGAAGAAGGGGACCCTCAGTTTCCAAGCCCCACCCCAACCCTGCAGGAGCTCCAAGATGCCCATCCCTGCTCCTTCTCTGATACACCTGTGCTCAGCCCTGGGGAGCAGGAGGCCAATTAGTGCGTGGGTGGGGGGGATTAACCCCGGCGCCCAGCAGCTACTCTAGATAATTCCAATTTCCACAGATCACTCAACAAATATTACTCCTCTGTGCCCACTGCCCAGAGGGCTGGGCTGAGGCTGGGCACGGGGGACAAGACAGCAAAAGTGTGCTCTGCTTCCCGTCGTAGCCTCAATGTCCAGCACAATGCCTGGCACACAGTAGGTGCGCAGTACAGCTTTGCTGAATGACTGAATGACCCCTACCCTCAGACGCTCTCAGTCTGCGGACAAGACAGAAGAGCAAGAGCGCAGTGGGTCTCCACGTGATCGTGCTGGGAAAGCACAGCCTCGGGGGAAGAGAGGAGGCAGCCTGTGGTGACCGGGCTCTCACTACCTACTGGACAGCACCCACCAGGGAAAGTTCCCAGCACTGAGCTCTTCATCCTTCTGTTCCTGAGCCCAGTATTTCCAATACTATGGGTTTCATACAAAGTACTGAATTAGGAAGGGAGGGAGGAGCTACCCCTACCAGAGGTCCCTACTCTGCTGCCTGTGCCCCCACAGACCCCATCTGTGCCTTAACCCAGGTTACCTTACAAACACCCCGACTCGGGGTCTGGGGCCCCTCAGGTGTCCATCCTCCTTTCAAAGCAGGGTCTTCAGCCACCTGCCCTGACACGTCCCTCTCCCAGGTCAGGAGCCGGCAGGGCTGGTGGGTGAGTCGCTCTGCTTGGTTCTCCATGCGCCCCAGGGGAAGGTACACTACCCGCAGCATATCGCTGAGGGTCAGGCCGAGTCCCAGTGCTCTGCCACCACTCGAACCCTGTTCTTCAGGCACACCCAGCGTAAACTGAGCTGCACGGCCTCCAGGCCTATGCCCTTGAATTTCCCTCTTCCTGGAATGTCCCTTGCTGCCACACCCTCTCAGCCACAACGTCTCCACTCCAGCTGCACATCCCCACATCCCTTCACTCTGGTCTGGGCCCACCTGACACGACCCTCAGCTTATCTGAGTGTCTGTGAGCTTCCAGAACTTATGCACAGCCTCTTTGAGAGGCCCTGGTGGGTGGCTGGGAGTGCTGGCTTTGGAATCAGGCAATCCAGAACCTGAATGTGCCTCTGCCACATTTGTGCGGTGTGACCCCAGGGGCAGGTTCCTTACCCTCTCTAAGCCTCAGTTTTCTCATCTGTAAAATGGGGAGAATTATATCTTCTCACCAAGATTGTTGTAAAAATTAAATGAGGTAATATAAGACAAACTCTTGGAACAGAGACCTGCACACAGGGGCTTTTGATAAATAGTGGCTATCAATAAGAATAACAAGGCAATAACAACAATGTAATTCCATATGCATCTGGTAAATTTTAATGAACGCAAGTGAATCTCACAGCTTAGGAGAAACCTTGGGGCTGCAGCTCAGTTTCTGGGGTGAAAAGGCCAGCAGCTGGGGGAGACGAGTTGGTACCTGCATGTTCTAGACAGACCCATTCTCCATGGATCCTGGCCAGTGCATGTCGGATGCAGAGACAATAAAGAGCCCTGTGCATCAGACCAGCGGAGTCAGGACACAGGATTTATACAAACAGCCCCCTCCTAGCAGCTCCACCTAGAACTCTGCTCCTAGCCTGAGGCTCTGCACAGGTCAGCTACTGGTCATGGAGGCTCTGGGCCAGGACTCCAGGACGCGGTGGCAACAGCTCCCAGCTTCCAGGGCCTTTTGCTTCCAACAGGTCCCAGCAGCTGCGTGGGGTTCGCAGTCAAAGCCCTAGTAGGAGGCCACGGCCCCTCCCACAGGGAGGGCTAAGCAGGGCTGCTGGCTTGGGGGCTGGTAAGAAGAGGCCACAGAGCACTGAGAAGATGGTCAGGCCGAAGCCCAAAGGCGTTCATACACTGAGCCACCTCAAATGTGGTTCCTCCCCAAAGCACAGGAGAACCAAGAATTCTCAACCTGAGAAGCTCCTGAGGTGACGGAAAACCTTCAGAATAACCCCCATGCCCGCCCCCAGCACTCTGAGCACCAAGTGTCTGTGAGGCCCCCCACGTATCGCCCAGCTCCTGGGTCATCAGGTGGTGCCTGAACAGATCAACTTCTTCATGTTCATGTACATATTTACTTTTGCAGGGTTCACAAAAATATGCGGCAGACACATTATATTCCTGATTTCACAGCAATGCTTGCTTAGGACACAGTACAGCGCAGTTGATGTAACGGACACTCTTACAAGAATTAGCACAGGGAGCTGTGCACGTACAACCTGGCTGCCCTCCGCCCTGCCCTATGGCTCTGGCAGTCTGTTCTGCAGCCCCTGCCCCTGCTCCGCCCATGAAGGCCTCCCTTCCACATTCCTGGAGTCCCAGCCCCATTCTCTCCCTGCTCCCAACTTTCCCACCTCTTCTCCCTCTGCCAGGGGTCCTTTCTGGATATCAAAGAACTTCAGAGGCCAGCACTCAAGGCTCACCTGGCTGGGAGGGCTTCACACCCGATCAGGAAGCCGTCTTCTGTCTTCCCAGCTTTCTCCTGCTGGTGCCACTCCAGTGGGAGCGGGGCTACGGCTGGCCTCCCACTGCCCCTGCACCTGGTAGGCAGGCCTGTCTCCCCCCCACACACGCACATCTGACCACTCCATGCACAGGCCTGCAGTACGGTCCGTCAATGTTTGTAAAATATAGACAGGCAGGCAGGAGGGAGGGAGAAGGAAACCCTGCCCATAACTGATAAACCAAAAAGTAGGACAAATGCCCAAGAGGTCATATTTTACAGCCCCTAGTCCTAACTAGAAACCAAAGGAGGGTAGTCTCTGCCAGACCACCCCCCACACACAAACACCACTGGCCTTCCCTAATGACTGCCAAATACAACTGTGGGCCAGGGTATGGTTCACAGTGGACATCTGACAGGCTCCCTTCCACAGGCACTGGGTGGCCTGTTTGTCACACACACCCCTAGCACTGTGTACCCACCCCTACCTTTCTACCCCCAGCAGTGCAGGTATGTGTGCTCACCTTCGACACAGCCCTGGTTGGGCCAAGCACATGCAGTCCCCCACACATCACTAGTGCTGTCCTGGGGACCCAGCCTCTGGGTATCTGCCCACCATGGGGTGGACTCTCCTCGAGCCTCCACCGCAATGGGCTGGACAGGGACGGGGCTTCATCTGGCCTGCCCGAGGTGCCAGAGACAACACAGCCATCTCTGTGACAACCACTCCTGGCGCAGTGACCCAGGCCTGGGGCATCTCCACGTGCACTCTGGGATGACCCCTGCACGGGAACAAAGGGCCTGAGACTTGGTACACTGCACAGCTCTGTTCACCAAGTTCTTGGCAATCTTGCTTTCTGTGCAGGGGAGTCAGGCTGTGGGCTGCAGGGCACGTGAAGTCAGAGGCGTGGGCTGCAGGGCACGTGAAGTCAGAGGCGTGGGCTGCAGGGCACGTGAAGTCAGAGGCGTGGGCTGCAGGGCACGTGAAGTCAGAGGCGTGGGCTGCAGGGCACGTGAAGTCAGAGGTGTGGGCTGCAGGGCACGTGAAGTCAGAGGCTGGTCTGCAGGGCATGTGAAGTCAGAGGCCCATCCACATCTGTGTCCCCAGGCCCCACACAGCCAGCTCAGCAATATACAGCCAGTGTGTACTGCACCCAATACAGCACTAATCCCACTGATCGCTGATCGATAGGTATCAGCAAACCTTAGTCAGTGAGGTTTTATTTACCCTACCCTACAGCTGCCTCCACCAATCTACTATATAGAAGGCATTTCAAGAAAACCACAGAATGTTAAGTCCCACGGAGCTGGAAAGGGTGGAAAAGTTGTATCTCAATAAAGGTGCTTTAAAAAGTCATCCAACCCCCACCAGCATCGGGAATCTCCTCTATAGCATTTCTGAGAGACAGCCAGGAGCTGCTTCTTGAATAACTCAGGCAGCTCACCCTCTTTCTTCTTCTAAAGAAGGTATAATTGTTTTAAAAAAGAAATTAAAGTATAACTCACATACTATACAGCTCACCCATTTAAAGTACACAAGTGAATGGTATTTAGTTTATTCACACAGTTGTGTAAACATCAGCACGATTTTAGAACATTTTCCTCATCTCACAAAGAAGTCCTCTTCCCCCCACTGCCCCGCCCCAGTTCCTGGTCAACACCAGTCCACCTTGTCTCTACAGACTTGCCTTTTCTGAACATTGCATATGGATGGGCTCATCCGTGGACTTTCGTGTGGCTGCTGTCACTTAGTCAGCCTCATGTTTGCATGTCACCATGTTGTGGCAGGTGGCAGGACTTCATTCCCTCTTACGGCTGAGGAACAGCCCATTGTCAGGGTTTTGTCTATTCATTCACCTATCACTCATGAGTTGTCTCAGTGTTTGGACTATTATGAATAATATTGTGGTGAATATTTGTGGACAAGTTTTCCTGTGGACATATATTTTCGTTTCTCTTGGGTATATACCTACGAGTGTAATTGCTGGGCCATATGATAACTCTATAATTTAACTGTTTGAGGAATTGCCAGGCTAGGCTGTGTTCCACAACAGCTGCACTATTTCACACTCCCACCAGCAATGAATGAAGGTTCCAATTTCTCCACATCCTAGCCAACACTTGTTATTGTCTGTCTTTTTTATTATAGCCATCCGAGTGGGTGTGAAGTGGCATTTCACTGTGGTTTTTATTTGCATTCCCCTGATGCTTAATCAGCCCTCTTCTCATGTGATTATTGGCCATTTATATATCCTGTTTGGAGAAATGTCTATTCAAGTCTTTTGGGTTGTTTGGGTTTTTGCTGTTGCTTTGCTCACTTTTTAGTTTTGTTTTTTTTAATTATTATTATTGAGTCATAAGAGTTCTTTATATATTCTACATATAAGTTCCTTATGAAATATATGGTTTGCAAATATTTTCTTCCATTCTGTGTGTGTCCTTTGAAGCACAAAAGTTTTTTATTTTAATTGAGTTCAATTTATTTATTTATTTTTTTACTTAGTTACTTTTGCTGTCATATCTAAGAATCCTTTGCAAAATTCAAGGTCACAAAGATTTGCCCTATGTTTTCCTGTGTTTATCATTTTTAGCTCTGATATTTAGATCTCTGATCCGTTTTGAATTAACTTTTGTTTATGGTGTGAAGTAAGAGTTTTACTTCATGCTTTTGCATCTGGATATCTAGTTGTCCTGGTATCGTCTTTTGAAAAGACAATTCTTTCTCCGTTGAATGATCTTGGCAACCCGTGGCAAACAGCCGACTACAAATGCATGCATTCACTTTGGGGCTCTCAATGTTATTCATTCATCTATATGTCTAGCCTTGTGCCAGGACCATATACTCTGTTGCTCGCAGTAAGTTTAGAAATTGGAAAGTGTGAGTCCTCCTTCTTTTTCAGGAGTGTGCTGGCTACCCTGGGTGCCTGGCATTTCCACATGAATTGTAGGGTCTGCTTGTTTGTTACCTCATTCTTGATCAACATGTACCTGAAAGAAGGATATTATCCAGAGCTCCTTTAAACGTCATGTCCTTCATTTTGACAAGTTTTCAGCTGTAAAAGATCATATTAAACCTGATCAAATCCAATCAATCCATATATTTAGTAATTACCAGGCTGTAAACCAAAGTGACAGCTGCCCTGTGGACCCGACTGGCATGACCAGGTCCCCAGGCATGAGACTGGGGACATAAAGAGGAAAAAGAGGTTGCAAGTGGCTGGATGGAAGACAAACGGATGCCTGGGCCATTCAGGAACGGCCCCCACTGACCAGTCACACCAGGGACCAGCACCATCATGGGTCCCCATCCTCCCAATCGGTCACCATGCCTTGTCAATTCTACCTCCCCAAATCTCATAGAGGGTCCTCTCTCCATCCACTGCCCAGACCCCATCAGCCCTCCCCGGGGCCTGCTCCCTGCCACAATGTACCCCTCTCCTGCCATGTCCGCCATCATCTGTTACCACTGTCACTCCCCACGGTCTGTGGGGAGACACAGCCCCTGCCCATCCGGTGGTGTCACCTTCCAGGCCTTTGTCATGCTGGCGTTTCCACTGCACTGCCGCTTTCCCTACCCCCAAATAGTTGCAAATCCCTGACCTGACAAACCCCTTTGTCAGAGATCTTTTTTTTTTTTTGCTTCGTTCTGTATTTTCTTCCTCTCTTTATTACAGGCATACCTCGAAGACATTGCGGGTTCAGCTTCAGACCACAACGATAAAGCAAGTCCTAATCTTTGCTGGTGGAGGTGAAGTAGACGAGAGGCAGGCTGCAGAGGCAGGGCTGGCTGCGGGACAAGAAATCTCTACCCTTCTGACACTTGCCACCAGACCCCAAGGCCAGACCCCAGTGCAGGATGGACAGATGGTGGTCTGGGAGCCAGCTAAGACGGGCTGCGACCAGCTAAAACCAACACGGAGACAGCTTTCACCTAGCAGGGACCCTAAGACTCATTATACACTCATTATAATCATTAGTATGCTAAATAAAAGACACACCCCGTGCTGCCATTGACAGAAACAGAAAGACCATAAAAGAACACAAAATGGCCCACTGGAGCCCTTCAGAGAAATCTCTGCCCTTTCTCGGAAAACCCGAATATTCCTCCTACAAATGTGAATGTACAGCCCCTAAGTAAAGGGACACTGATAACAGGCTCAAACCCCTCAGGGGTGGCGCTGCTCTGTCTCTGCAGTCGCTGCCGCTCCTCTGCTTGAATGACTCCTCCGCGCTTGACTTCGGCTCCTGCTTGAATCCTTCCCTGTGCTCTGCCCAGGACACACTGGTCCAGGCTCCTTCTCTGGGCCTCCCAGTTTCCTGCAACAGGGTGTCTTGCCTTCAATTTGTAAAAAACGCAGTATCTGTGAAGCACAATGAAGCAAGGTATGTGTGCACATATCTCGAGAGTCTTTCCATACACTGCATTAAACACGTACTTATGAAGTGCCTCAGTCAGGTACAGTAAGTACTGGGGATGGAGTGGGAAAGTCCTTCTAGCTTCACAGTTACATTCTGGTAGGGAAGACAGATAACAGGCGGACATAGGACCCCAAGGAGTGGACCTGGTGGGACAGAGACCAGCCCTCACATGAAGGTGAGAAAATGGTGCCACACGGCACCCCCGGCTGTGCCATTCGTGTTGCCCTCGCAGGGCAGCAGAGCCCATGGCTCCATGCCCTCACCGTCAGTTGGTGTTGTCAATCAATAGCCTTCATTTTGTATTTCCTTGATGACAAATCAATTCAAGTACCTTTTTGTTTGTTAATTAACCATTTAGAGATCTCCTTTTACAAAGCAGTACCCACCGCCAGCCCCAGGGAAGACTAAGCAAGCTTTGTTTTGTGCCGTTGAGTCCTTCAGAGAAACCTTCCTCAGAGTTCTGAGAACTTCCTTCAGTGGGACGCCACTGGGCTCCCTGCAGCTCACCACACATTTGTCCAGGAACCATTCAAAGGCTATACTTCACCACTGTGCCCTGCAGGCTAGTGCAGGGAGGCGCTCAGCAAGACTGCAGCAGACTTCAGCTGTGACTTTCGGCCATGACCCCTTGCCCAGTTTGGGGAACTTCTCTCCTCATCAGCCTTCCCTAAGGAACAAAGGAGAAAGTCGCTCTCACAGCCCCCATTGCAGCTTACATGCAACATGTGGCCTTCCTCTACCTGTCAGGTGTACCTGAGCAGGAATCCTGCCAGAAGCCTGCAAGGTAAGCAAGAGGCACCTTGGGGGACCCATCCTGGCAAAAGGACAGACCATGGCAGGGAGATAGCTGGCGTGCAGGGGCACGGCGGCACACACTGGAATCCAGTGGAGCTGGGTCCCCAGGGAACAGACTCGAGGTTTCATTTGGGTGCTGCTTCTGACCATGCAGCTAGAGTCTCTGGCCCTCCCAGCTGATGCGAAGTACCCGACCTCCTGTAACAACTTATTCCTCTGCTTAAACTCGCAAGAGCAGATTCTGTCATTTGCAGTTGCGCTGTGAGCTGGACACAGGATTCAAATAAACACTGGCTGAATGAGTCGTTGAGTAAACAAATGAGTGAATGCTACCTTACTACCTTGTGGACCCAGTGCCTGGCACAGAGTAGGCCCTAGGACGTGCGTGAGGACTGGCAGGATGGAGGAGTGAGCGCCACTGAATAGTCTTAGCTGCCAGTGCTGGGTATGCTCTGCAAAGGCTGGGGGAGGTCAGGTGCAGGGCACAGGGACTCCACGCCTCGTTCTCCATCTGGCAATGGGAGAGGAGGTGACCCGAGGCGCCCATCACCTCCCAATACCGCAGGGTAGGCACCACAGCCTCCGTTACCAAGACAGTCCTAAAGACAGGCTCCCACAGCACACCACACGGGAATATGGAGAAAGACGAAACAAGCTCTCAACCTGGGAATACAAGATTCCAAAACAACCATCGGCCAAGACGCAGAGCAGCAACTTGCAGACTGCCCAGAGAAGACCAACTACCATGTGGCTGCCAGAGAAATCATGAAGGACTCGCCATAGAT
Organism: Rhinolophus sinicus; assembly: GCF_036562045.2. Lineage (NCBI taxonomy): Eukaryota > Metazoa > Chordata > Mammalia > Chiroptera > Rhinolophidae > Rhinolophus > Rhinolophus sinicus. Next base: position 108,353,716 of record NC_133751.1, on the reverse strand, counting down.
TAGCCAGATTATCAGCTCCTGCCCAAAATAACTGCCCAGGGACGTGCCCCAGGCACGTGTGCAGTAACTACGATCCCACCAGGCGGCTTTGCAGTAATTGTGGCAATCCCCTCCAGCTCCCTCAGAAAAGCAAACAACGGTGACAGCAAGGTATTTATTCCAAAAAGTATTTTAAGCCTGAATGCAAGCAGGCTTAATAATAAATGATAAATAAATATTATAATGATAAATAAATAATAAATAATAAATAAATATTATTATTTGAGCCAATAATAAATGCCTTTTTGGTGCAAAGCTGCAAGGTAACACAAAGCCAAGCCATCATAAAACATTGTTGGCACAGACACCTGGGTGTGTCCATGGAGCTCGGAGAAGGCAGATGTGGCCCCCGGTATGGCTGGGCAAGGTGCTTAGCACCGTAAGATCTTCTCAGTCGTCTGTACTGTACAGCTCCGTGAGGCTCAGATAGGCCGCTTGACGGCTGACGTCCACAGCTGGGCTGGGATGCAAACCCATTTCTACCAAAGCTTCACCAGGTTTTTCAAAAACATCTCGTGATGTCTGGCCCGGGCACTGCAGACAGGGCCTGCTTGTACAGCTCACAGAACAAGTGTCATCATCCGGGCTCCAGAACCACCACACCTCAAACCCAATGGCTGCTTCCAGCTCTCACAGCCAGAGCCTATTTTCTTAACACTGTGCCGTGAACTGGTGAGGCCACAGTCCTGGTGCTGCGCCACCTTTAAGAGCCCTGTCCACTCTCTCCTGGAAAGATGTTTAAGTGGGCATTCTTTGGACGTTCTAGGAATCTATCCAAGCACATAAACCATTGCACAAAGATACAAAAAGTACTGGCAGTGACCAATTGCTCAACAGCAGAAGATTAATTTGTGATAATATCATACATGAGGTCTAGGAAGTTATGCAGCCACTGAAAATGCTGCTGTAGAACCTAATCTCTCCTAGATGGGAGTCCACACACCACTAACTCCTATGACCTCCATGACAGACACAAGGTCGAATCGGTTGAGGGCACACTCCACATCACAGAACAGAAGGCCTTCAGAATTGGTCATCAGGAGAAGCTATGTGAAAGGGGCTACTCAGAGCTGTGGGCAGGGCTGGGGAACCCAGTGGAGATGTGACGCTCCCAGGGCTGGGAGAGGTGGGAGCTGCTAACCCCTTATCCTAAGGGACAGGGGAAGAAGCATTTACGCAACTGAAAGGTTTACAAGTGGAGAGCCACTCAACAGGAGCTGTGGCTGTGGACAGAGGGACACAGCCACCGCCCACCCCTGGCGCAGCAGGGACAGCGCTGGAAGAACGAGTTGGCCTTTTTCCATCCTGCCCTCTGACCTTGTGTGTGCTTCTCATGAGTCAGCCCAACAGGAAGCGTAAGGGCCCAGAGCATGGTGGAGGAGAGCCTGCAGAGAACGTACCCCAGACACACTGTCTCCCCCCGTGGAGAGGAACACTCCTCAGCACATCTGACATCCACGTCTGACTGCAATCACTCCTGCCCTTCCCAAAGTTACTGATCGTCTCTGACTGTGGGGGGCACTGACCTGGAATAGTTAATGGCACAGCAGATCGTTAAGGAGGTGAAATGAACCAACTACAAAGCATCACTGACAAGAGGAGTGCAGTGTGGTGACAAAATGTTTACATATGGAGAAAAGCCCAAAAGGAAATTCCTACACATGTCATGGACGACCAAAGATGGCTCTCCGTTTGTTCTCAGTGCTTTTCCTCATTTTTCTAACCCGACATTGTAACTGTGACTTGGGCTTTTTAGTTTGCTTTTCAGTAACTTTCCTGAGTGGTGCAGCCACCCCCACAGACCAGTTTAAAACCCCTCACGTCTGGCAACATACAGTTTGCCCCTTTGTCATCACCACTCACCTTCTGTCCCATGGCTCTGCCTAGTTGGACTTTCATATGATGAGAGGACTTTCATATGACTTTCCTATGATCCTATATGGTCTTGTATTACTGATTTCTTTCACTAAGAATAATGTTTTCAAGATTCATGTACAACACAGTAGTACCAGTAGTCCGTTCCTCTCTAGGCTGAGTAGAATCCCACTGTATAGATGTAACACATGCCATCTGCATTCACACTGCTTTCCAGAGTATTTGCACTTAGAAGGCTCCGCGAGGAACCTGACCCCCAAAGAGAAGGCCCAACAGGCCCCTCCACACCTGCCAAGCAGCCTTGCATCTCAATAGCGCCGGATTTCCCCAACCTGACTCATTCCAACCCCTTTCCCAAACCTTGTGCCTTAGCACTAGTATTTACTTAGTGTTTTCCTTTAAATTGGCTCACTTTCTAACTTAAATACATTTATTTTGATAAGAAAATTCATACTTATTTATATTCACACTTTAAATTTAAAAATACTATCACTTGCCTGAAAGAGAAAAGAACCCCCAAGTAAGTACCATGAAAACCGAATAATCTGGCTGCAGGCTATACTGAGCTGCTCTCCCGCACAGAGCCAGGAGGGCCGGAAGGAGCTGGAATGGAGCGACCTTCTCACAGAGACTCAGCTGCCTCTAACAGCATCATGACGATCGCTCACCCACTACCTGCACTGAAGGTACAGCCCTCACTTCTGAGGCCCTGTCCTTTCCAGCTCTGAAATTCCAGGGCTTCAGGATTCCCAGGTGCAGAGGCTCAGAGCCCTCACAAAAGCTGTGTTAGGGAGCACAGCAGAGGACCCCAGCATGCCCTGGTTAATTCCTTCCACATGTACCTATGACGCCCTGAAAGGTGGGGGACCGAGACAGGTATTCCAGGCAGAGCAAGGACAGGACCGGGCCTTGCTCTGTGTTCAGACCCTCTGAGGCTGGGACCAGATATATTCCCACTGATCACCCCAAGGTCAGGTAGATAGTGCTCACTGCGCAGTATACAGTAGGCCCTCGGTAAATGTATGCAGACACATGAACGGATGAGCTAGCTGGTAAGAGAGGAAAGACAGGCAACAACAACTGCAATCTGAACACTGCTCAAACCATCAGCAAAAGGCTGTTTTTGGGAGAGAATGGAGAGTTTGGGCAGGATGGTTCTAACCATAGTGGTGGTGGAAAGGGAAATGTTTTTTTTTAAAAGGCACAGAAGCTGGAAAGAGGGGTGCACGTGCTCATGCAGGGGCTAAGGGGACAGGTGGCAAAGAGGGCTCTGCGTGAGGAGGCTCTGCAGCTCCCTCAGGATGAGCCCTGAGTCCTCCAGGTGGCAGGGCCAAGGGGGCTTGGACCTTCCTGCCAAGGGCGGGCTGATGAGGCAGAGCTCGCCATGGCCTGTGACAGCAGGCGTGCAGTGGGCGGGAAGGGGAGGGGGGCTCCCCCAGCCCAGCTGCACCCCTACCCACTTGTACACTTGTGCAAACCCTGTCAAATCACCACAGTGCCTGTCCCCTCACCGATGACTTGTCACCCTCAGAAGCCAGCTGGCGGCCCCTCCAAAGTGTACCTAAAACCATGGGCTCTTCCCCACGGCCACACGCCCGCCCTAGTTCAGGCCCCTGCACCAGCCGCCCTACAGTCTGGCAGCTTCCTCCAGGCCTCCTACAGTTTGTTCTGCAGGAGGGGACTTGTAACACTGGCACACCACGTGACCCCACGCTCATGGGTAACCCACCAAAGGCCCCTTCGGCACTCAGGACCAAAGCACACCTCCGACCCTGACCCCGTGAGTCCTGCCCTGCCCTCTCCACCCAGGCCTCCTGCCCCTCCTCCTCCGGCCCCTTCGCCTCCTGCCAAGTTCACGCCCATCTGCCACTTCCCCCTGACACCAGCCATCCCTCCACTGAGGACAGTCCTCATCTGATCACTCAGTTCTCGGCGGAGGGCAGCCTGGGCAGCCCACTCCCATTGGCGGGCTAGTTCCCATCACAGCACTTGTGTGCTGCTGTAACATCAGTGATTTGTCCCCGTCTTCCCTCAGCAGACATAGGCTCCTGACATAAGCAGGCACGGACAGCCTTTGGTCAGTCTCCCTGGACAGCAGGCCTTTGCTGAGCCTGCTCTTCCCACAAAATATGGGTGGCGTTCATAACGCCTGCTTCCAAGTTCACCAGCAAAAGGCAGCTAAAGGTCAAGAGACGCGGGAACAAATCATTTAGCATGTTTGACACTCAAGTCATGGTGCCTGCTTTGTCCAGCTGCAGAAATCTCTCCCTGGAGTCACTCACATGGATGTAAGCTCCCCGTGGCCCCCAGGGCCTGGAAACAGATGTCCAGGGCCTGGTGGCCCCAAGACGGGATGGCCACATGGCCACTGAGAAGGTGCCCCCAAGCCAGCTCTGTCCTGGTGGAAAGGACCGCTAAGCAGACACACCAAACAGAATGCTGCCTCATGAATATTAATTACAACCTCACCAGCTGCCCACTCTCCTGGCAGACTCTGGGAAGCCAGCGGACGAGGTGACTAATGGGCTCATTAAGACGCTCAATAATTCAATAGCAAGTGCCCTGCCTGACACCCGGTGGGCTTTCTGCTTGGGCAGCGGCACCGCTGCCTCCCCAAGGACCGGCCACCTCTGCAGGGCCTGCCCAGCCTGGGGTCAGTCCACACCAGCCACACGGCTGCAGGGGCAGTGGCATCCTTTACAAGGAGGAAGATGGCACCTCTGCATCCTAAGGTCATCACCCCTTCCAGCAAGGTCCCCAGAGGCGCCCACGGCTTATTTCAGTAGCACTCATGCGCCCCCAAACAGTTGGGGAACCTGACTTTGGGCTGTGAGTGTGTCTGTGGATGAGGAAGTGGGCCCAGTGGGGCAATCTTGCCTTCCAGAGGCACAGCAGTGGCCCGCGGCACAGCCACATCTCTCCACAGGCCCCCATCTCAAACCTGGAAAACATCCAGACTGAGGTGGCGTCTCACCAACATCCGGGGACCCAGGAAAGAGGACGCCCAAATAATTACTCCCTAAATCAAATGACTAATTAATAATCAAGCCTATTTTCTGGTCCAAAGCAAGGTACAGCCATGAAGCAAAAGCTGACTTAATCCTCTGGCTTATTTGTTATCTCAAGAGCAGTTCCCTAAAAAGCATCGCCTGCAATGTTCTGAGGTGCATGTCAACCCTTGCAGAGAACAGCCCCGCCCCACCCCAGTATGAAGGGGATGCCAACCGTGGAACGTGAGGCTATCAGCCTTGTTAACAGTCCGGCCAAACCGCTCCCCAGAGCCCCTTTTCCCCAGATCCCCATGGATGGGGTTTGTTGCTAAATGCCTGTTACTATTAATAGCTACCAGCTATGGGAACGCTCCAGTTATTCCTCAAAACGACGTCACGAGCTGCTTACTCCATTCTTTGGTTGGGAACAGAAGGTGCAGAGAGGGGTGGTGATGAGTCTGGGAGAGGCAGGGAGCCCCATGAGTCAGCGTCTGGCTTCACAGCTACGCACCTAACCACCCACGAGGGTCAGCCACTGGAAGGACCGTGTGATGAAAATACCACAGAAAGGCCTCAAGCAAAGGACTTTCACCGAAAATGGTGAGAGAAGTGAGGTGTTTCCTGCCCCTGAGGGCTGCCCCAGACCTGTGGGCAGAGGCCAAGCCTTCCGGACCTGGTCCAGGTGGGGTTGCCTCAAGGGCAGTGCCCAGAGAGTTGTTCCTGCCTGGCAGGGGCCCCTGGGGCATACAGAGGCTCGGGCTTGCCTACTTCCTGGCCCACTGTCCCTCTGCAAGCTCCTCTGGCTTAAACAGAAGGACACCTACAGTCCAGCAACAGGCCAAGAGCCTGCGGGTAGTGCCCAAGGAAGGGCAAAGGAAGGAGAGAGACTCGGGACTCAAACCCCATCCCTCACATGACACAGCAGCTCCAGCTTGTGAGGAACCTTCTGGACAAGACCTGGGAGACCCCTCCCTGGGAAACAGCAGAACTGGCATTCCCACCCTGCCAGCCCACCAGAACGCCTGGAGCCCTGTTCTCTGTGCAGTGTTGGATCCACGGACCTGAGGAGCTCACAACACAAGGGCTCCTAGGGCCTCTGGAGCAGAGGCCGAAGTGTGCGGTGGCCCTCCTGAGACCACGATAGCTACAGCTGGGGCAGCATATGGCTCAGCGACTCCTCAAAGAGGTCAGGCCTCTGCATAGAGCTGTCAGGACCAGCATCTGCCACAAGCCAGGAATATTCTCCTGTAATTAGTGATCTGGAAAATAGGCTCAGGGCCCATGGTGACCAGATGTATAAAGGACCCCAGGGCCAGGCAGCTGCCTGAGCACAAAATGTAGTGTGTTCCAGGGATGAGTGAGTTTCCTCAGCCAGGCCGAGAGCTGGGGACTGGAACTCCAGAGAAGACAGGAGTCCCCTACTCAAACTGGCACCCCAACAGCCCGAGAGGAATTTCTGCCTTTTTGTGTGTGTTGTAAAAGATGTCTAACATGAAATCTACCATTTTTAGTGTGCAGGTTAGTGGCATTAAGTACATTTACATTGTGTATAAGAATCCCCATCATTCATCTCCAAATGTTCCATCTTACAAAACTGAAACTGTTCCCATCAAACACTAACGCCCTGATAGATCCAAGATGGCGGAGTAAACACTGGGCTTGCATCCTTCTATGAACACATTAAAATTACAACTAAATTATAGAACAATCAACCTGGAGAACCATCTGAAGTCTAGCCGAACGACGTCCTGTAACTGAAAATATAAAGAAGCCACATCAAGGCAGGTAGGAAGGGCAGAGACACAGAATGGGCCCCAAACCTCCCTGTGGTGGTTAAAAATCAGAAGGGATATCTCAGCCAGAGAGGTCCCCCCCCAAAGGAGTGAGGGACCCCAGCCCCCCCATACCAAGCTCCCCAGCCCTAGGTACTGGTGCTGGAAAGAGGAGCCTACACGACATCTGACTGTGGAAAGCAATGAAGATTCTGACTGTGTAGGTGGTATGGAAGGCTGCGGGAAACCCAGACATCCTCTGATAACAGCCCGTGCACAGACTCACTCGCAGGCACTCATATGGGCTCCAGTGGAGGGCGGTGACTCAGGGTTCTCAGAGACATACAGGGAGGCAGACTAAGGTGTGTGGCTTCAGGGAGAGAACTGGAGGACAGTCAGCATTTTCACGGTGAGGGCAGTTCCTCCTGTTCGGCCAGCAGGCAGGCACCACCTTTCTTATGTTGAGTCCACCCCCCACAGGCCAAATCTGAATCTGATTGGCCTGGTGAATTCTGTTGCTCTGCCCTACCACCCCACCCCACCCAACTCCTACACCGCTAGAGGCATTTCCTCCATGAGCAGCCAGACCCACCCACATTGCATTCTTTGGTGGAAAACTATCAGAGTCCATGGGCCCCAGCGCATGGTGACTGGCCGCATTATGCTCTGACACTTTTGCTGAGTAGCTCCAGGCTCAGCACTGGCACCAAACCAGAGTCTACATTAACCTGGTGACCACAACTCTTCCCACTCTAGTGACTCCCTGAGATCCTGCCTCACCCAACTTGCACACAGCACGAGGCTTTATCAGTGGCTGGAGCTTAAGGGAGCCAGCAGGTGGCAGCAGGCCTTGGGAGTGTCAGCTCTTTGCAGAGTTACCCCCAGGCTGCTACTAGTGGCAGCCAGCCTCGGTTCCCAGAGTGGTCCCTCCCACAGGCCTAGAGGTTCAGCACAGGCAGCACACAACTGCAGATGACTTTGTAGCTGCTACCAGGGACCCCTGGCCAGTCACAGGCAGTGGCTGCTGGGCCTGCACCAGAGCCCCTCCCAAGAGGCTGAACCAATATACATGGAGGTTGGCTTCAGACGATAGCAGAGCACCACCCAATTATCCCCACAAGTGGCACACACAAACAAGATGAACCCAAACAGGCCCACACGTAGACACATTATAATTAAAATGGCAAAGGTTAAAGACCAAGAGAGGATCCTAAAAGCAGCAACAGAAAGGCAACTAGTAACTTGTAAGTGAGCTCCCATGACACTGTCAGCTGATTTCTCAACAAACTTTGCAGGTTAGAAGGGATTGGCAGGAAATATTCAACACGATGAAAAAACGAAGACCTACATCCAAGATTACTCCACCCAGCAAGGCTATCATTGAGAATCAAAGGACAGATAATGAGCTTCCCAGACAAGAAAAAGTTAAAGGAGTTCATCACCACCAGTATTACAAGGAATGTTAGAGGGTCTTCTTTAAGATGGGGAAAAAATAAAAAATATGAATAATAAAATGGCAATAGCTGCATATCTATCAACAATTACTTTCAATGTAAATGGATTAAATGCTTCAATCAAAAGACATAGGAGGGCTAAATGAATAAGAAAGCAAGACACTAACATATGCTCCCTACAAGAGACTCACTTCAGATTGAAAGACACACACAGGTAGAGAGTAAAGGGATGGAAAAAGATATTTCATGAAAATGGAAATGAAAAAACACACGAAAAAGGCTGGGGTAGTAATACTTATACCAGACAAAATAGACTTTAAAATAAAGGCTATAAGAAGAGATAAAGACCCAGTCATTTCATGTCAGACATGTGCATCCTTATGTTCATTGCAGCATTGTTTACAATGGCCAACATGTAGAGGCAGATTGCGTGTCCATCAATGGGATGAAGGGATAAAGAGGAGGTGGTACATATATACTAAGGTGGTGCAAATGTAATTGCGGTTTTGGACAGTGAATTTTAAATCATTATAACTAGGCTCAAACATGTCTTTATTAATCAAAATAGGAACCAATACAATCAACACATTTTTGCCAACAAGAAATAAGTATGTTTATTCCTGTAGTATAAAAATCCATGCTTTGAGATTCGATGAACTCTTGGAAAGCTTTTTCTGCATCCTGCTGGCTGTGGAAGTGTTTTCCCTGCAAAACGTTTTCAAGATGCTTAAAGAACTGGTAGCTGGCTGGTGAAAGGTCAGGTGAATATGGTGGATGAGGCAAAACTTCGTAGTCCATTTCGTTCAACTTTTGAAGCGTTGGTTGTGTGACTTGCGGCCGGGCGTTGTTGTGGAGAATTGGGCCCTTTCTGTTGACCAATGCCGGCTGCAGGTGTTGCAGTTTTCAGTGCATCTCATCGATATGCTGAGCGTACTTCTCAGACGTAATGGTTTTGCTGGGATTCAGAAAGATGTAGCAGATCAGATTGGCACCAGACCACCAAACAATGACCATGACCTTTTTTCGGTGCAAGTTGGACTTTGGGAAGAGCTTTGGAGCATCTTCTCGGTCCTACCACTGAGCTGGTTGTCACTGGTCGTCCTATAAAATCCACTTTTCATCACACATCACAATCCAATCTAGAAATGGTTCATTGTTGTTGTGTAGAATAAGAGAAGATGACACTCCAAAACAACGATTTTTTTTTTTCCAGATAGCTCACAAAGCACCCCCTTATCAAGCTTTTTCACCTTTCCGATTTACTTCAAATGCTGAACGACTGTAGAATGGCCGATGTTGAGTTCTTCGGCAACTTCCTATGTAGTGGTAAGAGGATCAGCTTCGATGGTTGCTCTCAATTGGTCATTGTCAACTTCCCATGGCCGGCCACTGTGCTCCTCATCTTCAAGGCTATTGTCTCCTTTGCAAAACTTCTTGAACCACCACTGCACTGTACGTTCGTTAGCAGTTCCTAGGCCAAATGAGTCGTTGCTGCAAGTTGTCTCTGCTGCTTTACGACCCATTTTGAACGCGAATAAGAAAATTGCACAAATTTACTTTATGTCTAACATCATTTCCATAGTCTAAAATAAATATAAAATAAACAGCAAGGAATAAGTCATTAGTAAAAAAACATAAAGCAAGAAATGCGCATTAAAATGATGTATAATATAATCACATTTATTTAAGAATGTATTCCAATATCAAATGGCAAATTTCAACAATGGAAAAACCACAGTGACTTTTTCACCAACCTAATACAATGGAATATTGCTTGGCAAAGGAAGGGATTGGGTTCTTGTCATCTGCAGCAGCATGGATTGACCTGAGGGTATCGTGCTGAGTGGAATTTGTCAGACAGAGAAAGACAGATGCAATGTGATTTTGCTTATATGTGGACTCTAAGAACAAAATTAACCAACAAAACAGAAACAAACTCATAGATACCAAAAATATTTTGATAGTCGCCAGATGGGAATGGTGTGGGGGGCTGAAAAAGGTAAAGGGATTAAGAAGTACAAATTGGTTGTTACAAAGTAGTCATGGGGATGTAGGGTACAGCATAAGGAATATATTCAATAATATTATAATAACTATGTATGGTGTCAGATGGGTACTAGATTTGTGGGGTGATAGATGGGGAATGTTAGGGGACAGGGTGAAAAAAGTGAAGGGATTAAGAAGTACAATTGGTAGTTACACAATAGTCATGGGATATAAAGTAAAGCACAGGGAATATGCTCAATAATATGGTAATAAGTGCCAGGTGGGGACTAGTCAGGGGGATCACTTCTTAAATTATATAAATTCCTAACCACTGCGCTGTACACCTGAAATTAATATAAAATAATACTGAATGTCAACTGTAATTAAAATTTTTTTAAAGGTGGGGAAAGGGTAAAGAGGATAAGAGGTCCAAATTTCCAGGTATAAAACATACTAGTCGTGGGGATGTAATGTACAGCACGGGGAATATAGTCAATAATATTGTGATAACTTGGTATGGTGTCAGATGGTTGCTGGACTTATCACAGTGATCACTTCTTTAGGTGTATAAATAGTGAACAACTATGGCGTGCCCCTGAAGCTAATATAATATTGTATGTTAGCTATATTTTTCATTAAAATCTTAAAGAAAAAAATTAAATAAAAAAATCCCCACTAACTCCCCATCCCCTGCCTGCCAGGCCCTGCAGCCACGGTGCTGATTTCTGTCTCTGTGAACTTGACTACTACTGTAGGGCCCTCCTATAAGTGGATCATACAGTATTTCTCCTTTGGGACTGACTTATTTCACTTTGTTTTCAAGGTTCATCCATGTGGTAGCAGGTGTCAGCATTTCCTTCTTTATTAAGGCTGATAATATCCCATTGTATGATGGATGGACCACATGTTGCCCATCCATTCATCTGCCTGTGGACACTGGGTTGCTTCCACCTCTTGGCTATTGTGAATAGCACTATGAACATGGGTGTGCAAATACCTCTTCAAAATCGTGCTTTCAATTCTTTTGGATATAAACCCAGGAGTGGGATTGCTGAGTCACATGGTAATTCTGTTTAACTTTTTGAGGAACCACCACACTGTTTTCTACAGTGGCTGCAGCATTTTGCATTCCCACCTGCAATGCACAAGGGTTCCAATTTCTCCACATCCTCACGCACTGGAAAAGAATTTCTCAAAGCCAACTCTGGGAATCAAGCTCTGTGACCGGCCATTAAAAAGTATTCCAAGGTCAAACAGGTTTGGGAACTAGTGAGCAAGCTTCCTTCCCACAGGACACCTTAGAACTGTTAATACCCCAGTGAACTCAGGGACCACACAAGAGACAATGTAAGTAGAGCTGCTGCAAGCTTAATTCAGAGCTGCTGAGGAAACCAGGCTCTGCAACGGTGGCCCAGGAGCTGGCCCGTCCCCCATGTCACAGGACCACAGCAGCGGAAGTACAGAAACATGTTATCAGCACTCAGAAACCTCTGCAGCCTTTTTATATGTCTCTGACATGCAAGGCAGGGTTTTGTGTTTTACCAAAATATCAACAGCAATGGATTAGAAATAACAAAAAGGGGTCTTTTTTCAGAGAGAGGTTGAGAGATTTGGGTAGGGGTGGGGGAGGTATACCCTCCCCAGACCCCTTAGCTTTCCCTGTTACATATTGTGGGCTGGTCTTCCTGGCTCTCCATACTTTGTAAATAATCCCCAGAATGTTTTCTCTTAATGTAAAAATAAACGCTTCATTGCATAACTGGCTTCTTCTGAGTTAGTGATACGGGTTGCAGAAAGAAATCATGGAAAGGGAGAAGCTCAAGTTTAGAACGGACACTAAAGGCGAAGAAGAAAGCCCTCTAGATTGTAGCCAAGTGGCCCCCACTCTGCTTCTCCACCTGCTGTGTGAGGAGCTCGCCACCCTTGAGGCAGCCTTCCTCATCCCTGGTGAGTAAAAAGGCTTTCCCACAGTCTAAGCAGAACCCTCCCCATCACAGGGACTGCTTGTTGCTGAATTCCCCAGGGATGGCAGACCTGCCATGTCAGAGAGAAGCCCTGTCCCCGCCCAGTCCTGCCCACCAGGCCAGCTCTGAGAATCCATGCTTCTCCTAAGAGCTATGCCTGGGACACCAGGGAGACAGTAGCCATCTGTGGAGGAAGTTAAAACAAAGGCATTCGAGGGAAAAGGATAAACTTATTAATTTTGGGGCCCTATTCCAGATTTGACACCTGGCCCATTTAGCTTGAACTGACAGACTCAAGCAGAAGGAGGAAAAGAAGAGGAACATCTTGTGCCCCAGAAATTCATTGCCCAGAGCCATCTACGGAGGCGGCGTTGATTTAGAATCACAGGACATTAATTAGCTTTGGGAGGGAATGGGAGGTCAGAACAATGCAAACAGTCAGAGCTGGGCTCTGGGCTGGTGATCAGGGCTGGTCCTCACTCAGCCACACACCTACTGGGTGACCTTGAGCAAGTTGGTTAACCTCTCTGAACCTCCAGTTCTTTATCTGAGAAATGGCACAAAGCAGGATGCTTATGCCCTGAGGTTGTTGGGAGGCTTAATAGGAAAGGGTGGAAGAGCATGTACTCCAGGCCGGCATGGGCGAGAGCGGTGCTGGGGTGCCTGGCACCCACCAGGCCTGCAACCGCCCTCCACAGCCGGGTCCAGCCAGTGGGACGGAGAAAATAGAGGCCTGCCCTGAACCCCGAGGTTTAACAGGAAGAAAGCAGCTCACCGCACCGAATTATCAGGCCCAACAAGGAGCATGGAAGGGCTGGCAAGAATGATTCCTGCCTTGGGGGTCGATGCTGACACCACAGGTCTTCACCAGTTCTGGGCTCTAGGCTCAACCACGGCCAGGACTTGGGTGCTCTCTAGGACGCAGCGAGAGAAAGGGCGGGGACACAAGGTGGGTCCTCAGCCTTGAGGCTCCGTTCAGCAAACTGCTTTCACATTTAGTCTCCCGGTGCTGAATAAGCACCATGGACTCAGCCTCCAGTACTGTACTCTGCAAATGTCACACCCGACTTCTGCAGTGATAGCCAGAGTGTGTTCTGGGGCTCAAGTCCACGCTCAGATTCACACAACTATTGTACCTCAGGCAACCGTCCACTGACGAGGACACAGCTTGCTGGCAGAGTATTTTCACGAGTTCCTCCCTGTGGCAGCAGCCCCGCCACCTGATGCAGGTAGGAGACATACATCAGGCAGGTGTGGGAGCTACCCTGGCTTCAAAGCTTCATGCCCCACAATTCCAACACCTCTTGGAATAATTCTGTCAGCAGCAGAGCGTCCAGGCCGCCACCAGGGAAGCAGCCAGCACAGGACCACTGTGCTCAGCCCAGCCAGAGCTTGGGCCCACTTAGAGCCGCAGCCTGTCCACACTCAGTTCACCCACCAGGAGACACTTCACCATAAGTGATGCCGCCAGCGACAGAGGGGGCATTTATCTGGTTCCCAGGGAAATGGAGGTTTTCCTACCCACGGTCTGTTGTCACGCAGCAGCCTACCCGTCTGTCCCCTCGTACCTGCCCCTAAAGAAAGGAGAGTCTGTGAGACTAATCCTTTCAGGGACTTTGCTTCACCTTTGTGCTTACACCTGATGTCTCCCTGTTTGGCCCCAGAGGATGGCTGGTCAGCCAATGACGAGTAAGATTCCCCATGGAGGGGGACATACTCAAGCCAGGCCCAGCCGAGTGGGGACCAGCAGGAGAACCCACGGGGTTGACAGAGGTGGGTATAGACCCCCACCTTCCCCGATTAAGGAGAGCTTCTGCTTTTGTGGCTGCATTCCTTCCCACAACCTGCTGGGAAAGAGATTCAATGGTGTAATAACATCAGTTCTCAGTCTATCCATTTCAGTAAGTTTCAGCATAAAGCTTTTGTCCCTTTGGGAGGTACATCCTGAAACTGACTGGTTCAGCTGCTTGCAGGCAAGAGTAATTAGTTCATATCAGTTTCTTAGTATAATGTGTGAAATTCACAGACCTTGGAGAAAACAATGTTGCTTTCTTGTGTGTGCATCAGTAAAAGCCACAAGGGGGCCGATTTGGGGCTCTCAGTCCTTTGCGGCTGTGAGACCCTTGGCCCATTTCATAACTTTCTTGTTTTCTGTTTCTTAGCTTCTTAACCCTTCGCTGCCCCTTCTCGTTTGCTGACTGCCTGTGTTGCGCTGGACACGATTCTGGGGCTTAATTCTGGGGCACGATTCTGGGGCACCCGATTTTGGGACTCATTAGTGGGGCTTGAGGAGGGAAGGACAACTATGAGTCGAAATTAACCGGTGGAGCAATGGTGAGGGCTCTGGGTAAGCATCGCGTGACAACTACCTGGGAAGGAGGTAGGGAAGGTCCCAGATAATTTAACCAAGGAAAGGGGGAATTGGATAAAACCTTACTAAACACTTTTGTATGTGAGAGTGTGATTGTGTGAGTGATTGATCTTAGTTCCACAGCCTCAGCTATGGAGCTTATGTGGGCTGTACTCTGCAGTTCTGTGGTCTGGGTCATAAGGCAAAACGGTGACCTAGCGCCTGACGGCATTAACCAGGCCCGGGGTTTATACAAGTGCACCTTAGCCAAGACCGACCCTAAAGTCCGGTGAGGGACACGGCCAGATGAGCATCAGAGTGAACTTGAAGTGAAAGGTCTTCTCTTTTCTCTTTTCTTTTACTAACATGGGCAATGCTGAGAGTAAATATAGACCTTATATTTGCCTGCTTAAACAACTTCTTAACGAGGGAAAACATAAAACTTCAGAAAAGAAAGTAGAGGAACTTCTCAAGGTGATTGAAACTCATTGTTCCTGGTTTCCAGGCCTTGGAACATTTGATTTAGATCAATGGGAAGAAGTCGAGACCTCCGTACGTTACATTCCAATGGGGTCTCTTTGCCCGGTTCAATCTGGGAAACATGGGAACTAGTTCGTTTAGTTTTGGAACCTCTTCAGACTGACTCGGAGTAGGAGACGGAGGGAGAGATAGAAGACCAGATGGGGGAAAGGGAGGAAGAAGATGAAGACAAAGAGTCTGAGACAACGCCAACGGTATCCTCAAAATCATTATATCCAAACTTGGGAGACTGTTTAAAGGACTTGTCCCCTCCCACTCGCTTGTCTCATTTACCTTCACCACTGCCTTCCTTTACAGAGCAGGCATGTGGGCCTTCAAGATCAGTAATAAGAAGTAACAATCCTTTTCTCTGCAAAAGTGTCCCTCCCACGCTGAGGAAGGGCACTCGCTCTTCATTATCAGCCACAGAGCGCGGCATACGCCAGGCCAGGGTGGAAGGGGATGTGGATGCCTTGGCCTTCCCTGTAGTCATTAGGGACCGCGAAGCCCTTACTGCAGAACACCCCGATGGGATTCATGAGGCAGTTCACAAGCCTTTTTTCTTTTAAATTACTCAAAGAATTAAAACAGGCAGTTTTTCAATTTGGACCTACTTCACCTTATACTATAGGCCTTCTTAGAGGCATTGCTGATGGCAATCGGCTGATTCCTACAGATTGGAATGTGTTGGCAAAAACCTGTCTGGCCCCTCTCAAAAGAAAAATTCGAGGCTTTGACAGAATTAGTACAGATCCAACTAGAACAAGACCATATAGAACCCTCAACTAGTTCATGGAATTCACCAGTGTTTGTAATAAAGAAAAATGCAGGAAAATGGCAAATGCTCACTGATTTGCAAGCTATTAATGCTCTAATTGGACCTATGGGTCCTTTACAACCTGGACTCCCACAACCTTCCATGATTCCTAAAAATTGGCCATTAGTAGTAATACACTTACAAGATTGTGTTTATACTATCCCCTTACATCCTCAAGACTGCCCTAGATTTTCATTTTCAATACCTTCTATAAATAACAAAGAACCTATCGAAATATATCAATGGAAAGTTCTTCCACAGGGAATGCTTAATAGCCCCACAATTTGCCAGTTTTTTTGTAGCTTGAGCTATTTTGCCAGTTAGAGAAAAATTTCCCAATTGTTACATCATTCACTATATGGATGACATTCTCTGTGCTGCATCATCTACAGAGATTTTAGCTGATTGTTTTAAGTTCCTCCAGGAGCAGCTCGAGACAGCAAGGATCCTCCGCAAGTACAGCGATCTAAAGCCATGTTTACTTTAAATTTTTTTAATTCTTCTGGCTCTAGTACAGAACCAAACCTTGGGCGCACAGCTGCAGAAAGACATTTTAACAATCTCCATAGTCCTAAAGCTTTGGAGAATGTGCCCATTTGGTGGAAAGATATTCTAACTAATCAATGGCGGTTAAGAACCTTGTTAACATGGGGGTGAGGTTGTGCTTGTGTTTCTCCAGGACCGGAAGAACGTCCTTTGTGGGTGCCCAGTCGGTGTATTAAACCATACCATGAACAACACACCGAAGACCAGCCTGACACTTAACCACGGGAAGAACCAAAAGATTTACTGGACTTTTAATTGCTGCTATTATGGGAATAATTGCTATAGCCACTGTAGCTGCCGTTTCTGGAGTAGCTCTACACCAAACAGCACAGACCACTGAATTTGTACAAAAATGGCATGAAAATGCTAGTGAATCTTGGAATCAACAAGTTAAGATAGATCAGGAAATTAATGGTAGATTAGCTGATTTAGAAACCACTGTTGTATTTCTTGGTGATCAGTTGGAAAATCTCCGTACTGTGATTACTTTAAAATATGACTGGAATATATCTACCTATTGTGTAACCCCTTTCTCTTATAATCAAACTCGTACCCCTTGGTCTGAGGTACGAGCCCATCTCCTGGGACACATGCCCAATCTCACTGTGGACATTTTACAACTACAACAAGAAGTTGATCAAATGTCTAACGCCAAGCTTCAACCCCTCCCTGGAGAGGAGACACTTTTCTGCAGCTGCAGAAGGACTTTCTTCTTTAAACCCTGTCAATTGGATAAAGACTTTGGGTGGAAGGTTTGTTGGTGCTATTGCTATTCTGTTTATTGTTTTATGTTTACTTTGTTTAGTCCTCAGAAGTGGACAAACAGCCCTCCAACGGGCATTGAATGAAAAATCTGCAGGGTCTGTGTTCTTAATATTTCAAAAACAAAAAGGGGGAGATGTTGTCACACAGCAGCCAACCCGTCTGTCCCCTCGTACCTGCCTCTAAAGAAAGGAGAGTCTGTGAGACTAATCCTTTCAGGGACTTTGCTTCACCTTTGTGCTTACACCTTATGCCTCCCTGTTTGGCCCAGGAGAATGGCTGATCAGCCAATAACGAGTAAGATTCCCCATGGAGGGGGACATACTCAAGCCAGGCCCAGCCAAGTGGGAACCAGCAGGAGAACCCACGGGGTTGACAGAGGTGGGCATAGACCCCCACCTTCCCTGGTTAAGGAGAGCTTCTGCCTTTGTGGCTGCATTCCTTCCCACAACCTGCTGGGGAAGAGATTCAATGGTGTAATAACATCAGTTCTCAGTCTATCCATTTCAGTAAGTTTCAGCATAAAGGTTTTCTCTTGGGGAGGTACATCCTGAAACTGACTGGTTCAGCTGCTTGCAGGCAAGAGTAATTAGTTCAAATCAATTTCTTAGTATAATGTGTGAAATTCACAGACCTTGGAGAAAACAATGTTGCTTTCTTGTGTGTGCATCAATAAAAGCCACAAGGTGGCCTGATTTGGGGCTCTCAGTCCTTTGAGGCTGTGAGACCCTTGGCCCCTGTTTTATAACTTTCTTGATTTCTGTTTCTTACTTTCTTAACCCTTCGCTGCCCCTTCTCGTTCGCTCACTGCTTGTGTTGGGCTGGACACGACAACGGTCCACACCTATGACCTTGTGTTAGCACCTCTCCAAAGAAGTGAATGCATTTTATGACCACCAGCATTTGTATTCCTGCAGTGGGGCATTAATGTCCCTTTTATCCCCTGACTAAATAGACGTTTCTTCTGGCCAATTAGTTTTATCGTCATCACAGTATCTTTTGATCCTGGGGATCTAATAACCCTACAGAGATATCCCTACATGTTTGTGTTTAATATACCAAAGACAAAGTATTTTACCAGAAGCATTTTCCTGTAAATGAATGATATGGAGAGTAATCACTACATATGATTGTGTTAGGTTTTGTTATGATTTGGGCCCTGCCCACGTGCTCCAGCCTCACTGACCTCTTAGCTCTCCAAACAAGAAAACTATGCTCACCTTGGGGCCTCACGTATGTATGCCATTCCTCTGCCTGGAACAGCGTTCCCTCCACCCAGCCCCTGGCAGCCTCCTTCCCTTTCTTTAGCCTCCAGTGTAAATGGCACTTCCTCAGGCAGGCCTTCCATGCTGCGCAGTCTAAATTCCGTCCCTCTCATATCACTCAGTTTTCTCCTTTTGGCACTTACAACAATTTCTGATTGGTCTGAGAACTGCCCCCAAGATTGTCTGTGTTTTACCACTAGAGCCCAGCCTCGTGCTTGACACGAGGCAGGTACACGGTACAGGTTATAAAATAAATCAATGAACCTGTGATATTAGTTGGCACCACCTGTGTACATGCACACTCACATACATACACTCTCACATAGTCAGCCCAGCACAGCACACCATGTACCCAGTTCTGGACTGCCTGGGTTCAAATCCCCCCTTTGCCCTAAACAGTCCTTAGATAAATTACTTGCCAAATAGGAAGGCTAGAATATTGTTGTGTTTTGCCAAGCTTGCAGCGTCATGATGTTACACCACAGTCGTGCGATGTGTGATGTGTGCATAGCACATGTGGTCACAGCAGCTGGCACAATCTGCCCACACCATGAACGTTAACTATGGTTCCTACTAGTGACAATGCACACAGGTGTTCAGCCTCGAATGCTTACTGAGCGCACAAGGGACCTGGCGCTGCCACCATGGGGATACTGAGGCAGCTGCCCCACCCACCCCTCGACATGTTCACGCCCTCCGGTGTGACAATTCATTCAGCAGTGAGGACTGACGCAGCAGGACTAAGCTGTCACAGGCTGTCCAGGACTGGCCGTCGTGTGAGTGAATTACAGACCAGTGCAGGGGACACGGGGAAATAGCTGAAGGTCAGCGAGGGCTTCACCAAAGAGGAGAGCTGGCAGGGGGCTACATTATTTATTCATCCTTTCCTCAAACTCACCAAGCTTGTTCTTGGCCCCAGGACTCGGCACATCCTGTTCTCTTTGCTAGAAGCCTTATCCCCAGGCCCATCCATGGCTTCTCTGCATGGCACCGCTCTCAACTGCAAGGTCAGTTCTCTGAGAGTCTCACTCAGGCCAGCTCAGCCACTGCCTCTGAGCTCTGCTCAGATTCACCACTCCACAGCTGTGTGACCTCAGGCAAGAGACCCGACCTCTCCATGACTCAGTTTCTTCATATGTCAAACGAGAGTGAGAATAGTACTTATTTCATGGGGTTGCTTTGAAGTTTTAAGTTTGAGTTAATATGTGTAAAATACACAGAACAATCCCTGATGCATAATAAGGTATGTGTGTATATACAAAGTCTGACAATTAAGTTTGCGAACTCATCCTAGAAAAAGTGCTCCATACCTCATTGCTGAATATCACCACTGTCACCTTCGAAGTACTCCCCTTGGGAAGCTATGCACAGACGCCAGAGCCTAGTCCACCCTTCAAAGCAATTTTGGAACTCTTTCTGGAATGGCCATCAGAGCTGTCATCGTATTACCCTTGATGTCCTGAATGTCATCAAAATGTCTTCCTTTCAATGTTTCCTTTATCTTTGAGTAAAGAAAGAAGTCATTGGAGGCCAGATCAGCTGAGTAGGGAGGGTGTTCCAATACAGTTATTTGTTTACTGGATAAAAACTCCCCCACAGACAGTGCTGTGTGAGCTGGTGCGTTGTCGTGATGCAAGAGCCATGAATTGTTGGTGAAAAGTTCAGATCATCTAACTTTTTCATGCAGCCTTTTCAGCACTTCCACATAGTAAACTTGGTTAACTCTTTGTCTAGTTGGTACAAATTCATAATGAGTAATCCCTCTGATATCAAAAAAGGTTGACAACATCGTTGCAACATGTTCATGAACTTAATTGTCAGACCTCGTATATATCCATTATTATTTTATGTAAAATGAAATAATGCCTACTTCGTTGTCACTATCATACGCAATAATGAATATGAATGTTTTTACAAACTATAAATTACTGTGCAAAGATAATCCTGATGTTATTAGACTGGGGTTCTAGACCTGCCACCTCCAGCAGGGCGGGGCCATCACCTCCTCAGTCCTCCACACATTACCTCTATTAATGCTGCCTGATGCAGCAGCAGGCCTCCTGGCTGCCATAGCTATCCAACAACTTGCCCTCCTGTAACTCTACTTCTGGCCCGTCACACCTGTCTCTCCCAGGCTACATGAAGGCTGTTGGTTTTTCTGGACCCACGTCTGAAGCTTTATATTTACCTGTAAAAGTGCAACTTGCCAAGTGTCTCCACAAAGGCAGCCTAGGTTGGTTACACACATCACATGATTGGATGACACAAGACAAAAAAGCTATGGGAAATGACACGACCCACTCGAGAGGCCAGCAGAGGCTTCACCAAAGAGGAGAGATTTGAGCTGGCAGGGACACTCAAGTTCGTTCGTTCATTCATTCATTCATTCATTTATTCATTCATTCATTCTTCCCTAAAACTTCTATTGCTCCTGATACCAAGGATGGTGGGAGGTACGGCTGGCACCCAACAGGAGTCAGTAATGATCAGATCATTGCACAGAGCACAGGACCAGCAGCAGGGGCCACATCCTGCACTTGACCCTGGCCAGCCACACATGCCCCAACCTCACCTAGGCTGAGGGGATTGAACCCTTCGCCCTGAAGCACATCAGGGCCGACATACCGCCCTGTGAGGGGTCAGAAGCACGGGCAGATTTGCTCACCCATCAGCGGGTGGTTCTTGATGTATTCTCCACATCTGTGTGGACAATGAGCCTGTCTGTGGTCTCTGCTCCCAACTCCAGCCCATCCTCCTGGACATTCGCCATCAGATGTGCCACATGTCCTCCCTGCCTGGGCCCATACCGCGAAGGGCCCAGAAGCACCCTGCCCAGAGACCGCCCCACCTTGCCTCTCCCCACCGCCTTTCTGCATTCCTCAGGAGTGAGGGGACCTCACCTTGGGTTACTAGTCTCATTCCTGCCTTGCCAGAGGCAGCCTCCCACCAGCGGAGGTGAGGTCGTGGGGAGGGGGAGTGGACAGGGACACCCAGAATGGTAGGGCAGCTGGACTCCCCCTGAACAGAGAGGATGGCACAGCAAGCAGGTAGAGCAGATGGTGGGAAGCACCCAGCGTCACTTTTCTCAGATGCGAGCTTTTCCACCCGGCTAGCTGGGCTCCTGGCCCATTTTGTCAGCCTCCCGGGGCCTCAGTTTCCCCTCTTGACAATGGAACAGTGGTAGGACTGAGGAGCTTGGTCGGGGATCTTGGCACAATCAGACCAATCCATTTACTACAGCAGGTTTTGCTGTGACCCTCCTTTTAATATCCTGAAATGAAACTCACAGATGGTAAAGCATACCCAGCGAATAACCTTTAAACACCAATACAGTGCCCTAACTGTACCATAAAGTGGCAGTCAAAGGGAAGTGACTTATGACAAAAACAATACAGGTTTTGTCATGACACCATGCCTGTGCCCGACGTGACCCCGCTGTGGGAAAAGGCAGAGCAGCGATGTCCACATCTCCACGGGATGCTACATGGTGATCACTTCTTTGGGGATATAAATGTTGAATATCTATGGTGTGCCCCTAAAACTAATATAATATTGTATGTTAGCTATACTTTTTTTAAAAATCTTTTTAAAAAGTTCTGAGATAGATGGTAGTGATAATTCCACACAATGTAAACACCTGACGCCACTGAACACTTTGATTAAAGGGGTCTTTTTTGTGATGTGCATTTTACCACAATAAAAACGTCAGTGTCCCTGGGCTGAGCATCAGCAACGCAGATTTCAGGGCCGCGTCTCTTAGAGACCAGGCAGAGTACTATCCCCTCAGGTCTTCAATGGGGCCTGGAGACCTGCACCCCAAAACTACCACAGTAACCTGACTGCAAGGGTTCTAAACACACTGAGAAACTACCTTCTAGGCCTCTACCCTAAAGGAGAGTTTCAAGGCCTTGCCACCTCACTGATCTCCAGAGACCTGTTTTGGATGTCAGGCCCCTAACTTGGCCGACCCCTTACTTAGCTGACCCCATGGACTTGCCCAAGGTACCTGCTCATACTTCCTGAGCCCTCCTACTTCAATCCCACAAGATGGAACCACTATCATACCCCTCGTGCTGATGGGGAAACTAAGACCCAGAGAGGTTAAGTAACTTGCCCTAGGTCACAGAGCAGTGAGGTGAGAACCTAAGCCTGCCCACTAGAACCTCAGAGGCCAAACTCTGGCCCACTGTACTCTCCCACTGCCCAGAGCTGCCTGTTCAAGCACTCAGCTCTCTGGTCTGGAGAGAAAGAACACCTCGTGGATGTGGCCCCGACTGTGTGCCCTGCAGGTCCCTTGCAGACCCTGCCCTTTACAAGGGCTCCCATTGAGGTGACCAGGATTCAGATCCTACCAGGCTAGCTGGGGGCTCCTCTACCCAGGGACCTACCTTCAGGGCCAGGGCTGTTCTGCAGGTGACGTGACCCTGCCAGAAGGCTCCTGCTGGGCTAGTCCAGAGCCCAGTCTCCTGGGCTGTGTCCCTAATTGCCCAGCCTTTCACCTGCTCCATCTCCACCAGTCCCCAAGCTTCCTGTCCTTCCTTCCCTGTTTGCCTCACTGTCTTCACGGCCTCTCATTCATTCTCCCTGCCCTGAGTCGCCTGCAATCTTATCTTCCAGCTCTTGTTTTCAAGAATCCTGTCCTTTCCCTGAGTAACAAAGCCAAGAGTCACTCAACTTCCCCAGAGAAGAGCGTGCGCTCTGGGGCACAGCCCGTGAGTTCAAATCCCAGCTCCAGAGCTTATGAGCTATGTGGCCTTAGGCAGGATACTTGACCTCTTTGTGCCGATTCTGTAAAATGGGAGTGATTCTAGTACCTAGCAACTGGAAGGGTTAAATGAGGGAAACTGAGCAGAGTGTTCAGAACAGCTGGCAGTGGGTCACTGTTTAAGTGTCTGCTGTTATTATTACTGACACTGAAACAGACACTCTCTGAACCTTACTTCTGGGATCTGAATGGAATTTTTTAAAAACACAAGCTTCCTTTAGCTCTTGAATAGTGGATTTGTCTTCCCTTAATCCTTCAAAACTGGCATAGATTGTGTCTGTGTGCCCATGTGTGTCCTCGTGTCTGTCTGTGTATCCATGCTTGCATGTGGTCTTTCCATAAACAGGCTGTTACGTCTCTCCTCAGGAAAGACGTCTCTGGGACAAGCCCACTCCCAGCAGAACAGAATCGAGGTCCCCCCCACCCTTCAGGATGGAGCCCACCTTCCCTCCCAGCCACAGACACCATGCCCCCCCAACCACACACACAGGCAGAGTACTATTCCCTCCATGCCAGGTGCCATCAGGCTCTGTGCCTTTGCTCGTGCTGTCCCCTGGCTTGTCCCTTTTTCTCAGTGCCCTGGGACGATCCCAGCTCAGTCTCTCAGACCCCCTCCAGAGCCTCATGGGCCACCCCCATTCCCCAGCCTGCTTTGGCCACACCTTCTCAGCCTGGGGACACCCCTTACACATCCCTTCTCTGAGACTGTCCTGCAGCCGCCCTCACCGTCCCAAAGGGCTGTGGGCTCCAAGGGGCCACATGCCCAGGCCAGGGTATGGGCACCCGATTGTGGGCCGAGGAACCGTCCTTGCCCTCCTGCCCCCGATGTGCTTCATGCTTCTCAGGCATTCCCTCCCTGCCCACCCGGGGACCAGGGCAGCAGCGCTATGAGACAGGACCCGAGACCACAGCTGAAATAGTGACGCAGCTCCAAGAAGAAGCCTGCAGGCTTCCCCTCCCTCCGTGAGCCCATCCTAGTCGCCCCTTCCTGGTGGCACACTGAATTTTCTAAATGCGCTGCCCTCTCCACATGACCTTGCCCTGTTGCTGCTGAGTGATACGTTCTTGCAGCTGGGCAAGAGGGATCACTGCAGCACCCCCCAAACCATCCCTCACGGGGCTGGTTCCTAGGCAGGTAACATCGTCCCTGAGGACAGGGATCCAGAGACACTGTCCAGTGGGTACGTAATTCCCACGTCGCACATGTGAAGCCGACTTTCTTCCCTCTCCCTGCCCTGTACCTCACAACCCTTGTTGTGCTTGAGTAAACACAGAAAACGTTAGTGTTCCTTAACTCTTTCCCAGTTCTTACAACTAATGAGAAACGTATCCTATTATCCCGGTCCTTGCGGTTTCTCACCCCATGAAAGCTAATAAATCTCTTTTTTCCATGACCATTGCACACGGTGGTTTTTTGAAACGTAGTCTGAATTTACCAACAGTCAGCTACGAGATGTCCATTATTGTCTAGGCGCTGAGAGAGATGGGAGTAAGGGGGGCTCCATGTGTGGACTGAGGGCTCCGAGCCCACAGGCCTAGGGCCAGGCTCTGGGAGTCCGATGAGGTGTGCTGGCTTTGTGTGCGCATTTGCTTTTCTCTAAGGGAGAAGATCCATTGGGCTCCTCCGCGAGGTCCCAGACCCAGAGAAGGCTGAGACGGAGGCTGGGCCGCCAGGTCTCCCTCACACAGAGGTGGCCTGGAGGTGGCTAGCTGGCACTTCAGCCCCCACCCAGCTCTCCAGCGAGGCACTGTCGGCTCCCGCATTCTGCTGGGGTCTGAGAAAGTGGCACACCCTTCCCAGCTGGCAGCAGAGTTACATGACCCACTCCATCTATGGGGGCTGGTCATTGAGGACCTGTGGGCACCCACCTCCGTGCCCTCAGAGGTGGGAAGAGCCCAGATCCATCCAGAAACATCCCTGCTCATGGGTGGGGTCTGTGCACCCCACACCACCCCCAACAACAAAATTCCTGGATGAGGTGGCCCAGGAGGACCCTCTGGGTAGACACCCCCATTGCTGGGCCTATCTCACCAGTGTCTCCCAACAATCCAAGTTGATCATGAGGGGTTGATGGTGGGCTGATGGGGGCTGGTCCTGAACTAGGTGGGATGTGAAAAGATTACAGCAGAATAGGGGATTCTGTCCAAAACTGCCCTTCTGAGAAGGGAGGTGGGTGGGGTCTGCTGACACGAGGCAGCCCCTCACCCAAGGCTTCGGATCTACTTGGTCGCTCTGCCTGTGCACCCAGGCAGCCGGGCAGTGAGGAGCGAGATTCTTACGGAGTGATCAATGCCAAGCAGGTGATTCTTTTTTTTGTTTGTTTGTTTTTAATTTATTATTTTTTAAATGTATTGGGGTGATTCTTACACCTGCGAAGTGTCTTACGTTACAGCCACCACGGGCTTCAAGCACAGAGCTTGTCGTTTGAAGGACGAGGCAGGAAGACTTGGAGGAAGACAGGAGGGAGGAGGGGTGAGTGCACACCCCGGGGCAGCTCGGGTGAGTTGGGTCCTTAACTCCTGTCCCTTGCTGCCCCTCGCTCCTCCTGGTGCCCGGCCCGTCTATGCAAGCAGGCCAGGGCAGCGAGAGCAGGGCTTCTGCAGGCGGAAAAGCCTGGTTCTCATCCGGGCGCTGCCGCCTTCCAGATGGGGACACTCAG
The DNA here is from genome assembly GCF_036562045.2 of Rhinolophus sinicus. Taxonomy (NCBI): domain Eukaryota; kingdom Metazoa; phylum Chordata; class Mammalia; order Chiroptera; family Rhinolophidae; genus Rhinolophus; species Rhinolophus sinicus. The sequence goes on along the minus strand of NC_133751.1, from coordinate 108,327,952 downwards.
CAAGAGATGCAACTTCTTTATGCCTTTGTTTCCTGAAATGTAAGCAAATGGGTCTCACCCCAAGGGCCCCGCGATGGTGGCGTAAGCGTGGACATCAGCCCTGGCACCCCGCCAGGCCAGTGTGGGTCTGGAAAGCACAGCTGGTATTTGCTAACTGCTGTTCCCATCGCTCCTGATGCAGAACAGCTCAAGGGCAAGAGACCACTCCGCAAGCTCCCAGCTGAGAGGTGGGAGACCAGGCCCTTTCCACAGGGCAGTTCAGCAGATCAGATCCAGACACATAGCAAAGTGCCTCAAAGTCTTGGGCCCCCCAGGTCCCCAGGGTTGTGTCCCTCACAGCCTGGCCATGCTGGACTGGAAACCTCTCTGACAGAGTTTTGGAAATGAGACAGGCCACCCTGCCCGCTCAGTCAGCACTTCCAGGGGTAGGCCCTCTGCCAAGAGTCTCCACTCTGCTTCCATCTGTGGGAAAACGACGGTTCCAGGTAAACTACGGGCGCCACAAAGTTGCCCTCCCACCTCATATCACCTGGGCAACCTAAGCGTTTTCAGAAAAGATGCAAGCTAGTGCCTTGTGCATATTCACTCACTCCACTCTCACATCAACCCTATGAGATGTGTCCCACACTTACCCCCATTTGCCAGATGAGGAACCCATCTGACAAATGGGGGTAATGAGTGGTTGGTGGTGATGGGATCGGCTTCCTAACGAAACCTGGTTGGTGGCCGTCTGGCTTCAGACCCACACTGTGAATGACCACAACACATGGCCTCCTGAGAGGAGCTTGGTGGAGAAAGTGGAGGAGAGGTGCAGTCGAGCAAGGCCTCCTGACTCCCAAGCAAACCCTCTCCAAGCTTCCACTCCACACCCACTCTGCACAGTGGACGTGCAGCCCACTCTAGTGATGGGAGGCTCATTACCTTACAAAGGCCCTCGCCCCTTCTTCAGACAATTCCAAATCCCAGAACCCTCTCTCACAGAGCGGACACCCAGCCACCCACCCACCCAACCTTCTCAAGGAGAGAACAGCTGCTCCCTCTGCCTGTTGTCCCCGCAGAGAGGGGAACTGTGACAGTGCCAACTCCATGTAGGGCCTAGACTGGGGTTGGGGTACAGTGTGGTGTTGTTGCCATCAGCCCCTGGGCTGTGTCTTTGCCCCTGGGGCCTCTGGCCTTGACTGGACACCTCCCATGCTGACCACTACCCCTGCTGACTGGACCTAGAGTATTTGGGGGCCTCTGGAGACGGCTGATCTTGTGAAAGCTACAATGCCCCCCACCAGGTTCTGAGGGCTGCTCTGCTTGTCTGAGGCCAAGGGCCCTGGCTTGCCCAGAGGCTGCCTTAACTCCTGCCCTCACCTGATACTCCTGCCCAGCTCGGAGTGTCCTAATGGGGAGGGATGCTCCATGGTGCTCCCCTCTCCTAGACGCCAGGTCACAAGGTGGGGCTGCCTCTCTGCTTTTCTCTGACTATACATCCTGCTCCCATACAGGTTTCGTTATGAAAATTTTTTATCTGCTGACAAAAATTTAAAACTATAAAAGACTTGTTCCTGTGGGGGCGGCACTGCCCTGAGTCAAGGTGTCCCAGGACAGTAGCTGGGCTGGCAGCGACAGCCCCAGAGGACTGTGCCAGCCTCCCGTGCCTCCCCTGGCCCTGGCCTGAGCCCGTCACCTGCAGAGCACCGAGCACCACTGCCCGTCCCCACACAGTCGGGACACAGAGCAAACGTAAAACATGCCCAGTTCCGAGTCTTTCCTCCAACAATCTGGGATCACCCCTCAGTCCTCTGCCACTGATCCTCTCTGAGCGAGTGCACTCAAAGGACAAAACCATCGAGTGCGGAAGCTGAACATTAGGGGATGCTCTGGAATGGCCCCAGGGCCTGGCCCACTGCCTGGCCGCCACGCTGGACATCACAGTCACGTTTCCTGGGGCCAAATGGCTCTAAGGCTACAAGACAGAAGTCAATGGCCAAGCAGAGATTTCCCGAGCAGAGTCGCACCTGGGTCCCAGCCCTGCCCTTGGAGATGTGTGCACATGGCAGTTGCTTAGCTCTGGGTCGGTGCCCCGGCTGTAAGATGGGGTTGTACCTGCCCTGAGGGAAAGGTGTTCTGTGGAAATTAGATCCAATAAACCCCCCGCACCCTGGTGTCAGAGCTGATGCTTCTAACCCCAGCTCAGCTTTTAAGAGGAGACCAGCAGCTCAACAGGGGCCCCGAGAGCAGGAGGTAGCCTGGTCACAGCTTAGCGGGGCCTCATGCGCCTCCTCAGTCACACTCCTGGGGATGCGAAGCTTCAGCCCTGTGGCTCCCACCTGGCACATCTGGGGCACTGTAGAGCTGAGCGTCCGGCTGCGGACAGAACAGCCATGGTTTGCGATCGGGCAGGCGAGCGTCAGCCCTGCTCATACGGTGTGGCCTGAGCAACGAGCTGACGTTTCTGCACCTCCATCTGGAAAACCAGGTACTGACCCGGCCTCAGGAGCCACTGGGACAGGCACTGCTCCTCTCCGGGTCCTTCCAAGATGCACATAGGAGCCCGTCACTCCTCCATGCACTTGCCATCGCTCTGTGCCTCATGCACACGAAACCCTGAGCAGAAACCCTGCACTCTAGCCCTGGTCTCCTCCCCTTGCACAATTCCTGCAGCCTGGCTTCCCACCTCAGCTTTTAGGAGGCCTCTGCACTCCCCATTCCTCTGCCACGGATGCTCTTCCCATGCCCAGAGCTCACCCCTCACTTCCTCCAGGTTCCTGCTCAGATGTTGCCTCCTCCTCTGTCCCCTGCTTATACTTTCGTAGCATTTGCCACTCCCAGCGGGTTAGATGCTTCCATCTGTCCCTCCCAGAGCCTAGAGCACTGCCTGGCATGTGGTGAGCATTCCATTATCGTGGACATAAGTCATCCTGTGCCCTCTGTCTTCCTCTCCTAGGAAGAATGAGCTCCTGCCTCAGTTTCCCAGTGCCTTCAAGGACAGAAACCCACAATGAGTTCAGTCCACGTGGGACACTCACCCCTTAGCTGCCCACCCAGCTGGACCTATACACCAGCCCAGGCTGAGGCCCAGGGCATCTCAAAGATCCCCAAGGCCCCCACCCTTGCCCCCCAGGAGTGCCCTGGTCTTATTTAGGGACAGGCATCAGAGGGGCCAAGCAGCCCACACGGGCCCCTTAAACAGCCAGGTGTAAAAAGCCCAACACCACATCACCTCAATTCCACTAGAGACGGGAGGGACACGTTACAAAGAGCCCTTGAGGCCATCTTGGGGCTGCCAACCCAGCTCTCCAGCCTTTCCTCATTTCTGTGTTCACCTGAGGACACCAGGTTCTCCAGATGAGGCCCTCCACTGCCTGCAAGTCCCCCTGCTGAGAAAAAGGACAGGCAGTACACTTAGTGTACAGCAGCAGGGTGAAAGCTGTGAATTTCCTTTCATCACATTACATTAAAATCGCAGAGTTCTCTTGGAACTCTGTTGCCCGCCAGTGATGGTTTGGCTCAGAAGTGAAGGCAGCAGCTCGGCACCAGCCTGATGGGGCCGCTTACCAGAGAATGGCCACCCCTAGCACAGGCAGTCAGGGCAGAAGCAGCCAGGACCTTGAGGGCTCACCTCGCCCTCTGAGCTCCAGACTCCTGGCCTGTCTGAGCTCTCAAGGAAGGCTAGAAGGGAAGCCCCAAGGTGGCAAACTCCGAGGCCCCTGTCCTCACTGTCTCGGGGCCCCTCATGCCCCTCTTCCCTTCAGGCATCAAAGCCATGGGATTCATGAAACAGAAAGTTCTGGGTCCTCCTAGAACACCAAGGTCTCTAGAGGCTGCCCACCCCTGCCCGATGCATCCAGACCAGCAGGGAATCTGGGGCCCTTTGGCGAGGCTCCACAGGCAGCACTTGTTACCCAGGACGACCCTTGGAGGCCTGAAGGCAAAACTGAGCCATGGGATGGCTACACACAAACACGTGGATTAAACTTGGCCAGACGGAGGCGTTTGGACCACAAAGCATGCCGCTGAGCATGGGCACAGTCAGCTCCTAATGTCCTCCCTCCCACAGGACTGCCATGCGCACCCTGAAGGCAGGAACAGTCACTTTTCAATCCCGACATCCCCGTCAAGTAAACCAATGCCCAGCATCCAGGAAACGCTCACAGCTGAACTGAACGTAGTACATGCTCCATGACAGGCGCAGGAAAATGCGCCCAAGCCTGCAGGAACGCGGCTAGCAGAGGCAATGGGCAAATATTTTTGTTAAATCCTGACATTTGTATGGGGGTGGCCTTCATATTCATCAAATTCTGGAATACCAGACACCAGGGCTCCCACCAGGCTGAACTGAAGTCGTTTAGTAAAGCAGTTCTAAGACAAACGTACAAGTGGCCTTGCCCATAAGAATCAACATTAGCAGCATTTCCTAGTTTCTGCTCAGAAGTACAGGCGTGTGCGATAGGATGTGATCCCATCTTCAAACCAAGCACTAGGTGGTCAGAAGGGACCAAAGTCTGTCACACAGTCCAACTCTATCCTGTCCATCAGCTTTATCCACTGTCCATCAAGTCCCTAAAGGCTTTGAGAAGTCCCGCAGTAAAGAAACCCTATGGACCCAGAATTTCCAAAACTTAATTGACTATGAAATATTTTGCTTCTTGACTCTTACAGATATTTGAGCTTGGAAAATGCTGAATTCTAGGACCTTGTTATACAAAGGCACAGATTTCCCTACATGTGTAACTTGGAGGCTTGGGCTGACCTAGCATCCCTCTGAGCTGGGCTACTGGATCAGGCTGCAGGCTGCTCCAGAGCAATTTCCTTTCTCTCCTGTAACAGTGGCTGTAAGTACGTGAGTCAGCTCTGATGTACTCTAATAATGCAGCTGTAGCTTGCACGCTATGCCAAGAGCCACCTTGCCCAGCCATTGAGATCACAGTCTCTCCCTCAGGGGCTGGTTTCCAGACTGATGGGTGCTTTGGCAGTTGGTCCTTGTGGGGACAGAGCCCCACAAAGCAGTTTCCAGGCTCTCAGCCACACATAGAAAGGTGCTGGCTCAGGTAGTAAATGGCCATCAACTGTGATTGGATGGCCATCAGCTGAGGCTAGTTGGCCGTCAGCTGTAATCAGTGAGCCATTGGCCACTAATATAACTGCTGTGGCTACGCTAGCAAAAAAAAATGGGGGCTAGCAAGAAGATGGTGGCTGAGCCAGCAAGCAGTGGAGTGAGGGTTGCGGATCGTGTGGCTCCTGTTTCCTGTGTCTCCAACCCAGCCACCAGCGAGACTATAGTAGTATGACTCCCTTACCTATGGCTCTGTGGGTGTTCCTTTTTGGCCTCACCGTGTCCTGCGTTCTTATGTGGGGAGCGGGAGCTGAGACCCCGCAGGCCGCCCCACATGACAGTCCTTCACTTCTGAGATGGGAAAGGTGCTGGGGTGAGTCCAGAAGCTCCCCACTGTTCATGTTACATGGCATCTGCTGTATTCAGGACAGAGTGCCTGGAATGTTCTTACCCAGCTCCTGTGGCTCCATGTTTCATAAATGGGGCGGTGGATCCCTTTATCCAGAGGGGCTCACCCAAAAGGCAGACAGTACCTCAACAATGACCCCACTGGTCAATTCAGACCCCTTTCTCTCACACAAAGAGCTTCCAAGACCTTCGACATGTAAGAGGCAGCTGTAGAGTAACACCTCCAAACTGAAACCAGAGAAGACTAAGGACATACAGAAGAAACCATAGCAAGACTGATAGGAGGAATGAAGACACGGAACAGGCTGGTCCCACAACCCGCCTGTGGCAGTTAAAAATCAGAAGGGGCATCTCATATGCGGAGGTCCCCCTGAGGTGCAAAGAGTCCCAGCCCCACACCAGGCTCCCCACCCAGGTTTCCATGGCTGGGAAGAGAAGTCCCTACAACTTCTGGTGGTGAAATTCAGTGGAGATGGTAGCTCAGTGAGAAGCAGGGTGGCTGCAGTCCCAGGTGCTCCTCTTAAAGGCCTCGCACATGGACTTTCTCTCTGACTGACTCACTCGCTCTGAGCGCCAGCACTAGGGTAGCAGCTCCAAAGGCACCAGGGAGATATGCGGAGGAACTGAATAGTCTGGCTTTAGGGCGTGGGCTGGAGGGGCAACTTTGTCCCAGACAGAAGTGCTGGCAAAAGCCATTGTTGCTTTGTTGAGCCCTCCCCCACTCCCAGCATGCAGACACAAGAGGGCGCCATGTCTGAGTCTCCATCAACCTGGCTGACACCGTTTGCCCTGCCCTGCTAACTCCCTGAGACTCTGCCCCACCCAACTTGCAGACCCACCCAAGCCGCTCCCAGTGGCTTTTCCACACAAATAGCCTGTCTTGGCTCATGCTGTGGACTTTCCTAAAGTCTCTCAAAGGTTCACAAAACCCAAACCAGCAGCATCTGGCATCGGCATGCCCTGTACCTCTTGCTGAGCAGCCCCAAGCCCAGCACTAGCAACAGCCAGCCTCCGTTCACAACTTAGCTCTTCCAGGCACCTCCAAGCCCAGTGCGGATGGCGGCCACCTGCAGAGTGCTTTGTGGTTCATACCAAGTGGCCCTGGGCAGGGAACAGGTGAAGGCTAAACTTGGCCTGCAACAAAGCCCCTCCCAAAAGGCCCCAGAACCAACACACCTGGTGGCCAGCTTCAGACAACACCAGAGTACCATCCAACTATCTCCACAAGTGACACACCCAAAGGGCAGACAGACTGAGCAGCCCTGCTGAAGTGAATCCTGCTCCTCAGGGTCAGTAGCTCCTCCACTGCAGTCACAGCCAGTCCTCACAACCAATCAGCCTGAGGGTCAATCCCTCTCAATGATGTGCAGACAGCAACCAAGGCTCAACTACAACAGGAGGGCACACACAACCCACACAAGGGACATACCTAAAGCACCTAGCTACGGTGACCAGGGAGACTGTGCCACTGAGCCCCACATGACATCTACTACATAAGGCCACTCTACTAAGACTGGGAGACATAGCAGCTCTACCTAATACATAGAAACAAACACAGGGAGGCAGCCAAAATGGGGAGACAAAGAAACATGGCCCAAATGAAAGAACACAACAAAGCTCCAGAAAAATATCTAAACAAAATGGAGACAAGCAACCTACCAGATGCAGAATTCAAAACACTGGTTATAAGGATGCTCAATGATCTCAGAAAGAATGTCAACAAAGAGGTAGGAAACATAAAAATGGAGATAGAAAATATAAAACAGAACCAGTCAGAAATGAAGAACAACAACTGAAATGAAGAACACGGTAGAGGGAATCAACAGCAGATTAGATGAAGCAGAGGATCGAGTCAGCGATTTAGAAGATAAGGTAGCAGACACCAATCAGAACAGCAAAAAAAAAAAAAAAAAACAGAAGAAGAATTTAAAAAGTAAGGATAGTTTGAGGGGCCTCTGGGACAACATCAACTGCAACAACATTCACATCACAGGGGTACCAGAAGGAGAAGAGAGAGAGAGCAAAGAATTGAAACCCTATTTGAAGAAATAATGATGGAAAACTTCCCTAACCTGGCAAAGGAAATAGATATTCAAGCCCAGGAAGCACAGAGTACCAAACAAGATGAACCCAAACTGGCCCATCCCAAGAGATGTCACAATTAAAATGCCAAAGGTTAAAGACAAAGAAAGAATCTTAAAAGTAGCAAGAGAAAAGCAGTTAGTTACCTACAAGGAAGCTCACATAAGATTATCAGCTGATTTCTCAACAGAAAATTTGCAGGCCAGAGGGATTGGCATGAAATACTCAAAGTGATGGAAAGAACCTACAACCAAGATTACTCTACCCAGCAAAGCTATCATTTAGAATGAAAGGACAGATAAAGCGCTTCCCAGACAAGAAAAAGCTAAAGGGGTTCATCATCACCAAACTAGTATTACAAGGAATGTTAGAGGGACTTCTTTAATGGAGGGGAAAAAATAAAAAATATAAATAATAAAATAGCACCAACTACATATCTATTAACCACTACTTTTCATACAAATGGATTAAATGCTACAATAACAAAACATTGGAGAGCTTGACTGGATAAGGAAACAAGACCCTTACATAGAAAGTTCCTTTAATTACCTGCAGACCAGCATGTTCTGGGTTTGGGAAGACAGACCCATGATGATCCTGTGCACAAGAAAGTCTGAGAACCACTGAGCTAGACAGGAGGGAGGGAGGGAGGACAAAGGACGGTAAGAGGGATGAAAGAAAAGAGGGAAAGAGGGAGGGAGAAAGGAAGGAAGGAGAAAAGAGAGAAGGAGGAGGAAGGAGGAGGGAGGGGGAGGATGGTTAATCTCTGGACAGGTGTTGGGGCTTTACAGGAAACTCTAAACTTGTGCAGTGATGGGAATGATGAGAGAATGTGAAAGTATTCCACTGACCTGAAATCAGGTCTCAAAACCGTCTTGAACGTAAGCTAGGAGCTAGGCCCATGGCTGTGAGGAACGCAAGTGAAAATATGGGTGAGAGCTCCCAGCACAAGCCTGGGTACACAGATGTACTCATCTTCATCTCGCTGGACTAGGCCCACCATCACCTTCCTCAGGGGCCTTCCTGCCTCCCGGGGGCCTTCCCTGAGCTGGCCCCCACTGCCACCCAGCCCTCACACAGCCTTGGGCAGGGGACTCATGACTGCTGTGGTGTCCCAGCCTGGAACATGCTGCAGGCCCCTTGGCCCCAGGCTGTCCCTCTGTCCCAGGCCAGATAAGACCCTCTTTGAGAGCATGCTTCAGGCAGACTCTTCTGAGTGATGCCTTTCTCCCATGGGTGGTTCTCAGCTACAGGCGGCTGGAAGGAAGGGCTGCTGGCCTCATGCCCACACTTGTCGCTCTGTCTCTCGCAGAAGCATCCACACCAGTAGAAGCTGAGACCAAACAGATGAGCTCAGCTGGGTGATGTCTGGGGGCCGACAGCCAGCAGTCCCACTCCCTGCACACTGAGGTCCCTTAAGACTGGGGAGAAGTTCTAAGAACAGGTCTAATGGCACAGACCAGTTTGCTTCCTGCAGGGCCATCCTTCACTGTCTGGGGTAAACGAACAGGACAGGGGTGGTCCCCTTATCTCTGCCTCCTCCACAGTCTCCTTCATACACACAGCTGGATTTGCAGCTGTTCTTTGGACATTCTCTGTATTTCTGGGGAGGGGGTTTGGCAGAGTGGGAAGTAGCAGAAGATGCTTCTACATCTCACTGTGAGGACCCTACATAGGCCCATTATCCTCTGGACCAGAAGGCCCTCATCTGCAAAGTGGAGACAGTGGTGTTTGTGCCACAGACAGCCACACACGGCGATTAGGAAAATTGTGTGTCCTTTCATTTGCTCTGCACATATCTGCGAAATGCCTGCTCTGTACCAGGCACAGTTCCAGGTGCTGGGAATACAGTGGTGAGCCAGGTCGGGGGGACTGTACTTTGTAACCAGAGCTGCAGACCAGCACCCTGCCTGTCTGACTCCCTGACATGCTTTCTAAAATAGCAGCTGAGAAAAAAAGAAACTGATTATAATTACAATGCCATCTATTTTTTAACACTTAGAAATAGCTCCTCTGCAAAAGTGTGGAAAGAGCTGAAATTGCAACACGTATACACCAAGATCTTAGTGATTATCAGTAAATGGAACATAGCTGTCACTCAAACATCGGGCCCTGGGCTTGGTATCACGTCTACTGAGATGAATGGGGCACCCCACTGTGTCAGCGTAAAATAACCCCAGCGGAGCGGATGGCAAGCTCACTGACTTCAGCTAATGTGTGACCCAAACCTCGACCAGCTGTTGTGAGCAGCCCACCTAGACACTTGGTACTCATCTGTGTTCCTGGGCTCAGCCATGTGATACACTAGTGGCAAAGGATGGTCACGGAGTGAGCAGGGGCTTTGGAGGAAGACCGCCCCCTCCTCTGGATGTCCCATCATCGGTTCTGTCAAGCAAACATCAAAACAAGCCGGCAACTCTGAAATGATATAGCATGATGATAGAGATCTTGGAAGCTGGCCATTTGCTCTGGGGTTTGCGGGGAGAGTCCCATCACCCTCTGCCAACCAGGAATCCCAGCTTCACACACAACTGAAGTGTCCTGGGACGCTCAGTGGGGGAGACATACCAACACTGTCCACAGTCTCGGAGCGCAGTGTATCAGCGCACAGTGTGTCTGTTGCCACTACCATGACGTTGCCAAACAAACTGCCCCAAAACTTAGCGGCTTAAACAACTACCACTTATCATCTTTGGCGAGTCTACAGGTTGGCTGGGTGTCTTGGGCTGCACTTGGTCACCTTGTTGAGTGTCTGTGGTCAGCTCCGTGGAGGCCGACCGGCCTGGGATGGCTGGGGTTCCGCGACACATCAAATGGTGGGTGCCAGGGGCTGGGGGAGGAGGAATGGGGAGTTCGTGTTTATTGGGTACAGAGTTTCAGTTTTACATGATAAAAGAGTTCTGAAGATGGATGGTGGTGATGACACAACAACGTGAATGTACTTAATGCTGCAGAACTGCACACTTAAAATTGGTTGAAGTGGTCAACTTTGTTATATGTATTTTATCACAGTTAAAAATAACAAAATAAAAAACAAAAAATAGTGTGAAGGAAATACAAGTACGGCAAAGCCCGTGAAGGGGGTTTCCAGAAGCCCCTCATTACAGAATCTATAAAGGACTGCAGAGTCCTCACCTAGACATCCTATCACGTGACAGCCAGGCTCCGGGACGTTTGTGGCTTAACTCAGGAAGGCCAGCTCCCAGGGGAGCGCCAAGTGCAGTCACAGGTCACACGCCCCAGGCAGCTCTCTCTACCTCTACTGAGCATAAGGCATGTTGAGGAACAAGTCCTCAAAGGTGAAATGAGTGGCTTGCTAATTCTGACAGAGATGGGACTGGGTTCTGACTGATCCAGTGGTGGTCTTCCCACCAGAATCCTGAAGACCGCCCCCCCCCCCCCCCGCCATCCTGCACGGACAGGCATGAATAGCTCATGAGTCCATGCCCTTGTGGAGGGCACACAGCTGAGTCCCCACTTAGAGCCAACTCCCAACAGGTAGATGGGAGGGTTCTTGCTATTCTCCTAAGCTGGGTGATCAGCGATCCTGGAAAATTGACCCATCTGTCTCAGATGAGCCTTTCAAGAAAGGAGGTTCCGAACACCCACAGGACCTCCTCGAGTTTCAGAGCTGGCTGCACAACTGTCAGTGCCTGCTTGCGGGCAGAATTTGGTCTGACATGAGCTGTCCTTAGAACCCGGCAGGAGGGGCTGGTGCATCTATCCCAGCACGTTGACCTGCAAAATATTATGAAAATTCCCTAACAGATGTGCCTGCCCAGACTGACTTTGCCCTGGCCCTCACACTCCCAGAACCCCCAGAATGTCCTGGGGCTCCATTCCATTCAGATAACTGGCCACCTGACAGCTTGTCCCCCCGTCACCTCCTCCTCTGGACCTCCCAGACCAACCCCACCTTGTCCAGCGACAGCTCAGTACACACATCCGGGCCCCACGCTGAGCGTTTTGGCTTCGGTCTGTGTGTGTCCTTGGCCCGTCAGCCTCCGCCTGCTCTCAGGCTGGCCGTGCCGCAGGCGTGATAAAACATTCAGCTCACCTCCGCCCCTGCTCTCCAGTGAGCAGTTGTCTCTCTCTTTAATGGAGAGCTAGGCCACATATTTATCTCCAACAATGCTCACTACATGAGCTTCCACACAGCAGTCAGAAGTATCCAAATCACTTACAGTCCTGATTCCATCACATCAGCAGCCGTCAGTGTCAAGTGCAAACGTGATACATGGTCTGCATCCGATCTCCCTGGAGAAGCTCAAGCCGGGACAGGCTCCAGGGGCTTCCTGTGGACTGGCCCAGCCTCCTCCAGGGCCCACCAGGCTAACTCCTGGCCCTCCACAGAGGCCCTAGCAAACACATTTGCCAATGCTGTCCTCCAGGGTCCCCGAGTGCCCATGACCCTGCAGCCTTTCATCCAGGGTCACAGGCCACCTGCTTCACAGTCCTTTCCCGCGTCATGCCTTAAGTCAATGCCCAGCTTGTGACCCTGTAGATATGCTGTCCTAATGCCCCAGGTGGAGAAAACAATGCCCCCTGAAGTCAACAGGGTTAGGGGAAACCTCCACCACCACCATCTGCCTTTGCAAAGCGCAGGAAAGGAATGCTTTGGACTTAGAAACTGGTGCTCTTTCCAAGGTTCCCACCATCTCCTGGCCACTGGAAATTCAGACTCTGCATGGGTGCAAGACGAAACCTGGGAGTCCTCCCTGGCACTTCTTCAAGATGCTTCTCGCCAGCTCACCGCCTGACTAACAAAGCAGAATTCTCCACAGGCATTCAGGCTGCTCGTGAGCTGGCCTTCCAGGCCCTGCTATCACCTGAGTCCAGACCCCAGGCCATCTGTCCCCTCAGGTTTCTAATCAGGCTCACATGTTTACTCCTCAAAACCTGCTCCTAGGCCTCCCCCCAGGGAATGCCCACCCCTCTCTGTTCGGGTCCTTCCCACCCTTCAAGATCCATCCTTACTGTCCCCTTCTCCAGGGGCCTTTCCTGGCTGCTACAAACTACATTCCATGTTCTCGCCCTCAGAACTCTTTGATCCTATGTACTAATGACGGCTAACATTTTTTATTGAGTACTTAGTATGTACCAAGCACTACACTGAGCATTTTACTTACAGTAGTTTATTTAATCTGTACCACAACTCTATGAGTTGGGTGGTTTTATAATGTCCATGTTATAGGTAAGGAAGGTGAAGCACAGAGAGGTTAAGTAACTTGTCTGAGGTCACACAGCTGGTCAGTACACTGGGGTTGGACCCAGGTGCGCTGGCCCCAATATCTGTCTTCCTGACCACTCTCCCTGCTTATGACAGGCTCCACCTCCTGCCTCACACTGTGGGCAGTGGCTCTTACTCATCACTGAAATTACCTGTTGGGCCTCCAAGTCCACCTGCCAGAGGGCAGGATCTCAATGCATGGTTGTAAGAAAGGAAGAGGACATTTCCTTTGGGGAATTTCCTTATGACTTCATCATAATTTCATTAAAGAAGAGTTTATTTTATTCCTATTCCTCAGTCATTTTTGTCAGCTTATGTTTGCTTATTTCAGGTGACTATCGGAGCCAGTGGTGAAGTCAGCCAGCCTTGGGTTTGAATCGCAGCTCCTCCTGTGCGACCTTAGGCAAACTGATCCAGCTGTCTGGGCCTAGTGTCCCCTTCTGGAAAATGGGGTGGGAGAGCGCAGGTCTGGGGGATGTGAAGACGACATGAGACAGAGCACAGGCTCAGAAGTGGTCTGAGGGGACAGCACGGACGGAGCAGCTGCCACCACCGCCTGCATTCCCTCAGGTCCAGGCGAGACTCCCAGGTGTCCTGGGCAGCTGTGCCCCACAAGCTGTGTGCCCGCAGGCTGGCAGCTAACCTCTGGGGCGCAGGTCTCCATCTGCACTGCGAGGTCCCTTCCAGCTAACACAGCCTCCTGCACAGCTCAGGTTCGGAGATTTTGTCTTGGTGTGGAGAAGCACCTGTTTGCTGCTGCCATGGTTACTGCTTCCCAGCACGGATCCACACTGCCTCAAACAGGTATGGCAGGACACTTCCTTCTTGGCTTTTCTAAGTCTCATCACAAGCACCCAGGGGGAGACACATCTGTGGACTCAGAGAAGACACGCCGGGTCCTCCAGTTTGGACTGACCATGGAGGCGCTGCCCCATGTGCCAGCCACAATCGTCACTTGCCTGGTTTATTGCAATGGACTCTGCTGTCCTCCTTCCAGTCTCAGCCGCCTTGGTCTCTTCCACATGCAGCATCCAGAGTAATTCAGATCCAGATCGTGTTCCTCCTCTCCTCAGAAACGTAAATGCCCCTCCTCCAGGCTGCAGTAAAAGCCAGAGCGTCCTACAGAAGCGTGCATAGACGTGCCTCCCTTCACCTGTGTCCTCACCCACTCCTCTCCCCTCCTTCATCCTCAGCCACACCATTCTGCTCCCCAACATGCCACAGGACGCCTGCCTCAGGGCCTTTGCACTGCAGGGCCCTGTGCCTGGCCTGCTCTCCCCAAATACTCCTGTGGCTCATGCCTCCCTTTCCTATAGGTCTCTGCTATTCGTTCTACCTGAAATGCCAACAACATCCCACCCACCCTCAGCTCTCTCTGACTCTTTCTTTTTCTCCTTTCAGTCACATTTCCTCTTAACACACTAAATATTGTCTATATTTATCTCAGTTGGTATCTGTTTTGCCCCATTAAAATGTGAGCCCATGAGAACAGGGACTTTTTGTTTTGTGTTCTGCAGTCACTGTCCAGCGAGCAGAATGAGGCCTGGCACGTGTACAAGACGTTCCATAAATACTTCTTGAACAAATGGTATTTGCGGAAAGAACCTGAACACTCAGGAATATTTTAAATGTTGCTTTGATTCCCAGCCAACAAACACAGAGGAAAACAGAGAAGCTGACGGTCACAGATAAGACCGAGAGGACGGAAACCATGGTGTTTACACGCCAGCATATGGAAGAAAGTGTGAAATGCACCAGTTCCGGGCGGGAGCCCAGGAGGCTGACTAAGGCCCTGGTGAGGACCACAAGCAGGGCGGCCTCGCGAGCTCAGAGGCTAGGCAACAATTCCTGCACCTCATGCCAGACTCAGAAGCCACGCAGGAAATCCAACCAAAGCCCCTCTCAGTGCTGAGTGCTGACACCACAGTGCCCACAACAGGGGTTCTGACCACGGGGCTCACGGCTTGGGGATACAGCAGCATCAGCAAACACAGAACTCAGTATTCACTAAAGACCAGACACTATTTTAAGTGCTTTGCAAACATGAACTCATTTACGCTCCAAACCACCTTGTGGGCCCTCATTTTACAGATGTGGACGCAGAGGTGCAGAGGTTTCATGACGTGTCGAGGGAAATGGAAGATCGGACTATCAGTGAGCAGAGCCAGGACGCAAACCCAGAATGTCAAAGCAGAGAGTGCTCAGGCACGCGGGGCAGAGGCACGTCACCCACGGGGCAGCGGGTCCTCCTGGAAGTGATCACCTCACTCCAAGAGCATCGGATGCCCAGCTCAGCTCTGGTGGTGGCTACTGGGTGCTGCAGTGACTCTGACGAGGGGTCCGAAGAGTTCGCACCAAGGTCAAATGACGCCGCTGTAATACTTTACTATACACACATTTCAGTGCTGTCGTGGAGAAAACTAAATTCAGCCCCATTTTCATAAAATTGCACCCATTAAAATATTAGATAAGGAACAGTCAACGTTTGGTTTCTAAAATGCAAAATGTGAGTGCACACAGGGAGACAAATGTAATGACACCCTTAACAACTCCATGTTTGAAGTATCAACAGCTTCATTTTCTGGGGTGATTACTGTGTGGGGGAGAAACACCTAGAGCTGGGCTGCACGACCAGAGCTAACTGAGGAGAGAGTAAAAGGTCAGGAGATACTACACTACATGGTACCCAACACCCACGCCCTGCCAGGCACGGCCATGGTCACGTCTAACAGCTCGGGTCCCCGGAGCCCTGAACATGGAACACCACCCCATCACCGGACTCAGGCCTCAGCAGCCTCCCCCCAGCAGGTGACTCAAAGCCAGAGCAGCGGCCCAACACCTGACTATAGCCCACATCCAGCTTTGTAGTTTATGAAGGAGGGGCTTCATCCAACAGTGAGCAGGAGGGCCTGTTTACTACAGGCCCTCCAGGCTTCCGGGATTCTGAACTGCGGGCACCTGTCTGTGTTTTTACCAGCTGAGTTCCGACCAGCCTCCATCAGAGTACCCCATGGCTTTTGTGTGTGTATGTTTTACACCCGGAAACTGGAACCTCTTATTCCCTTTCAACTTCTCCCCCCCCCCTTTTAAAAATATTCAATTTCAGTTGACATTCAATATTGTATTAGTTTCATGTGTACAGCATATGATTAGACATTTATATAACCCAACATAGGGGTACATATGTCTTTTCGAATTAAGTGTTTTGGATTCATTCAGATCACTACCCAGAAGTGGAATTGCTGGGTCATAGGTAGTTCTATTTTTAATTTTTTGAGGAACCTCCATACTGTTTTCCACAGTGGCTACACCAATTTGCAATCCCACCAACATTGCATGAGGGTTCCCTTTTCTCCACATCCTTGCCAACTCTTGTTGTTTGTTGATTTATTGATGAAAGCCATTCTGACAGTTATGAGGTGACATCTCATTGTTGGTTTTATTTGAATTTCCCTGATGATTAGTGATGTTGAGCATTTTTTCATATGTCCATTGGCCATCTGTATGTCCTCTTTGGAGAAATGTCTATTCAAGTCCTCTGTCCATTTTTTAATCTGCTTGTTTGTTTCTTTGGTGTTAAGTAGTAGGAGTTCCTTATATATTTTGGATATTAACCCCTTATCGGATCTATCATTGGTGAATATCTTCTCCCATTCAGAAAGTAGACTTTTCATTTGGTTGACAGTTACCTTTGTTGTGCAAAAATTTTAGTTTGATGTAGTCCATTTGTTTATTTGTTGTTTTTGTTTCCCTTGCCTGAGGAGATAGACCAGGAAAAAAATAATACTAAGAGCAATTTCAGAGAATTTACTGCCTATGTTTTCTTCTAGGAGTTTTATGGATTAACTTTTTATTCCATTTTGAGTTTATTCTTCTATGTGGTGTTATAGGGTGGTCTAGTTTCATTTTTTTTGCATGCATCTGTCTACTTTTCCCAACCCCATTTATTGATGAGACTGTCTTTACTCCATTGTATGTCTTTGCCTCCTTTATCATAGATTAATTAGGTGTGGATTTATTTCTGGGCTCTCTATTTTGTTCCATTGATACTGTATCTGTTTTGATGCCAGTACCATGCTGTTTTGATTACTAGCCTTGTAGATAGTTTGATATCAAGTAGTGTAATACCTCCAACTTTGTTCTTTCTCAAGATTGTTTTGGCTATTCAGGTTTCTTTGTGCTTCTCTATACATATTAGGATTATTTGTTCTAGTTTTGTGAAAAATGGCATTGGTATTTTGACAGGGATTGCATTTAATCTGCAGATTGCTTCGGGTAGTGTGAACATTTTAATGATGTTAATTCTTCCTATCCATGAGCATGGTATAGCCTTCCATTTATTTGTGTCCTCTTCAATTTCTTTCTTCAATATCTTATAGTTTTCTGAGTACAGGGTTTTACCTCCTTGGTTAAATTTATTCCTAGGTATTTTATTTTTTGCATTAAATTGCAAATGGAATTTATTCTTAATTACTCTTTCTGAGAGTTCATTATTGGTATATAAAAATGCGACCGATTTCTGAATATTAATTTTGTATCCTGCTACTTTACTGAATTCATTCATTAGTTCTAATAGTTTTTTGGTAGAATCTATAGGATTCTCTGTATATAGTATCATGTCACCTGCAAATAATGGCAGTTTTACTTCCTCCTTTCCAACTTGGATGCCTTTCATTTCTTTTTCTTCTCTGAT
Organism: Rhinolophus sinicus; assembly: GCF_036562045.2. Taxonomy (NCBI): domain Eukaryota; kingdom Metazoa; phylum Chordata; class Mammalia; order Chiroptera; family Rhinolophidae; genus Rhinolophus; species Rhinolophus sinicus. The sequence continues at coordinate 108,310,495 of NC_133751.1, read as the reverse complement.
GTCTATGACCAGGACGTCCAGTACCATGTTGAATAAAATTGATGAACGTAGACATCCTTGTCTTGTTCCTGATCTTAAAGAAAAAGCTTCTGCTTTTGACCTGTGGGTATGATGTTCACTGTAGGTTTGTCATATACGGCCTTTATTATGTTGAGGTGTGTTCCCTCTATTCCCACTTTCTTAAGGGTTTTTATCATAAATCGATGCTGGACTTTATCAAATGTTTTTTCTGCATCTATTGAGCTGATTTTTATCCTTCATTCTGTTTATGTATACCATATTAATTGATTAGCAGATATTGAACTAACCTTGCATCACAAGAATAAATCCCACTTGATCATGGTGAATGATCTTTTTAATGTATTGATGAATTTTGTTTGTTAATATTTTGTTGAGAAATTTTCCAACTATGTTCCTCAGGGATATTGGCCTATAATTTTTCTTTTTTTGTAGTGTCCTTGTCTGGTTTTTGTATCAGGGTAATGTTGGCCTCACCAAATGAGTTTAGGAGCCTTCCTTCTTCTTTAATTTTTTAAGAAGAGTTTGAGAACAATAGTTATTACTTCTCATTTGAATGCTTGGTACAACTCACCTGTGAAGCCACCTGGTGCAGGGCTTTGGTTTGTTGGGAGTCTTTTGATTACTGATTCAACTTCATTAGTAGTTATCAGTCCGTTCAGATTTTCTATTTCTTCCTGATCCATCCCTGGAAGACTGTATATTTCTAGGAATTTATCCATTTTTTCCAGGTTGTCCAAATTATTGGCATATAATTGTTTCATGGTATTTTCTTATAATCCTTTGTATTTCTGTGGTGTCAGTTTGTTACTTCTCCTCTTTCATTTCTGACTTTATTTATCTGGGTCCTATCTCTTTTTCTTGATGAATCTGGATAAAGGTTTATCAACTTTGTCATTTCAAAGAAGCACCTCTTGGTTTCATTGATCTTTCGTATTTTTTTTTTAGACTGCATTTCATTTATTTCCACTCTGATCTTTATTATTTCCTTCCTTCTACTCACTTAGGGCTTTGTTTGCTGTTCTTTCTCCAGTTCCCTTTGGTGTAAAGTTAGACTGTTTATTTGAGATTTTTCTTGTTTCTTTAGGTAGGCCTGCATTGCTATGAATTTCCTTTTCTAGGACTGTTTTCGCTGTGACTCATAGATTTTGGTTTGTTGTGTTTTTATTTTCATTTGTCTCAGGGTATCTTTTGATTTCTTCAATGATCTTACCATTAACCCACTCATTGTTTAGCAGCATGTTATTTAGCCTACGCGTCTGTGTGTTTCTCAGTTTTCTTCTTGTAATGGATTTCTAGTTTCAAACCACTGTGGTCAGAAAAGATGCTTGATATGAGTTCAATATTCTCAAATTTTTGAGACTTGTTTGGTGGCCTAATCTGTGGTCTAGCTTGGAAAACGTTCCATGTGCACGTGAAAAGAATATGTATTCTGCTACTTTGGGGTGAAATGCTCTAAAAATATCAATTAAATCCACCTGGTCTACTGTGTCATTTAAGGCTTCTGTTTCCTTGTCGATTTTTTGTCTAGAAGAAAAATGTCCGTTGGTGTCAATAAGGTGTTAAAGTTCCTACTATGACTGTATTACTGTTGATCTCTCCCTTTATGTTGGTCAATACTTGCTTTATGTATTTAGGCCCTCCTACTTTCGGTGCATAGATGTTTACAAGGGTTATATATCCTCTTGTCGAATTGATCCCTTTGTCATTATGAAATGTCCTTTTTTGTCTGTTATTATAGATTTTGTTTTAAAGTCTATTTTGTGTGTTATAAGTATTGCTATTACAGCCTTTTTTCATGTCCATTGGCATGAAATATCTTTTTCCAGCCCTTTACTTTCAGTCTGTGTCTTTTGATCTGAAGTGGGTCTTTTGTAGTAGCATACATCTTGTTTTCTTATTCATTCAGTCACCCTATGTCTTTTGATTGGAACATTTATTCCATTTATATTTAAAATGATTATTGATAGGTACCTGGTTATTGCCACTTTATTATTCATATTTCTTTCTTTCCCTCGCCCCTTCTTCTTAAAATTTTTTCTTTTTTTTTAAGTCCTTTTCTTGTACTACTACTGGTTTGGTGGTAATTAATTCTTTTAAATTTTTCTTGCCTGGGAAGATCTTTTCTCAAAGAAATCAGCTGACAATCTTATGGGAGCTCCCTTGGAGGTCACTAACAGCCTTTCTCTTGCTGCTTTTAAGATTCTGTCTTTGGGGGCCGGTGACTCAGGCGGTTAGAGCTCCATGCTCCTAACTCCGAAGGCTGCCGGTTTGATTCCTGCATGGGCCAGTGGGCTCTCAACCACAAGGTTGCTGGTTCAACTCCTCGAGTACCGCAAGGGATGGTGGGCTCTGCCCCCTGCAACTAAGATTGAACATGGCACCTTGAGCTGAGCTGCCTCCCGGATGGCTCAGTTGGTTGGAGTGAGGCCTCTCAACCACGAGGTTGCCAGTTCAATTCCTCGACTCCCACAAGGGATGGTGGGCTGCGCCCCCTGCAACTAAGATTAAACATGGCACCTTGAGTTGAGCTGCCGCTGAGCTCCTGGATGGCTCAGTTGGTTGGAGCGTGTCCTCTCAACCACAAGGTTGCCAGTTCGACTCCCGCAAGGGATGGTGGGCTGTGCCCCTTGCAACTAGAAAAACGGCAACTGGACCTGGAGCTGAGCTGCGCCCTCCACAACTAAGACTGAAAGGACAAGAACTTGAACCTGAACGGCACCCTCCACAACTAAGATTGAAAGGATGACAGCTTGTCTTGGAAAAAAAAAAAAGATTCTGTCTTTGTCTTTCACCTTTGGCATTTTAATTATGATGTGTCTTGGTGTTGGCCTCTTTGGGTTCATCTTGTTTGTGACTCTGTTTCCTGGGCTTGTATGTCTATTTATTTCCTTCATCAGGTGAGGGAAGTTGTCCCATAATTATTTCTTCAAATGGGTTTTCAATTCCTTGGTCTCTTCTTCTTCTGGTACCCCATGATGCAAATGTTGTTATGCTTGATATTGTCCCAAAGGTCTCTTAAATTACCCTCATTTTTAAAAATCTTTTTACTGCTCCAATTCAGTGTTTTCCATTAACTTATCTTCCAAATAGCTGATTCAATCCTCTGCTGCATCTAGTCTGCTGTTGATTCCTTCTAGTGTATTGTTCATTTCGGTTATTGTATTCTTCACTTCTGACTGATTCATTTTTACAGTTTTTATGTCTTTTTTGATGCTTTATCTTTTTGTTGCTATTCTCACTAAGTTCCTTAAGCATTTTTTAAAATTAAAGTTTATTGGGGTGACAATTGTTAGTAAAATTACATAGATTTCAGGTGTACAATTCTGTATTACATCATCTATAAATCACATTGTGTGTTCTCCACCCAGAGTCAGTTCTCCTTCCACCACCATATATTTGATCCCCTTAACCTCATCTACCATCCCTCTCCCCACTTACCCTCTGGTAAACACTGAATTATTGTCTGTGTCTATGAGTTTTTGATTCTCATTTGTTTGTCTTGTTTTTTTGTTGTTTTTGGTTCATATACCACATATCAGTGAAATCATATGGTTCTCTGCTTTTTCTGTCTGACTTATTTGGCTTAGCATTATAATCTCAAGATCCATCCATGTTGCACAAATGGTCCTATTTCATCTTTCCTTACTACCGATTACTATTCCATTGTGTATATATACCACAACTTCTTGATCCATTCATCTATAGAAGGACATTTTGGTTGTTTCCATGTCTTGGCCACCGTAAACAAAGCTGCAATGAACATTGGAGCACGTGTATCTTTATGTATAAATGTATTCAGATTTTTTGGGTAGATACCCAGGAGAGGGATTGCTGGGTCATATGGTAATTCTATTCATCATTTTTTGAGGAATCTCCACACTGCCTCTCATAAAGGCTGCACCAGTCTGCATTCCCACCAACAGTGTATGAGGGTTCCTTTTCCTCCACAGCCTCTCCAACACTTATTACTATTTGTCTTGTTGATGATAGCCGTTCTGACTGGGGTGAGATGATATCTCATTGTGGTTTTTATTTGCATTTCTCTGATGATTAGTGCTGTTGAGCATTTTTTCATGTCTATTTGCCATTTGTATGTCCTCTTCAGAGAAACATCTCTTCAGGTTCTCTGCCCATTTTTCAATTGGATTGTTTGTTTTTTTGTTGTTCAGTTGCATGAGTTTGAATATATTTTTTGAATATATTCTCTGTTCCCTTCTCTCTTTCTTCTCCTTCTGGTATGCCCATTATTCTTATATTGCTCTTTCTGATGGAGTCAGAAAGTTCTTGTAGAGTTCTTTTATGTCTTTTAAGTCTCAAGTCTCTTTCTTCTTCCATCCGTGTCATTTCCAGGTTTCTATCTTCGATGTCATTGATTCTTTTCTCCATCTGGTCAACTCTACTACTTAAGCTGGCTATTTCATTGTTAATTTCTTCTATTGAGTTCTTAATATCCAGAAATTCCGAGTTCATTAAACTGCCTTTCTGTATTTTCTTGCATCTAGTTGAGTTTTCTCAGAACTGCAATCTTGAATTCTCTGTCATTTATGTCACATATTTCCATATCTTTAAGTTCATTTTCTGGAGACTTTTCATTTTCTTTCTGAGCTGTCCTGTTGCCTTGGTTATTCATGGCAATTAATGATTTATTATTTCTCTTCCTAGACATCTACAGAAGTGGCTTCTGCAACAGGTTGGTAGGAAGCGGTCTTTCTTTTGTTTTCCAGTACAAGTTGGTAGAGTGTTTTATTTTCTCTCCGACTGCAGCCTTCTTCTCTTTCGCACACTGTAGTGTTATGTTTTCTCTGCACTATTCCAGCTTCTCACACAATGGAGGAATTGCCTGGGAGATGGGCTTCTCCTCTGTTAATAGTTCGCCTGGGTCACAGGGTGCAGTGTCTGTGTGGGTATGCGGAGAGCTTTTGAAGTTCCAATGCTCTTCCTGCACCAGATTCAGAGCCCGTGTGTTTCAGCAGTTCTGTTTACTCCTGCAGGAATCCGCCCAGATAGATGGGGCCAAGGGCAGGGTGAGGTGTGAGAAGTGACCCAGAGCAATGGCAGCGACCACCACCACAGTCGGCCCTGCTTCCACAGCTCTCTCCCCTTTGCCGGAACTAGTTAGGCTGCGAATCTGTGTCTGTGGTCCACAGTTCTCAGAACAGCAAATATTCTGTTCTTTTGATCTGACACTGCTACTGTTCCGCTTCTGGCACTGGGCAGGTGGGAGGCAGGGCGAGCTCTGGGAGGGTAGGGAGGGGCCGGCTAGTCTCAGTGCCTAAGGCTTCCATTCTCTGTGGCAGTAAGGGCTTAAACCACCATTTTCAGCCTTCTTCTCTCAGTCTTTGCTCCAAGGTCTCTGCGATGAGCGTTGGGTTCAGCCAGAGTATATGCTGTCCCCTCAGCCCTGTGGGCCATAAGCAGAGCCCTTGCAGTCTGAGTTCTTCCCTCTCCCACAGCTGTGGTAGTTCTGGGATGCAGCGAGCTCGGAGCACTGAGCTAGGTCTGCGTCCTGTGCCCACGCAGCTCCGTCTTCACCCTTCTCTCTTCCCTCCTCCCCCGCTCGCACAATATGCCCACCTTTAGGTGAATTCAGTAGTGAGACTCTTTGTCTTGCCTGTCTGCTGTGCAGGGAGTCTTTTGTGGAGTATTAGTTTAATTTGTTGTAAATTCCAGGGGAGATTTCAAGAGGCTCACCTCACGCCACCATTTTGATGATAAGCATTCTTATAACCAATATTTTGAACTCTCTATCTGATAGATTGCTTGCCTCCATTTCGTTTTGTTCATTTTTCTGGAGTTTTCTCCTGTTCTTTCACTTAGGATATGTTTCTTTGTTTCCTCTTTTGGCTGCCACTTTGTGTTTGTTCCTATGTATTAGGTAGATCTGCTATGTCTCCCAGTCTTGCCAGGTGGCCTTATGTAGTAGGTGTCCTTTGGGGCCCAGTGGCACAGTCTCCCTGGTCACCGGAGCTGGATGTTCCAGTAGTGTCCCTTGTGTGGGTTGTGTGTGCCCTCCTGTTGTAGTTGAGCCTTGATTGCTGTGGACACATCAATGGGTGGGATTGACCTTCTGGCTCTGTGGCTGTGAGGACTGATCACAACCCCAGCTTGTAAGCTGTTCTGCAGGGCTTGACCCGAAAGAGCACGATTTGTCCCAGTTGACTATGGTGCTTGCCATTTATGGGGCTCATTTTCACAGCCAGATGTTTTGGGGACTCTTCCTGACACTGCTGCTCCAGGCTGGGGAGCCCAGTGTGGGGCTCACTCTTCAGGGGGACCTCTGCAGCAGAGCTATCCTCCTGATTCTTGAGCACAACACACAGGTGTGAACCAGCCCGTTTTGTGTCTCCAACCTTTCTACCAGTCTCGACATGGCTTCTTTTTTACATCCTTTGTTATAGGACTTCTGTTCAGCTGGTTTTGAGATGGTTCTCTAGATTGACTGTACTACAATTTAGTTGAAATTTTAACATGGTCTTGGCAGAAGGCAAACAGTGTTTACCTACTCTGCCATCTTGACCAGAACTCTGGGAGTCCCTACTTTAAATGTCACCCCTTTACTCATGACTACCACATACTTCTTTCCTTCTCCTAGCTGGCACTGGCCCTGCACAGACAGGGGGCAGAGCCCCACAATGGAATCCTCTTGTGGGCTCTGCTGGGCCATTGGGGGCTACACCCACCGTCCCTACCTTTGAGACGAGGAAACGGAAGTACATGGATGCTCAGCTTTGTCAGGTTGCAGATGAACCACCTGTGCCACCTGCCAGGTCTGAACGTGAGTCCCTTCACCATTCCACACGGCCTGCTCAGATCACCCCAACATCCCAACAAAGTTCCAGATGGACATGTCACAATCATGCAGCCCTCACCTGCGCTCCACTCTCAATTATCCAGAACAACAGAGAAACTGGGCCCAAGGAGCCAGTGCAGTTTAGACTCTAGGAGGGCCATGCAAACTTCTAAGTCCAGCAGCTCTAGAAGCTGCATTCATCTCAATTAAAGACCAATTTCCGGGCACTGAGGAAGGAACCTGGGGCAGGTTGGGTTTTGCCAGAGAGCAGGCAGGTGGGAGGGAGGGACAGTGTGTGGCCTGCTTGTCCCTGACCTGGAGGCTGTCTGGGCAGGGTCACCGGATCCTGGGGCAATGTGGATGGGCTGTGGATGGGGGATACTCGCCCATACCCAAGGCCTGTGTCAGAATTTGCAAAGTAGAATTTATGCCTAAATTTGGAAAGCTCCATTGGCCAGGCTGCCATCTTAGTCTGTGGTTACACTTCATGGCCAAAAGCTTCAACTAACGTAGGAGAAAGTCTGTTCAAAGGGGCTTGAGGACTCAAGCAGTAAGAAGGGCCTCTTCTTGGTGCCTTAAAAAGCTTTGCAGTGTTTTAGGTTGATTTGCTCCTCAAAAATGGGGTGCCTGCTTTTCTAACTGGCTCCAAACTCTTAAACCAGTGTTTCCCAGTCAGAGGCAATTTCTAACCCAACCCAGGGAGCACTGGGCAATGTCTGGAGACTTTTTTCCCTATTTACTTACATATTTTTAAATAAAGACTGTTTATACATGTAAGGTGCATAGCAGGACGATTGGATACACATATGCTTACACATACTGAAGTCATTACCACAGCAGGTACTATTTTGTGTGTGTGATAAGGGCACCTGAAATCTATTCTCGTAGCGTATTTCCAGTGTGACTAAGTATACTCATCACGCTGTGCATTAGATCTCTAGACTTATTCATGCTACATAACTGCAACTTTGTACCCACCTGGAGACATTTTGTATTGTCAGGACTGAGCAGGGACTACTGCTGTTATAGCCGGTGGAGGCCAGGGCTGCTGCTAAACATCCTACAATGGACAGGATGGACCCACAGCAGGGAACTATCTGGCCCAAAATATATATGGTGTCAAGGTTGAGAAACAGGTGGACCCTTAGCTAAAGTTGTCTCAGGAAAAAAAAAAAAAATAGTGGACTATTATAATACAATATATCATAACGTTTATTTCATGGGTACAGAGTTTCAGTTTGGGAAGACATAAAAATCCTGGCGATGGATGATGGTGATGGTTGCACAATAACAATGTGAATGTACTCGATGTCACTGCATGTACACTAACATGGTACATCTCATGTCATGTATACTTTACCACAATAAAAATATCTGTTATTTAATTACATCATATAATTATACTTACGAATTATTACGTAATTATAATTATTTCATAATGTGAAGTGCTCCCCATGTGCCAACTCATACTATAACCCATGACATCGGTCCCATCCTATTCCCACTGGACAGGTGAGCAAACTGAAGCCGAGGCAGGTGCAGTGACTTGTCTGTGGCCACTGGAGGGGAGTCCCTGGGCAGGGCATTGAATCTGGGCGTTTTCCCACTGCTTGGGAAAAAGGCCTATATTCCTGGGGCTCTGTTCTCAACAAAACTGACCTCACCAACCCCCAAACAGTCTTCAGAATCGTTCACTCAGCAAACAGTCATTGGGCACTGGCTCTGGCCGGCGCCGGAGATGTGGAGGCCCACCTCTCAGGGATCCAGGGCATAGTGGGCAGACAGAACATGACCAGAAACAAAACCCAAAGGGACACACTGTAAGGCATGTTAGATGGTAAATGCACTGGGAGGGAGGAAAGCACACAGATGACATAGAACCCTGGGGTGAGAGCTCCCACTGAAAAGGCAATGTTGGTGGAAAGAGCTAGGAGGCAAAAGAGCCCCATCCTACCCACAAGAGGCCCCCTGCTTCTTTGCTCCTTGACCCCAAAGCAGGCACTGCTCTAACACCGAGCTCTGCACAGACCCCAGCCAATCTGATGTGTGTAAGAGGCAAGTTCCTTAACCTCTCTGCTTAGTTTTCTGTTCTGTAAAATGGGCGTGACAAAACCTACCTCTCACTGTTGTGAGGATTACATGGGACCGTGTGTAAAGTGCTTAGTGCCTCGCTGGCACACAAGGGTCATATAACACGTCTAATAATGAGAAGATCACTGACGCTGCCCTCTCCCAGAGCAACCGCACAGCGGCTGGCGACCCAGGACACACCCCCTTGAAGTTTTAGTCTTGTACCATGCTATTTATATATAAGCTATCCGTGACAAGCTTTCCCAGTGAATGTGTATGAGAGACAGACAGACAGACATTCAACAAAAGACACAACATTCCGGTGAGGCCAGGCGCTTCCAAGGACACCCAAACCGTTTCTCAGACATTACTGAGGACCCACACTGCCAGTTTCACACTGTCTTACACAGCCCCTAAATGGATCAAGCCGATTAGCCTCGCCGCTAAACAAGACCAAAACCAGGGCAGTGCTCGCTGAATTTTCACCCCACCTTCTCTGCTCCTGGCCTGGTGTGGTCCGAGAGAATCCAGAGACTTCAGTGGCTGTTCCTTGTTTGTGCTCACTTGTGACCACCACGTTCTGGAAAGCTCTCCACCAGGCACCTGGACTGAGACAGCTGGGGAAACAGGAGCAGGACTTGGGTAGGGGTGTACAGTCAGGTCTGTGAAGTTCTTAGAGCCCCTAGCCCCTTAAAGGGTCACAAATCTAGAACCCTAGGAATACAAAATGGCGCAGCCACTTTGAAAGACAGTTTGGCAGTTTCTTACAAAACTAAATTTACTCTTACCACACGACCCAGCAATCGCATGCTTGGCATTTATACATATGAGCTGAAAACTTACGTCCACACAAAAACCTGCACACACATGTTTACAGCAGCTTTATTCATCGTTGCCAAAACTGGGAAGCAACCAGTTCACCTACAGGATGTCCTCCAGTAGCTGACGGATAAATAAACTGGTCCACCCAGACAATGGGATATCATTCAGCTCTAACAAGAAATGAGCTACCAAGCCATGAAAAGACATGGAGGAACCTTACATGCATATTACTAAGTAAAAGAAGCAGATATGAAACGACTACATACAGTATGATTCCAACTATATGACTTTCTGGAAAAGGCAAAACTATGGAGACAGTGAAAAGATGAGTGGTTGCCAGGGGTCGGGGGTGGGGGGAGGAGCAGGTGGAGCACAGAGGAGTTTTGGGGCAGTGAAGACACCCTTTATGATACTACAGTGACGAATGCATTTGTCGAAACCCACAGAACGTACAGCACCAAGAGTGAACCCAGTGCCCACTATGGACTTCAGGTGCCCAGGCTGCAGCAGTGTTGGCTGTGTCACACCGATCCCAGCTGTAAACAGCAGGGAACTGCAGGGGGCAAGGGGCAGGCGCACATGGGAATTTTCTGTACTGACTGTTCAATTTGTCTACAGGCCTCAAGTGTTCTAAAAGGTAAAGTCTATTTAGAAAAAACTCTAAAAGTCTAGAACCCAGAGAAGATGACAGAAGCAGGGGAATCCAGCAAGTGAGACGTACACCCAGTAGGGACTGACAAGTCTCGTACTGACACCCTCGGACTGCACCCCCCACACCCCCACCCAGCCTGCAGCAGCTGTCTCCACTACCCTCCCAGTTACTCACGCCAGAAACTTTGGGGGTCTTCTGTGATTCTACAACATCAGCCCCCCAAGCCATCTGTGAGTCTCTGCCCCAAAACAGCCCCCAAATCTGGGCTTCTGACCAGCTGACCCCACCTCCTCACCCAAGACCATCACCTCTGTCCTGGGCCAAGACCAAAGCCCCCACCTTGCCTCCCTACAGTGGATTCCCCACCACAGCCAAAGAGGTCTTCTAAAGTGATGACTCGTGACTCAGAGCTTACCATTCGACAGCATCCAGAACAAAGCCCCCTCCCCCAGGCCACTGCCAGCCTCTGCTTCACCTCCACTGCCCTCCACCAGGCAGGCACTGGCACGTGGCGGTCTCCCCTAGAACAGGACGGCACAGAGTGGGTGCTCAGGAAATACTAATGCATATATTGAGGAATGAACACAGCCCCAGTGTGCTGGATAGATGTCATCCTCTGCACTCTATCCGTGGGGGTCACGGACGTAACCCTGGGCTTGGAGGCTGCTGCTGGACGGCGGGGTTAAGCCAGTCCTATTTTCCTAAGTGTAAAGCAGTGCGGAGGCCCACCACTGTAGTCTGCTGCCGTCCAAAACCTGCCGTTCCTCAGGCCCAAGGGTCTCCAGCCCCTCCTGTGGGAAACCTTCACACTCACCTCCCCCTGCTGTCTCCTCTGACTATTTGCACAGGCTGGGAGGCGCGAGCCGGACCCACCGTCTGTCCAGCTGAGGCCACCCAGGATGGTCAACAGGGTCCAGCTGTTGTGATGCTCTGCAGAAGTTTATGCGTGTGGTTATTAAAGACTTTATTTACATACCAATATTTAGTGCTGCCTGCAATTAAGCAGATCTGCTTTCAAAATATGACTAATTAGAACAGTCATGCTGGCAGAGACTTCTGCAAGGCACGCATGGCATTCCAGCAAAAATGGCCCCTGCCAGAGGCAAAACCAGGTGCTGGCGTCAGGAAGCAGCCTCACTGTCACTCCTGGAGGGTCCAAGCGGGGCCAGAGGAGGAGGAGGAGAAGAGAGGGGGCAGGAAAAAAGAAGGGCAGGGAGGGCGGTGGGGCTGGAGTGGAGGGAAGGAGTTGTAATCTTCAACCCAGGAACCTTCATTCATATGAGACTAATTAACTATGTTCCCTGGCCCGACATTTTCTGCCACCTGGAAGCCCCCCAGAAAGGTGTGAGCCGCCTATTTCCCAGGGCTGACGTTTTGGGTGCAGCCAGAAGAGGGGAACCTGTGCAGTGATAAAGAAACGTGGTCAGTATCAGTTGGCATATACAATTTGGCCTTAACCACCAATCGGCTTCTGGTTTCCATTAAGTAAGAGTCAAGACCGGCTCTCTGATTTTTCACTGAGTGAACAGTTTTGATCAAAATAGGCGCATCTGGCAAAGGTGGTCAAAAGTCCAAGTTCCTAAGGGCATAATTACAAGAGCGTCACAAATCCTGGAGGGGCATCGACACCTAACTCCGTCTACCTGACCCAGCTGCCTCTTTCCTGATGTCCAGGTCAGGTCCTTATTCTATGCCAGGCTACCCTTGACCTTCACTCTGACCTCAAGGTCATCCAAGTGGGTGACATGGCCATGGAGACAGACAATCCACTGCCCTGTGACCCGAAGGACCGGGCCCAGACTGAGGCCTCAAAGCTGAGGGGAGGGGGACCTCCGGGCCCAACAAGCACATGGCAGCAGGAAGATGCATGGTGGGTGCAAGAAGCCTCCAGAGGGAGCAGGCCCAGCTCCCCAGGGACGGCTGCTGAGAGCACTGTGGCACCCCAGCCCCGAGGCCTCTCACCTCCACTTCCACCGCTCGAGGTCACCCCGACCAAGCTGCCTAAAACTGCACCCATTACTCTCCACCTGCTTGTCCTGCTTCATTTTTCTGTCTACTGTCCACCTCTGGTGGCCATTCCAATCCACACTCTTTAGTACGTGTCCACTTCCACCCCCCAGGAACGTAAGCTCCGTAGGATGGGGGGGCAGGCAACAGTGCAGAGCCTGGTACCCAGTCAGAACCCCCAAAACATGTGCTGAAAGAGTACGTGAGCCCAAGACCCTGCAGCAGCATCACATCACCAACTGACAGATGAGCCAGGCCTCTCGGGGAGTGGGGGGGCCGCCAGGAAAGCCTCCCAGAGGAGGGGACAGCGGGGCTGTCACTGACCAGCAGGCAGGAGGGGAGGCCAGGGGACCTCCACAAAGAGCTTTAAAGCTGGGACGTACACAAAGAGCAGGTAAATACCGAGGGGGTGACAGTGCCCAGGGCAGGCGTGGGCGTGGAGACAGGACCCTGCTATAGGACTGGTGTCACCTTCTGGAGGACAGTTCTGCCCTGCCTGAGGAAGTGCGGCCCTGGGTGTCCATCCACGGAAACACTCACACGGGTCCCTGCAAGGACACGCAGGAGACGCCACTCACAAGCAGAACCTGTTGTGGAGGCAGCCTCCTGGGAGTCCGCCCCACAAAAGTGGGCGGTGGGTCGTGGCGGACACCACACCTCCATCCCTGGAGGGTTCTGGTCCCGGAGAAGCAACCAACCGAGTGCACACCGGAGTCACTATGGACCTGAAAGTTCAGAATTGAGTGACCCAAGTAAGACAAATGGGGGGGAGGGGGGTGCCTAAGGCAGCTTCCCAGCAGCAGAGGCAGTGGTGCCCTGCAGGCAGAGGAGGGAAGGCACAACTCACAGAGGTCTGCCCCAGCCTGGCCCAAAGAGCAAGTCTGCAAAGCACATGCACCATTGATGTCCTGCCTTGAGGGGAGGCAATCCGCTTTTGTGGCCCCATCGTGGGTCCCTGGTGCCCCGGGCTAGGGTGTGGGCTGGGGGCGGCTCCAAGTGTGGCCCCATCAGCCAAGGGCTTGCTCCAGAAGCCAGTCCCAGGCGACAGGGCTGACAGGGGTGGCTGTACAGGGGATCTGCCCACAAGGAATCATGTATACAAACTGCTCTGCACGCGGCTGAGGGAGGACGGAGAGGCACCGAGGACGTGGCAAAGCTGGGGCAGGGAACAGGATGGGCGTGGAGTCGGGGGAGAAAGGAGCAGAGAAGGCAGAGGGAGCCGTGGCGGGACCATGGTGACAAACTCGCCACACCTGTGACTAACTCACGCACCTCAAGGGAGGGGGTGCTGTGGCTGCAGCCACTGTGCCACGGGGATGTGGCCCGAGTCTGCATGCTGCCGCTGGGCTCACTGTGCCCAAAGCTCCGCACACCAAACAGCACCAAGCACCCCTCAGAAGCCAAGTTAATAACCAGAGTCGTGGAGGGACGTTCATCACTCAGCCCTGAGCGCAGCGCCAGGCAGCTCAGGAGAAAGGGCTCCCTCTGGGGGGACAAGCCAGGCTGGGCAGGGCGAGGCTATGCAGAACCAGCAGGGAAACAAGAAAATGCCTGGCCACTCAACAAGTATTTTCTGAGGATCTACTGTGTGCCAGCTACTGGGGCTTCAAGAGTGAGCAAACAGACAAAATCTCACCCTCGTGAAGCCAGCACCCTCTGAGGGATGCAGGTAATAAGCACCCACATCCAGCATGTGCTGAGCAGGGATTTATGCTCAGAAGGAAAACCAGGTGGGGACGGAGCTGGTGGTGAGAGTGGGCGTCTCAGAGCCTGGTCAGGAAGCCTGCTCTGAGCAGCTACCCCCAAAGGAAAGGAGGGAGTGGGCCTCGGAAGGGTCATGCAGCTGCCCTGCAACTACTTCTATCTTCATTCCACCATTCCTCTCCCTCAGTTTCCTCATCTGTAAAACACAGATAATAACACCTACCTCGGCGGGTAATGTGATGGCTGAGTTTCTGTTTCCAAAAGTCTGGCACAACACCATACAATCCAGCAATCCCACTCCTGGGTACACACCCAAAAGAGCTGAAAGCAGGGACTTGAAGGGATACTTGCACTCCATGCTCATAGCAACATGATTCACAACAGCCAAGAGGTGAAGGTAACCCAGTGTCCACGGGCAGATGAATGGATGGGCAACATGTGGTCCATCTGCACAATGGAATATTACTCAGCCTTGAAAAGGAAGGAAATGCTGACACACGCTACGACATGGGTGAACCTTAGGACATTAGGCTTGAGTGAAATAAGCCAGTCACACAGGACAAATACTGTGATTCCACTTAGATGAGGGCCCTGGAGTAGTCAGTCCAGTTCAGAGACAGAATGTAGAATGGCGGCTGCCAGGGGCTGGGGGAGGGGAAATGGGGAGTTAGCATTTGATGGGTACTGAGTTTCAGTTAGGGGGAAATAAAAAAGTTCTGGAGATGGACGGTGGTGATGGTTGCACAACAGTGTGAATGTACTTAATGCTACTAAACTGGATGCTTAAAATAGTTAAAATGATCAATTTTATGTTATGTATATTCACCACAACTTAAAAAAATAAAATAAACAACCCTCCTTTGGACAAAACAAATACCTGGCACATAGTAGGTGCTCAGCTAATGCCAGCCTCTCCCTCGCCCTCTCCCTCCCCCTCAAGGCAGAGAAACAATGGACAAGAACTAGGAGAACAGGGTTCGGGCTTGATGCTTCCTAGCCGGTGACACTGGCCACGCTCTCAGCCTCTCTGAGTTGGGGTGTGGACGAGGCGTCCTTCTACTTCAGCTGTTCTCTGGACTCGGTCCTTGTCCCCGAGCCTGCTGACCTGGGAGACCAGCATGCAAAAGCCAGCGTGACACAGGCTTTGCACAGGATCACTGAGATCCAAAGATTTGCTGGAACGGATATAAATAGCCCCTAAGCGCCCAGCCTCGCCTGCTGCACTGGGCTGTGTGGTCCTGGCAGGCCAGGGGAACCCAGGAAGCCTGGCTGTAAACTCCCGTCTGTGAGGGGCCAGTCTGCGGAGCCCCACAGCACAGCCTGCATTTTCCTCCTCTGTTGTCCAGGCCTCAGGTTGTTCTGGCTTTGTTTCCCTACCCTACCTCACTGCCTGTCACAATTTCTCTTTTAAAACTCAAACTGGTTTTTAAATCAAGGCACAATCACCAGCAGGCTCCTCTCGTGCCCACGGAGGACACGTGGTTTGCGGTGTGAGCTGCTGAGGAGATGAGGGCAGGGGGCACACCCAGCGCCCAGGAGAAGGGACAGGCTGGGAGCAAGCCGCACAGACACGCCCCGAGTCTGCGTTCCAGACCTGGACCTAGGTTTCAATCCTGCTTTCACCAGATTCCTCTGATGATTCTCATTAGTCTCAAAATCAGCCTGCAGCTACCTTGAAAACGTGGCCGAGGCCTTTTCTGATGGGGCATAGCACCCCTGCCCCTTTCCCACTTGCATCGCTGAGGGCTGACCCTGGCCTCCCTGCCCCAGTATCCCTCGGCTGAAGGCTGGCACTTAGGGGCCTGGCAAATGCTGGTTAGATTAATGACTAAGTGAATAAATCTATGACTAATTCAACACATGGGAAAGAAAAGAAGAAAGGGTCACATACATGTCGCTGCCTACACATCTCTCAGTCTCTGCCCCAGTTTCTCTCTCTGTCCCTCTGTCTCTCTCTCTCTGCTTCTTCCTGCACCCCTTCTCTGTCAGTGTCTGCCTGTCTGTCTCCCAGCAGTGCAGCTGACAGCAGAAGGACCAGAGGGCTGTGAGTTGCGCCTATGCTGCCCTGTCTCCCCCTGGAAGGGGCAGGAGCCCCACCCCCAGCCCCTAAAGGAGTGACCCAGGCCAGAAGATTGGCCAGGTGTCCCCCACCCCACTGTCCAAAAGGCCAGCGCCTTGCCCCTCCCTCTTCCTAGCCCAAGCAGCCTCTGAGAGGACCCTGCCTGGCGGGAGCCCCACCCCCAGCTGGGCTCTCTCTGTCACAAGATACTCACCATCCCCTGAGGGTCAGGGGCCGGGGGCCTCAGCGGACCCCCCACCTCTGTGTCTCACACTATGTGAAGTAACTGGCCCTCACCCACTGCGTGAGTAAATGCAACAACTCTCCCAACACCCCCGGCCCCTGTGGATGCACCCCAACTCCTACTGACCCGAACACTGAGGCCTTGAGCTCCCAGAGGTGTGGTCACAGCTATAAAACCACCCTCTTTGTAACCTTAGGACTAACAAGACAACGCTGCTAACATAAGACTTAAACACACACTTTTATCCTCACATACGCGTCTGAGCCACACAGAGACAGTTACCCGGGGCCGCACGGCCTCTAGATCACTGCCCTCCCTTTTCCTCACCATCCAGAAGGGCTGCCGAGCCCCAGTGCTCATTCCAGCCAACAGGAAAAGGACTAAGGGGCAAAGGATTCACTCATTCCTTTTAAAGACACTTCCTCAGAGCCGCACACCACACTCCTGATTATCTGTGACTGGCCAAAACGGAGTCACGTGGCCATCTCTAAGGACCAGGAGGCTGGAAAATGCTGGATGGCCTCATGGCCACATTATAAAACAAGAACACATGCACAAAAACAGAAGTGTTCATGCTACAGAAAAGGCGGAAAGCAGACACTGAGAGGCAGCTGTCTGGGTCTCACACTGCATCTCCATCCAGACCAGGATCACCCCCTTCTCTCTGCCAAGACCCCTCTTACTATTTACCCGCAACCTCCCAAAGAACGGAGATAGAACTGCTACGAAGGGAGCACCCGGCAGACGGCATTGTCATTCCTGGTTGTGCCCACGAGGAAGCACTATTCTTTATTCTTAGGCTCACCTCCAGGATGCGGGAGCTTCCTGGCTGCTCAGGATGGAGTCAGAACCTAAACCCAGGCCCAGGAATTTGTATTAACTAAACAATGCCAGCAAATAGGGACAGGAGAGATGGTGGCGTTCAATGCCACCCACAGCCCTTGACCTCCCCCTGGAATCAAGCTGCTTGAGACAGACCTTTCCTTGGAGATGTCCCCACTGTAGCAAGTACTCAAGGAGCCAGCACTGCTCTGACGACACCAAGACTGGCCCTTCACAAAGAGCTGCGCTTGGCTGGGCCAGGCTAAGCACACAGAGCCTGGAAGCCCAGACTCCAGCTGGGGACTTTGCCACAAACCAGGGGACTCATGGCAACTCATGCAGGACACACACAGCAGCAGCCACCAGCTCACATATGGGGGGTGGGTGGGTGAAGATTTGTTTCAATCAAATGAAAACAAAGGAGAACCATTCAAGGAGAAAAAATTGTGAGCTTTAGTTACAGCAGTCACCGTGAGAAGAAATCGAAAGCCAAGCCCCTCCTGGAGGGACACAGGTAGAAGCCAGGATGTGGGTCCCTGCAAAGCAGCACCAAAAGGGATGCTGGAATTCTCTGGGCTCACTGTCCCTCCTGACGCACTCTCCTGCCCCCCAGCCAGGCAGGCTTTCCTCACCAGGCCCTGCACAGTGGAGGCCAGGGGGTCTGCTTCCCGCCAGGCCAGGCGTGAGGACGCCTCCCTGTGCTCCAAGGCCCCCACACACATCTGCACATAACGGGGCTCTGTAAATGCTTACTGGATTAGACCAGAAGTGCCAGTTCAGTGGCGAGATAAAGGACTCTACCCCTTACAATAAAAACAATCTGTGCAGAGAAGAGAGGCTAATGTTCTGACAAAATAAAAGCTGCCTTTCCCACCCATCTGGGCTCCTCCAGGTGGGGGGTCAGGACTTTTGGTATCCGGCGAGTGAAAATTTGGGGAGATGGTGATAAATCGGTTTCCCCCACCCCACGCCACCCTGTGCCCTCAGGGGCCAGGGTCCGCCTGGATTTTTTGGTTTGTTTTTTGGTTTGTTTTCTAACTTTTATTTATTTTAAGTGTGTTTTTCCAGGACCCATGAGCTCCAAGTCAAGTAGTTATTTCAATATAGTTGTGGAGGGTGCAGCTCACACTGGCCGATGCAGAGATCAAACCGGCATCCCTGGTGTTACGAGCACAGCGCTCAAACCAACGGAGCTAATCGGCTGCCCCCGCATGTTTCTCAAACAAGACGGCCTTTCCACTGGGCCACTGTTCTCCAGATCCATTCCCATCCTCTCCTCCCTGGCCTGGAGCTTTCAGGTTTCTGAGTAGAAGACAGAGAAGGGGCTTGCAGAGTCCTGTCCGTGAGAAGCCTTTGCATGCCACGTCCAGACCAGTGCTCGCAGGACCATCCTCCCCAGAAGCCACAGAAACACAGAGGAGGCCAGCTGCTGACACCAAAAACTTGGCCAGAAGTGGGCCTCAGGACCACCAGACGCAGGACAGCATGGACAAAGCACTGATTTGAGTGTCACGGTTCATCTCTGGCCCTGACACTTACCAGCTGTGCAACTGTCAGCAAGAGGCTTTACCTCTCTGACCTTCAGGTTGCTCATCTATAAAGTGTGGAAAAAGGGTCAGGTAGCACACAGCAAGTGCTCAATAAACGCTTATGTCACAGCGGAGACCCCGTGCCAGGGAAGCCGCTGCCTAGAGGTGAAAACAGTGAGGCATCAGTGCAATCGAGGACATAGGCTGCCGTGCTCTCGGATGAGCCGTCCTGGCCAGAAGAGCAGGGCACACACACACCGCACAACAAAGCCGTCGGCTTGCGTTTACCAATTACGTGCAGGCACAACAGCATGAACGGCATGCAGATCACTACAGTCCGCCAAAAAGACGCTGAGGATGAAATGAAGTCACCAATTGAAAGACAAGTTCCAATATTAATTTCTGTACCTGAGAGTATTGTGCTGTTCACCCCTGGGGGTATGCACACCCCTTTCTGGAACCTCTGGACTTATCCATACAACAGCCATGGACTTATTTAAAATACCTCATTTAAATATAAGTATTAATTGTTTGCTGGGAGGGCACTGAAGGTGAGCGGGATCTGGCTGCTGCCTGGCCCAGAGGGGCACCCGGCAGGCATCTGGACACGGTACAGTCATGCAGAGTCAGACGGGAGGCCGCTGGACGGACTCGGGGCTGCGAGCGTAACAGAAAGAGAAGGCTTCTTCTAATGTGCATCAAAATCATGAAAAGCTCTGAGACAGAAGCCAGGCCTGACAGGAAATGTGGGGTTTCCAGAGGAAACAATGGAGATATGGGAAGGGCATTCCAGGCAGAGGGAACAGCGTGAGCAAAGGCTCCAAACTGTAGAAACAGCACGTGCCTGGAGTGGCAGTGCACAGTAAATGCAGCCGCCTGGCCAGTCCATCCAAGGTGCGTTTTTGAGCCAGAACGAGCCTTCATGGAAATGCCCGTGTCTTTGGCCAAGATGAACCAGAAAGGGGAGGAAACAAAGAGGAGGAAGAGAATGCACACTTCCTGCTTGCTCACCGCGTGGCAGGCGGAGGGCTCAGCGCACCCTCCCTAACTTCCACACGCGACACTGCCCTCCAGGGATTTGCTGAGGTCTCCTGGCAGGGAGGGAATGAGACTGTGGGATACCACCCCCTCCAGAAGGACAAGTGCTCCCCCAGGCGGGAGTGACACTGCCCACAGTGTGGGAGAGGAGGTGGGAAGGAGAAGCTCTCTGTTCTTAGTCACTGAGGTTGTCAAAAATGCATTAGTGTCCATGTTTCCTCCTGACTCTCTTCTCCCTGGATGTTTCGGCTGCTTTGCCATGCGGCAGGAGTTAAAAATGCAGCTCAGAGTGAGGCAGGCACAGCGTGGGCACACGTTTCCTGGGTGTGTGTGTGGGGGGGGTCTGGCCAGCTCCTCACCCCCACCCCCAGCTGGGTCGCAGGCCTGGAAGCGTTCCCAGCTCCATGGTGCTGGTCTCCTAATGACCTGGGGGATGACAGCGCCCTTCAGACACACCGCCACCCACTGAAAGTTACCAACACAGACATGAGAGGTCATCACAAAGGGGCAGGACAGGCTGCCACATTCCACAGAGAGAGACAGGCACAGACTAAGCCCCACCTGTGGGCAAGCCATGCATGACTTAGGTGGTGGACACGGCCTGAGTGAGCCTGATGCGGTGGATTACTGCAAAGCCTGGCGCCTCCTCCCACTGAGAGTGGAGTCTAATTCTCTCCCCTTGAGCCTGGCCTTGGGGTCTGCTTGACCAGTAGGAGGTGGCAGAAGTGACCTTTGAAACTCTCAAGGTTGAGTCACAAGAAACCTCACATCTTCTACTGGGCCTTTTGGATCACTCACTCTGGGGGCCCCAGGTCACTACGTAAGAAGCCAGCACCCCTGAGAGTCCCGTGCTGGAGAGGTTGCATGCAGGCACTCCAGTCGGCAGTCCCAGCTGAGCCCAGGCTTCCAGACATACCCGTAAGTTCCCAGATACATACATGAAGTCATTTCGGACCATCCAGACCAGCCTACCCACTATTTGAATACCACTGAGAAACTTCCATCAACAACACAGGGAACAAAAGGCCCAACCAGTGAAGCCCAGCCGGACCCCTGACCTGCAGAATCTTGAGATATAACAAAAGGGTGGTTGTTCTAAGCTTCTAAATTCTGTTACACAGATAGAGATTTGAGTGATTGATACATTGAGTCATTCATTCATTCAACACATACGAGGCTGCCATTTAGTTCACCAACTTGCTGCAAGGCTGTTGCTAACCTTTTTTGATATCAGAGGGATTAGTCCTTATGAATTTGTACCAACTGGACAGGCAGTTAACCAAGTTTACTGTTTGGAAGTGCTGGAAAGGCCTGCATGAAAAAGTTAGACGACCTGAACTTTTCACCAACAATTCATGGTTCTTGCATCACGACAATGCACCAGCTCACACGGCACTGTTTGTGGGGGAGTATTTAGCCAGTAAACAAATAACTATATTGGAACACTCTCCATACTCACCTGATCTGGCCCCCAGTGACTTCTTTCTTTACCCGAAGATAAAGGAAATATTGAAAGGAAGACATTTTTAATGACATTCAGGACATCAAGGGTAATATGACGACAGCTCTGATGGCCATTCCAGAAAAAGAGTTCCACAATTGCTTTGAAGGCTGGACTAGGTGCTGGCGTTGGTGCATAGCTTCCCAAGGGGAGTACCTCGAAGGTGACCATAGTGATATTCAGCAATGAGGTATGGAGCACTTCTCCTAGGATGAATTCCTGAACTTAATTGTCAGACCTCATATTCATTAAAATCTATGCTGAGGTAGAACCCCATATAGGAACAGCAAAGACAAAGAATTCATTCTCCTTGTCCCCAAGGGAGCTTCTGGGCTGGTTCCTCGGTACCTACTCAGCTTGTCTGGGTCCATATCCATGCACCTGTCTTCCTGTTTGGCAGCTTTCTTCCCTGGGGTTGATCACTTCTGGGCTCCACTGTCAACATGCTGCTGTCCAATTCCTGCTCCTGCCTTCATTTTCTCTGGGTGAGGAGAGGATATGTGGAATTATCTGCCTCTTGGACAGGTTTTATTGTACTCTAAAAAGTCCCCTGTATACTAAAACTACATGAGAACAAAAATGTTGCACTAGAAAATATGTATTTAACACAAAAGAAGGTAGTAAGGGAGGGATATAGGAAGAAAAAAGACATATCGAAAATAAATAACAAAATTGCAGATATAAATCCTACCTTAACAATTATATTAAATATGAGTAGATTAAACACTCTATCAAAATGCAGAGATTGGCAGAATGAATTAAAAAACACACTATCCAACTATATGCTGTCTACAAGAAATTCACTTTAGATTCAAAGACATGCATAGGTAGATGATAAAAGGATGAAAAAAAAAGGTATATCGTGCCAGTAGTGACCAAAAGAGAGTTAGAGGCTATACTAATATCAGACAAAATAAACTTTAAGACAAAAATTGTTACTAGAGACAAAGAAGGACATTTTATTAGGATAAAAGAGTTAATCCATCAAGATATAATGATTATAATACATATGCAGCAAGCAACAGAACCCTAAAATATATGAAACAAAAACAGAAATAAAAGGAGAGATAGACAATTTGACGATAATAACTGAAGACCTCAATACCCCCCTTTCAATGGGCAGAACTAGACGGAAGATCAACAATGAAGCAGAGGCCTTGAACACCACTGTCAGCCACGCAGACCTCACAGATGTTCACAGAACACTCCACAAAGAGCAGCAAACACACATTCTTATCAGGCAGACTTGGAACATTCTCCAGGATAGATCATGTCTTAGACCTTAACATGAGTTTCAACACATTTGTAATCATACAAAGTATATTCTCTAAACACATGGACTAAAATTTAAAGAGTCCCCAAAAATGTCTAGGCAACAGCTTTCATGGGGAAGTGCGTGGCTCCTCCTTGCTCAGACCACGACCTTCCCCACCACCCTCGCCTGTCGGTGTGTCTGTTTCCCCACCCGTACAATGTGGATAATAGTGGTCCCTACCTCACAGAGTTGTGCCAAGTGTTTATAATAAACTAGTCAGTCATCACAGTTATTATTACTCGTTGCCAATGGAAGGTGGAAATGATAACCCTTACGTTTTGTCTCTGGGTGAGGAGACATTCACTCATACAATGGCTTAAAACTTTCAAAATGCCTGCGCTCCCTCTATTTAACGTGGTCCTCAGTGCAGCCTGCAGAGTCATCTGCTAAATGGGGAAAAGTGGGTGGTGGGGAGACCCCAGAACAGTGGCTGAGCCCTGGGCCCAGGGCCTGGATCACAATAGGTGCCAGAGAGAGTGCAGGGCAGCCTGTCGGTAAGAACTGAATGGGGTGGTCAGTCACCCTGGATGTCCCTTTAGGCAGACGATCTTTACGCACCTCGAAGTTTGAGAACTGCTGAGCTGGGTGAAAGCCTCAAAGAAGTCTAGACAGAAATCTGAGCATGTAATGGGCTGGGGAGGAGGGAAGAATATTCTAGATGCCTCTGCTTTTTCGTGGGGAATCCTCCATTCTGCTTTAATAACATGAAGTCTCCACAACTATAATACATGTGGGAAGGCTGTAACTGAAAGTTACAGAGATTGTGATGGCACATCTTCCAAAAGGTTGAATTCAAAACCACCTACATCAGATGTGCAGAAGGATGAGTGGGTAGGTAGGTAATAGGTATCTGGCAAAACCCAGGATGTCTGACTCTAAGTCCCATGACTTTTTTCTACCATCAAATTCGTCCTACAACGCCCGGCACCCTACACAATTCCTCTATCTGCATCTGCTCTTCCTGAGCAGAAGTAGCCACAACCCCCCCCCACCCCCATTGTACATAGGAAACTTGGCCTGGGGGAGCTAAGGGTGACGCCTGGCCACATGCTGGGAGGAAACTGAGGCATGATGGGGACCCTGCAGATCCGCTGCTGGAGCACTGCTCAGGGTGGTCCGTCATCGGGTGGCCTGGAGGGTCCCTTAGAGCAAGGCCAGGGCAGCCGGGGTGGGGAAGGCATTTGGAAAACTCAAGGCTGTAATTCTTCACCAATCAAAACAGAAGCACTTAGCATTTGTGGTAACTGGTCTGGCGTGCCCTGTCAAACCAACAGCCCTGCAGAGAAGAGCAGGGGTCAAACCCCAAAGGCACGGAATTCTTATCAGTGCTGTCACTCAGATAAGCCTGCTTCACAGTTGGGACAATCTCAGCTGCAGCCTGGTCTGTGTCTACACTGAGTGGGGGTGGCAAATTCGAAGCCCACGGAATTCCCAAGCCCTGGACCACTTCATGGCCTCATCTGTCGTTTCTCATTCCGATTAGGTCAGTTCACTTTCCCCGACCCCGATCTCCCGGCTCGTCTGTTTGTTTTTTCTGCTGTTCTGTGGCAGTTATATAGATGGCACTTACCCTGAAGGGAAGGGCATTCCTTTTTTCTTTAAAAATCGGAAAGCAAAAACAGAATTGGCTGTGAAAACAATGTCAGAGACAAAACAGCTGACAGCCACCCAGCTGACAAAAAAAATGCTGATGCCCCAAACTCAAGACTCCGGGCCCTTGATCGTGTGCAAACACCACAGCACAAACCTGGACCCAGAAGATGGAGCAACAACGTATGTGGGAAACAAGAGCAGGTGTCCACCACTTCATACACCGTGCTGCTCTGTTTCTCAACTGGAGCTAAAGAAGCATTTCGTGATTTATTTTCCAGATTGTAAAAATAATAATTTACTTAGCCTGTCAGATGGCTGGGAGAAAGCTTCAGAGAGATACTCTAATCTTTCTGTGAATTCTACCACGTGCTGGAAAAACAAGAAGCGCTCACCCTGTCCCCTAGAGCGGAATACATTCTGTCTGAGCAGGACAAGCCTCCAAGAGCTGCTGCAGCTCCTTTCTGCCTGAGGGACATCCTCTCCACATTGGCGATCGGCTTTATCTTGGCTGGGAGAACAAGAACATTGTTTCATGAAAATGTGAACACAGTATCTCCCTTTGCCACCTTCTCTGCCAGCCTCACAGATCAGCGTCTCTTGACCTGCACACAGCCCGCACTCTTTGCTAAGAGCGGACAAGGAGATGGGGACATAAGCTCTCAGGCCTTCAGACCCTGGACCCCAGGTTTGGTACTCCCCAGCAGCTCTAAAGAATAACAGCTTTCCGGGACGCACTGCCAGGGCCCTCCCAAGTACAGCTTCTTGCGCCCTCACTTCTGGCCGCCCACTCCTCACTGGCCATCCTTGAGCTTCCCTCCAAACTGGTGCACAGTTGTCATGGGTAATATCACCACAGACCCGGGAAGAGAGCTTATTTGGTAAGTCAACAGAGACTGAATGCCGCTGGAAACCTCCCCCAGAGTGAGTCACCAACTCACAGCTTTAGAAAAATGTCCTTTCCAAGTGACGTGACAGCACTTGAGGGCTAGAGGGGACGAGAACGAGGGAGGGAGGCTGCCCCACGGAGCTCTCTCTGCAACCTCTTCGGCCGATGTGTACTTCTGTCAGAACTTCACAGGATCGAAGGTTAGCAGAGATCATCTCGTTCTGTCCTTGCCCCCACGCACTGCTGCCTCATGTGACGCTGGGGGCCTGGCTTCAGTGACAAGACCCCACATGGCAAGACAAAAGCCATGCCCGGTGGGAGTCTTCCAGCATGAGAAGCTGAGTCAAGCAGGATCCCAGGACGTCATCTGATCACGCCTCAGAAGGAAGGGCAGGTGGTGGGTGGGTGAGAGCAGGGGGCCTGCGGCCCCACCACCTGAGCCCCACCCCTGCCCCCACCACTGGCCAGGTAAGAGAGCTTGTGCAAGTCACGTGACCTCTCTGAGCTTGTTTCCCCATTTGTAAATTCAGAGTGGCCACTGTTCCTGCCTCGTACGAATGATGTGAGCATGAAATGAGCTGATTAGTGTGAAGACCTGGCGCAGGACCGGCACCCAGGATGGTTCTGATGTTCGTCAATCCCGGCTGCACCTCCTAAAGCGCAAGCTGACCTTCTAAAGGAAAACACAGTGGTCCTAGTCAATCCATCCCCCAGCTTTCATCCACTTAACAAATGTCCATTGAGTACCTATCATGCTCCTGAATCCCCAGTGGGAGGGAGGCAGTTCTATATACAGCATTAGAATGTAACCCAGTAAACACAGGGAATAAACACTGGAAATAAATTCTGATGTCAGAAAGGAGTAACCCAATGTAATCAAAGGCATCCTATTTCTTTCCTGTTACCATCCTGTTTTCTCCGAAGCTGAGAAACTCATGATATCTTTCAGTGGTGGTTGAAAAAGGACTTTCTGAGACAGTATTTAAAGGTCTCTGGGTAGAAAAGTGTCCATCAGGCTCAGTAAAGCAGCCCAAGTACTGCTGGGTGAGGCAGTACCAGTGGCTGCGGTCCCAGTATGAGCCCTTTCAGTTGCCTTCTCTCTCCCCCAGCAGGACATTGCAGCTCCGGGGTACTCGGGTACTCGGGGCCTCCTGTCCAATGGCGGCAGGGGGCAGGGGGCTCCTGATTCAAGCTGGAGCAGGAAGGCTGCTTAGGAAAAGGAAAGCCAGGCCTGGTTCAGCCTGACATGCTTGCTGGATCCCGACCCACAAGGACCCCTGTCTGCAGGCAGGGGGGCCTCGGAGAGTGCACTGGCAGTGCCTGCTGGGGGGCTCTCCAGCAGGGGAAGTGGAGCCAAGTCCCCAACAGGAGGGACCTGATGCTGTGGCCTCGCACTGCCTGTTGCCTTGGGAAGCTCACACAGAGGTTCTTGTCTCCATCACGAGCAATCAACCCTAAGCCCACCCACTTCTCGACAGCAGTTCTTCATGACACCAAGTCCCCTGCACTGCCCTGCTCCCCCCACCCCCAGGTCTCACAAGGTTGTCAGGAAGTTCACTCCCCTCCTGCCTGTGCTCAGCTGGCCCAAAGGAAATGAGAAAGTGATTGACAAGAAAAGAATCTGAAATGCATTAAGCACCTACTGTGTGCCAGTTTCCACAATGCCCATTAACTTCACTTAATCCTCAGAAAAAGTATGGGAGTCAGCTATGATCGTCCCTGTTTTATAAGCATTTAAAAAAACAAAAAACCAAGGTAAGAGATCATCCCAGGCGGCAAATGCAGAGCCAGCATCAGACCCAGCTTTGTCTGCCGGGTTCCTCTCTCCATGCAGAGCTGTTTATGCTTTCCCTCTTATCTTTGCTCTTCCTTTCATGTCTCCAAGCACACTACTAATGGCTCTGCATACAGAAGGCACTTAATAAAAGCTGACTGCTCTCAGGGAGTGGCTTATCCCACTCTCCTTAGGCATAAATCACTTTGTTCCTCAGATCGGCAGTGGGCACTTCAAATCCAGGTGTGGAAAAGCCACCCTCAGCTCATTCCCCACAGGCTCCAGTGACTAGACCCCAGCGGCTCCCACAAGAGTCTCCTATGAAGGGAAATGGAGTGGATGCAGGAAGATGGGCCTGGCATGCTTGCCTTGAGGGAACCCCCAGTTCTCTTAATATGCTGGTGTCCAGGGCCAGCAGGGTCCACATCGCCCCGGTGTCTGAGCGGTGCAGGGTCTCCAGCCCACCCCAGACCTGCTGGTCACAATCTACATTTTAGCCCGATTCCCAGGCACCTGGTCTGCACATTTGATAAGCTCCCCTATCCTACAACTTGGGCCAGCGGCTGTGTTGGCACGAGTTGTCTTAAAGAGGACGCTATCTCTGGCTGTGTCTCAACTAAGGGAAGCCAGGCTGACACAGAGCTGGGGACTTGTGAAACAAATCCTGTGGCCAAGGCCACCTCCGGGACACAACACTGTGGGGATTCCCCACAGCAGGCAGGACTTGCTGCCTGTCCGAATCTTCCCATCCCCACACTTTGTCACTAGAGGTGACTTTGAAGGGAAAAAAAGAATCTATCCCCTGGGACAGTGCTGTGAGGCACTGCCAACAGCTTGTATCACTGTTTCCTATGAAAGCACGGCTCGTGTCCCTCCCCTGGTGTGTCACCTCCCTCAGCTACTGAGGGCTTCACCTGGCAGCCCCAGCTTTGCTTTAGTCCTTGCCCGAGGGATAAGTGCTCAGGCTCCTGCAAGTAGCACCAGGTGAGCCACACCACCATGGGAGAGACGTAGTGATGCAGGGGGTCTCAGAGACACCAGAGCCAGAGGCAGAGTACATGGGAGTCTATTCTTTCAGCGACACCAGCTAGGAACTATCCACAAGCCTCACTCTTCTGTCCCAGGATAAACAGAAAGCATTTATTGGGGGTGGGGGCTGCCAGACACAGAGCCAGGAGGCTCACCCACACCTGACCCCACCTTCACAGCCCACCAGAGCCCAGGAGCACGGTCCAGAACCTGGGCAGGAAGCAGGTTAGCAGGGGCCCTCTGTCCCATGACCACAGTCTGGCACAGCCCCACCTGGGATGGAGAAGACATGGGATCTTGGACGACATTACCTGGACTCCTGGGAATCAGCAGCCCCTCCCCAACCGCAAGATTTTGGAGTCAGGGTTAACTTCTCCCCCATCATTTCAGCCCACCCTCAGCCTCCTAGGAAACCTTTCCTGAAGTTTCTGACCACAGCCATTCTCCTCCCCACCCCCTCAACACACACGTAGCGTTTTTCTCCTCCACCCCAGTCCATACCGTGGAGTGTGGGCCAGGAGGTCCCAAAGACACAGGGACAGAGTGGATAAACAGGGCACAGAGCACGCAGGAACCCCACTGCATCGTCACCCGAAGCCCCCACCCCGTGCCCCCTGCCTTTCCTTAGATGGGCGCCTGAAATTCTGCGGAGAGGGGCCGAGCACCAGTTCTCGACAGCCACGGGAAGCAAACCGGCGGCCAGCCGGCCCACTAGTGCGAGCTTGCCGGGACGCCGGGACCCATGCAGCTGGGCAGTCCTGCGCCATCCCGTCCCTACTTAATCCTCGGGCCAAAACAGCCCGAGGTAATCCCAGAGTAAGGCCGGAGGGGTATTAACCCGGAGTTGCCAAGGAAGACACGGAGGTGTCCAGACGGAGAAGGCTCGGCGCGTCCCGGGCTGGAGGGAGCTCAGAGTCCTGGGACTGCGACCCGCGAGTGACCCAGGCCCGTTCGAGGATGGGATCTGTGCCTTCTGCGTCCCCTCCCCACCGAGTCCCTGGGTCTCGGGTCAGCAGTCCGGTCCCGCTACCCAGAGCTCCAGCTCTGCGCCCCCAGAAATCTCCCCGTGACGAGGCCAACCCCGCAGCCGAGCTCCCAGGGTGGCTGGAGCCCGAGTCCCGAGCCGTCTGTCCGCGGAGAGCCGGGCGGGTGCGAGCGCTGGGCAGCGCCCTGGAGCCCCTTTCCAAGGGAGCCCAGTGCTTGTCCCAGATCGAGCCCCAGGTTGGGACTGCGACCCCTCCGGGGGTCCCCCGGTGCACCCCGCGGTCTCCTGGCGGACGGGGCGCTCGTCGGCCGGGAACCCTCCCCGGAGACTCGGAGGGAAACGCCCCCCCCCAAGAAGTTCGCGCGCCCCCGACACGCCCGCCGCCCCCGGCCCCCGCTTACTTGTCGCGGCAGCCGCCGAGCTCAGGGATGGCGCCGAGAGGCTGCGCGCCGGGGCCGGGGTCCGGGCGGCGGGCGCACGCGGCCAGGTGTCTCCGGTGCCGCTCCAGCAGGCCGGCGTTCTCGCGGCTCAGCCGCGCCACTTGGCGCTCCAGCGCCTCGATGCGCCGCCCCCGGCGAGCCAGCAGCTCCTGCTGCGCCGCGACGATCCGGGTCAGCTCCTGCAGGTACTCGGCCGCTTTGCCCGGGGACTCGGTGGCGCTGGCCATAGTCCCCGCCCCGCGGCCCGCGGCCGCGCCGCCTCAGGCAAGCGGGCGGCGGGGCGGCGGCGGCGGTGGCGGCGGCGGCGGCAGGGGGGCCGCCATGGCTGCGCGGCGGGGACGGCGGCTCCGCTCCGCGCGGGGCTCAGCCCGGGGGGCGCGGCCGCGCGGACTTGGCGCGGCCCCGCCTCAACTCCCACCCCCGCGGGTGCCCGCCCCCGGCGCCTCGGCGCCCGCCGCTCCAGGCGTTGCGGAGCTCTGCCGCCCACTGCCCAGGGACGCGCCCCGGAAGGCCGGGCGCGGAGCTGAGGTCGCCGCGGGCAGGCGAGGAGTTTGCAAAGTGTCGGCTTCGACGCGAGGAGGAGCGGGATTCCCAGCGGCAGGCGCGGGAGTAGAGCGGAGGGAGGGAGGCAGGGAGGGTCGAAAAAAGTGAAGGAGGGACGGCGCCTCCTAACGGCCCTGCGCCCCACGCCCGGATCGCTGGGGGGCGACTATCGCCTCAGCACCACCATCCTAGCCACTCGGATGTATACATTTAATAAAAAAGAAATTCGGCGAAATGTATCTTCATAATACTGTCAGCCGACGATTTGGGGTGTGAATAGAAAAGTAGCTGATAAATTCCTAAGGACTTTGTAACTGATAGAAGTCTACTAAAAGGGGGGTTGTTTTGTAGATGCACGTACAAGACAAGTTTTCTAGACTGGCCTTTCGCGTTCTGGGCACATAGTGGCCCTGGAACGTCTAAGACATCCGTATGGACCAGCAGCTAAGGCCCAGGCATGGACCTTCTGAAAGTCACACGCTGGGTTCAGGGAATTGATTGGCCTGGGTGTGAGACAAGGAGGCACGTCTTGGAAACTGGCTGTTGAGGCGTTGGGCAGTTTTAGTTTGCCTGTGAGCGTCCGTTTCCTCAACAGTAATGTTTTCTTTTTTTTTCTTTTTTAAGATTGAGAAAATTTTTACTAGAAGCTTTGTTCTACAATAACTTTCTATTTATTTATTTCAGGTGTAGAAAGCAACATAATAGACATTTACACCCCTCACAAAGTGATAACCCCCCCCAATCTACTAATCTACTATATCTGTGATATTTTATATAGCTGTTACAATACCATTGACTCTAGTCCCTATGCTGTAATTTACATTCTGTGGCTATATATATATATATATATATATATATATGGAGAGAGAGCGCCAAAAAAAGTATACACATTTTAAGAAAGAAAAGAAACTATTAAAATTGTAATACTCAATATATACCAACAGCAAAAGATGAATACAAGTCACGTTTGACTTCTGCAATTATAAGAGGTGCTCAAAGTGGTTACGATTAGCATCCAGACACTTCTGATTACGGCAAACTACAGCTTGAGCAATGTTGACCGTCTCTCAAAAAAAAAAAATATATATATATATATATATATAACTGTAGTTGGCATTCAATATTATTCTATAATACTTCAGCTTTAGGTGTATAGTGCAGTGGGCAGGCGAAAGGATTAGAAAATACAAATTGGTAGTCACAATACAATCATGGAGATATGAAATAAAGTATGGGGAATATAATCAACAATGTAAAGATTATGTAGGGTGCCAGATGGGTACTAGACTTATCAGGGGGGATCATTTCATGGACTGTGTAGATGTTTTCTATTTCTTAACTGAAAAAAAATCTTTATAATTTTCATATGCCAAATTTCTTTGGAATTAAACTTGTTATTTTTCTGTCTTCCTGACTTGCAGTTAACTATTTCCATTCTTTCTTGTTTTCTAGCAAATGCATTTTAAGGCCATAAATTGACCTCTGGGTGAAGGTTTAGCTACATCTCGTACATTTCTAACATTTTGTGATAATGTACATTTTGATGGTATAGCTTTTCTTCATTAAGGCTGGCATCATACTGGCTTTGCTGACACCTGGTATCCTCTACCCATGTTTGTTGATATCCCTCTACCTCCCAGAGAGGATGAGCCTTGCATGGTGAGACCCTAGATGCTCTGGAGACCATAAGCCCTCATTGGGTGTCCCTTAGGCAGGACCTATGGGGAGGGAGAGAATGGCAGGGGGGCCATTTGTGTGGAGTCCTCAAATTCATCAAGATGAGGTTAAACAAACACCATGCTGAATTAAAACTCTTAACACTTAATTTTAAATTTCTCCCTCATTACTACACCAGTTATAGTGATCTAGAATATTATTTTTATAAATTCTGTAATTATTTTATGAAGAGCACAATTATATTATATCCTATTTGTGTGTGTGTGCGTGTAAAAGTATTTGTCACTTCAGTTTATAAATTTAAAACATACCAACATCTTTGCAACCCTATCAAATACTTCCTCACTTTATAAATATATCAGGAGCCTCCCAAAAATAAATGTGGCCCAGGCTCCTCTCAACTTCTGGGGGAGACCCAAACCCAAAGCCACAAATAAGTCTTCTGCCAGTGTTTGGGAGTGAAGGAAATTCAATTCTAAATCCTGACACAGGTCAGTGAGGATGGTGGGGAGAGAAGCTGATTGAGTGAGAAGGAGCAACTGGGCTTCCCCTCCTGGGCCACAACCTCATTTGCCTGTCCCTGACCCCCACCCCAGACACCCCTTTCCAGCAGTTTCAGGTTGAAGCTGACCTCACGTTTCCATCCACACAGAGCCTCCTTGCTCTCTGAGACGTGCCAGCTCTCCAAGCAGCAGACAAAGGGTCTAGTCGGTGCCAGGCCCATATGGGTGCTGGAGACTGGGGCAGGGGGTGGGGGAGGCTCCAGCCCTGCCTCCCAGGAGAAGCCAGACCAGGACAGGGCAGAATATGGCAGTGGGCATACAGGTGCTATGGCAGCCTCTGGGGACCACAGCTACACCCCAGGACTGGGAAGAACACTGTCCTTCCGGGCTTGCTGCCCACCCCCCCCCAGGCCCCTTACGCCAAGCTGAGATATCCACAGAGCATAAGCCCTGGGCAGTGTGAATGATAGTGAGTTTTATGACCCATTTCTCTACTCCTTCCAGCTCCTGTCACCTTAGGCTATGGGAGAGGGGAGGGCAATGAGCACCCCCGGGCTTGCCTCCTGCCTCCTGTCTTCCTGGCTTTCCTTGACCTCCGTTCCCGGCACTCTGGGGTGTTCTAGTCAGAGCCAAATCTCCAGCTAGAGGTTACAAGTCTGCCACCGGCAATGAGATCACATACGCCAGCCTGCCTTCCCGGCTCACACACTGAGGCACACTCCAGAATAAAGGCTGGCCCCTCCCCCAGTGAAGGGAGGCCTCCTCCTCAAAGAGCATCAGCCAGTCACTCACTGAGCAAATGTCACTGAGCATCGATGGGGACCAGGCTCTGGGGACACCAAGCGTGACAGACAAGAGCCCTGCTATCTTGGAGTTCTCCAGTGGAGTATTACTGAGCATCGAAGGGTGGGCCGGGGATCTGGGCAGTCGCTCAGCAGGACCCGCTCTTAGGTTAATGCTCTGCCATCGCCATCCTGATAATCTTAATTCTGGGACAAGGGACCTCACATTCATTTTGCACTGAGCCCCTCATATCATGAAGCTAGTCCTGGAGGAGTGCCGCTGTGTGCCAGTAAGCAGTGAACAACAAGCAAAAAGCACCACACGTAGCATTTGCCACTTTCCACGTTGTAAACACTCGCACTGTGGCCTGCATCGTGAGAACTCTGTGCCGTGGAGCTAGGCCACAGTGCTCATGGCGGTGCAGACAAGCACCGAGCCTTGCAGTGGGAACACGACAGAGGCTTGGCCTGTTTGACATTCAGCATAAACCTCATAGGAATCACAGTGGTATCAGCTGAAGAGTTTCCACTTTGGGCCAGAAAAGATGAGAGCTGGGAGCAGGCTAGAGAGAGCTGCCCCATGCCCAGCATTTCCTGTGGGGGTGGGGCAGAAAGGCCTGCATACCTCTGCCTCCCAGGCGGGACTTGAGAAGGTGGTCCAGCACAACCTGCCTTTTGCCAAGCTCTTTTGCCACATATGGGGGTCTCCATGGCTTTGATCCCCACCTCTGACCCCCAGATATGGTAATTGACATCTCTGCTGGATGAAGACTGGATTCTTCACACTTAGCCATGTCTCTTATGGTCTCTCCACATAAGCCCATAACATAAGAACACTGACAGGCAGAGTGACAGAGGCAGACAGGTAAGGGGTAAAGCAGGGTGCCTTAACACAGCTGACAAAACAAGGCAGTCAAAATAAATTCAGGCTGTTGAATGCAGACACTGTCTCTTGTCTAAATTCCACAGTGTACAGTGGAAGAATTCGAGCTCTGCAATGGATGCTGTGGTGGCTGACAAGACTCCCACTTCAGGATGAGGCTCTCATCCTCCATGGGCCAAGCACGCTGGCATCTGACAGCTCACAGCTGAGGCCAAGTTCCCCTTGGGAAACGGCCTTGTGCTGATGGCATCTATATCACCAAACATTATATCCCCCCTTCCTGGAGCAGCTCTCATCCAGGACTGGTTCATGTAGGATCTTATACAAGAGCCCAGCCCTCTTGCTTGAGCTTGGGCAGCTCTGCTGCATCATTCCAACCCTGGAGGTCCTGACGGGAGCTCCTGAGCCCTCTGTTGGGATTGCACCACAGCCCAACTCCCTCTGCCCAGTCTTGCTTCTTCGCTCCTTCACTAGTGCACAGAACAGTGCCCAACAGAGCTCCTGTATGCAGGCCTCCTTCTCAGGATGTCTCCCTGGGCAGCAGCCCAGGATACTCTCCTCTCCCAACCCTGTCTTCATATCACTGCTTTCACCTTGTTATGATTTATGGGAGTTACATGCTGTTCTGTAACTCTAGTTAAGGTCTCCCCACTTCATATGTAGATAAATTCTAAGCCCTGAAAAACCAGTTATTGTTTGTTCCGATATTATAATTATGTAAATACAAGGCCAAGCAGTTTAAATTGAACTGCAGAGAAAGAGATGTAACTATACACTCAAAGGAAAACAAAGGTAACAAAAATTTGGAGGACGAGATGGGAAGCAAAGCATATTATAATCATTTATTAATTTTACTGTTATTGACTGGTGCAGCCGTTATGGAAGGCAGTGTGGAGGGTCCTCAAAAAATTATGAATAGAATTGCCATATGACCCAGCAATCCCTCTCCTGGGTATCTACCCAAAAAATCTGAAAACATTTATACATAAAGACACATGTGCTCCAATGTTCATTGGAGCTTTGTTTACGGTGGCCAAGACATGGAAACAACCAAAATGTCCTTCGATAGATGAATGGATAAAGAAGTTGTGGTATATATACACAATGGAATACTATTTGGCGGTAAGAAAAGATGATATAGGAACATTTGTGACAACATGGATGGATCTTGAGAGTGTAATGCTGAGCGAAATAAGTCAGACAGAAAAAACAGAGAACCATGTGATTTCACTGATATGTGGTATATAAACCAAAAGCAACAAAAGAACAAGACAAACAAATGAGAAACAGAAACTCATAGACACAGACAATAGTTTAGTGGTTACCAGAGGGTAAGGGGGGTGGGGGGGTGGGAGATGAGGGTAAGAGGGATCAAATATATGGTGATGGAAGGAGAACTGACTCTGGGTGGTGAACACACAATGGGATTTATAGATGATGTAATACAGAATTGTACACCTGAAATCCATGTAACTTTACTAACAATTGTCACCCCAATAAATTTAAAAAATAAATTTAAAAAAAAATTTTACTGTGATTATCCATGTTCAACTTCTCAGCAAGATCATCTATCTTTCAATATTACCATTTGTTGTACAATATTCACTTTTCTTCTTCAAAACCATCTTCTGAGATCTCTCTGGTGCCCTGTTGCTTCCTTGGGCTGGCTGCTTTGTTGGCCTGCTATACAGCTATCATCAGAGATTTCTTGGCATTACACTTCAGGATTGTGTCTACGGTTTCTTGGATCCTATGTATTCTCTTTCTTGGATTCATTTTGTATTTTGCCATGTATGTCCTCCAGCAATTTTTCTAGAGACAATATTTGGGAAGATCTTTGTGTCTTGTGTATCTAAAAGAATTTATTTTTCTCCTCACACTTGATTGACAGTTCAGCTGGGTATAGAATTCTAGGTTAAAAATTAATTTCCTCAGAACCTGGAAGAGTTTGCTCCATTTTCCTCTATTCACCTAGTGCTACTGATGCGAATCTGATTCTTGTTCCCTTCAAGAAGAGATTCTTTTTGGGCAGGTGGTGGAGGATGTTACTGCCCCCCATCAGGACATTTGGAAATATGGTGAGGGGCATTTTTGATCTGATCATCACATTGGGTACACTCTGATGTTCAGTGGGCAGGGACCTATGATACAACATGCAGGCAAGTCCCACTGAAACAAAACTGTCCCATTCAAATTGACAAAAAGAAGAACAAAGTTGGAACACTCATACTACTGATTTCAAGACTTAATATAAAGTAAGAGTAATCAAAATAAGTGGCACTAGTGTAAAGATAGACATAAAAATCAATAGACTATAATAGAATCCAGAAATAGACTCGCACACATATGGTCAATGATTTTCAACAAAGATCCCAAGGTAAGCTAATGAAGGAAAGGATAATCTCTCAATAATTATTGCTGGAACAATGGAAGGTCCACATGCAAAAGAATGAACATTGACCCATGCCTCACAGCATCTACGAAAATTAACTTGGAATGAATAGTAGACCTAAATGTAGGAGCTAAATATATAAAACTTCTAGGGAAAAAATATAGAAAATCTTAATGGCTATGAGTTTGGCAAAGATTTCTTAAGTATGACGCCAAAAGCATGAACTCTAAAAGAAAAGAAAATCAAGAAATTCGACTTCATCACAATAAAAACCTTACTCTTCAAAAGACACTGTTAAGAAAAGAAAAGGCAAGGGGAAGCCGGATGGCTCAGTTGGTTAGAGCGCGAACTCTGAACAACAGGGTTGCCAGGTCGATTCCCACATGGGCCAGTGGGCTGCACCCTCCACAACTAGATGGAAGACAACGAGCTTCCAGAGGGGTGGCCAGATGGCTCAGTTGGTTAGAGTGCGAGCTCTCAACAACAAGGTTGACGGTTCAATTCCCACATGGGATGGTGGGCTGCGCCCCCTGAAACTAATATTGAAAATGGTGACTGGACTTGGAGCTGAGCTGCGCCCTTCGCAACTAGATTGAAGGACAATGACTTGGAGCTGAGAGGCCCTGGAAAAACACACTGTCTCCCAATTTTCCCCAATAAAATGTATTTAAAAAAGAAAAAGAAAAGAAAAGAAAAGGCAAGCTACAGTATGGGAGAAAATATTTGCAAAATATATATTCATCAAAGAACTATGTGCAAAATGTACGAAGAACTCTTAAAACTTAATGATAATAAGACATATAACCCAATTATAAATGGGCAAAATATTTGAACAGGCATTTTACTAAAGAAGATATACAAAAGACAAATAAACACATAAAAATAGATTCAACATCAATAGTCATTAGTCAAATTAAAACCACAGTGACACCAAATAAATGACACCAAAACCACAAGCAGCAAAAAAACTAGATCAATTGGACATTATTGAAATTAAAAATGTTTGCTCTTCAAAAGCCACCAGTTAAAAAACTGAAATGACAATCCACTGAATGTTAAAAAAAGGTTTTGTAAGTCATATATTTGATTAGAGATTTGTATCTAGAATATTTAAAGAACTTTTATAACTCAATAATTGAAACTATAAATAACCCAATATAAAATGAGCAAAGAGTCTGAATAGACATTTCCCCAAAGAAGATATAACAAGCACATGAAAACATACTCAACATCATTAGCCATCAGGGAAATGAAAATCAAAACCTCAGTGACTACCACTTTATACCCACTAGGGTGGCTAGAATTAAAAATATAGAAAATAATAACTGTTGGCAAGGATGTAGAGAAATTGGACCCTCATACATTGCTAGTAGGAATGTAAAATGGTACAATTGCTTTGGAAAGTAGTCTGGCAGTTTCCCAAACATGTAAACATTACAACTCTATGACACAGAAATTACAAGGTGTGATCAAAAACTATGCCTAATGTTTAAATTTTTTAAAAAAAAGCATTACAGTAAAAGACACATTGCCATTAATCCCCCTCAAAATACTCAACCTCACTTCAAACACACTTATCCCATTGTTCTTGCCACTTTCTGAAGCAGTTCT
The DNA here is from genome assembly GCF_036562045.2 of Rhinolophus sinicus. Classification (NCBI taxonomy): domain Eukaryota; kingdom Metazoa; phylum Chordata; class Mammalia; order Chiroptera; family Rhinolophidae; genus Rhinolophus; species Rhinolophus sinicus. The sequence goes on along the minus strand of NC_133751.1, from coordinate 108,272,823 downwards.
GGAAGTCCTCTTTCCTGAGTGTCTTTAGTTGCTCTGTCATGTCTGCCTCGATGTCCTAAATCATTTTGACTTTGGGGAAGAGCCAAAAGTTGCACAATGCCAGATCCAGTGAATAAGGTGGATGAGGACACACTGTAATGTTTTTATTTGACAGAAATTGCTGTACCAGAAGTGATGTGTGACATGGAGCATTGTCAGGATGGAGGATGAAACAGTTTGCCCATTTCATGTTAATGCGTTGTTCGTTATCCATGATTTATGGCACACTTTAAAACACACCTTCTATTAACTGTAGCTGACACCCGACTTGTGAACAACTTGTGAACAAGTTGAAACTTGTCATTCACTGTTACTAAGGTTCTACGCACCACTTCCAGTATTGAAGATCCCTGCCTTTCCGTTGGATGACACTCGGCAGCAGCATTTCCTGTATTTTATCACACCTCATATATGACTCAGAAATTCCACTCGTAGGTAATAGGTAAGAAAACCACATATCCATGTAAAAACTTGTGCACAAATGTTCACAGCAGCATTATTCATAATAGCTAAAAAGAGGAAACAACACAAATATCCATCAATTGATCAACGGATACATGAAATGTGGTCTATCCATAATAATGAATGTTATTTGGTAATAAAAGGAATAAAATGCTGACACATGCTACAACATGGATTGATCTTGAAAACATTATGCTAAGTGAAAGAAACCAATAAAAAAGCACTATATATTGTATGGTTCCATGTACATAAAATCTCCAGAATAGGCAAAGCTGTAGAGACAGAAAGTTGATTTAGTGGTGCCTGGGGCTGGGCGGGTGAGGTGGCTGGGAGGGTAAGACTGGAGGGTGAGTGCTCTTTTATGAGGTAATGAAAATGTTCCAAAATGGATTGTGGTGATGCTTGGAAACTCTGTGAATAGACTGCAAGTCATTGAATTGTACACTTTTAAAGGGTGAATTGTGTAGCATGTTAATTGTATCTCAATAAAGCTATAAAAGAAAAACATCACAATAGCTAATAGAATAGCTCCATTTAAGAAGACTGACTATTATCTTCCAGTGTCGCCATCAGGGATCGTCCAGAGTGGGGAGATGGGGTGGTGTGAGGAGGCAGGGGACCAGCGTCTCCATGCTCCGTGTGAGGCCCTCCCAGGGCCCCGTGCTGGGCTGCGGCTGTCAATGAGCTGTCAGGGCAGCCTACCTGCCTCCCGCCTCAGCGCTCCTCTCTGTAATCTCAGGCTAAGGCCTGGCCCAGAGAAGCCATAGAGCACTGTGCTTCTGTTGAAGGAAGGGCTGTGTGAGTCATGGCCATAGATATAGCTGACACCTGGCTCTCAGTCCTCAGGACTGGACTGGATGCCAGGACAAACGTTGAACATGGGGCAGCTGGCCATCCTAGCCCAAGGTGACAATGCATTAAACAATGAGTTTCAGTTGCCGACATTTTAAGGGCGGGAAATTTCATACAAAGGATGTAATTTGGGGCTCCATCCCGGCAGGGGCCTCCTGGCTGCAGTTGTCTCAGGTGGGTGTTGGCGGCCTCCCCTTAGGTGAATTCCGGTGTGCCCCAGGCTAGCCCTGTCCTCTCACACCTTCACGTTGCCTGCTTGCCCTGGAAGCATCTGAGTTTCCAGCCCGGCTTCCCAGAGCCTGCCAGACCCTGGTGCTGGGGCTGTAGGACACTCCTGGCCGTCAGCCAGCCAACTGCTCATTGCTATTATAGGAGAGGGCAGCACAGGCTTCCTAAGGCCAGGTGCAGAGATGGGCCAGCACCACTTCTGCCACTTTCTGTTGGCCAAAGCAAGTCCTGGGGTCAGTCAGGCCAAAGGGAGGGGAGGCATTGCAAAGCCACATCACAGAGGGTGTGGAGACAGGAAGGGGCAAAAATCGAGGCCATATCTGTCATCATAGGTTCTTTGGTACCAGGCATACAATAGCGGCTCAATAAGCAATAACTTGTACCTTAGGAGCACATCCATCACTTCCAGCCATCCCCCACACCCTAGCCTGGCTTGGAGCCAGGAAGATGGAGGGATGAGGGAAGGGGTGCTCTCTCAGGCACCTCAACTACGTGGGCCCTTGGAAGTGGCTGTAATTGTCCCTCTACCCTTCCACGCACCATCAGATGCCCTCCGTGGTTGATGATATGACGATGGTGATGATGTCAGGTGCTTCTGTGACCACGTTTATGTTCTCAGGACACTGCCATGGAGCTTCTGCTCAATCTTTCCACTCCTGGTGAGTTTGAGAAACTGCTTGGTTATCTGCTTGGTAGATTGAGTCTTGCTGTAGAACACAGAGCCATGATGCTGCAAAGGGGCGTGGGCAGAAAGCAGAAGGCCCCAGAGGTGGGTGACAAGAGGACACAAACCAGGTGAGAGCTGGAAACCCTCCATGCACGGACAATGATTGCCTGCTAAGCCCCTTACCTGCAACAGCCATGTCACTCCCATGTAGAGGCCTCGCCCTACAAGCCAGGGCATAGGTTGTTGGTTGCACCCTACAAATGAGGAAGTTGAGACCAAATCCTGGAGTGATTTGCCCAAAGTCACTCAGTGAGCAAGGGGAACTTGACCTTGAATTCCAGGCTCTGTGTGTGTTGCTGACCCCCACTCTGCAGCATTTCTAGTGGTTTATTGATTACTCCACCCCGAAGTGAAGGCTGCTGCTGTGTGCTGTTGTAGAGGTGGGGAAGAGAAAGGCGCATGAGGTGCAGCCCCAGTGCCCCTCGTTACTGGGCTCCCGCTTCCTCTCCTCTCCATGTCACCATTCTGCGTTCTCTTGCCTTGGACACGTCACAAGCTCCCGCACCTCTGCACTTTTGTACATGCTGTTTCTTCTTCCAGATACTCCTTCCCCACACTCCCCAGACTGGCAAACTCCTACCCATCTTACAAGACCCAATCCAAGTGGCAGCTCCTTCCAGGAGCCCTTCCTGTCTCCCAAAGCCCAACTGGGGGCTCCCTCTGGCTCCTGAGGCTCTTTCTCCTGCTGTATTTCAAAAGGTGGTTTTCACCAGTTTGGTGGGGCTGTGGAGAAATAAGCACTATCACTCACCACTGGAGTGACAACTGGAACAAGCTCCTCACAGGACAAGTGGATAATCAAAGTGTCCTCCAGATTTCAAATGCACACACCCTTTGACCCGACAAGTCCAATCTTAGGAATTTATCCCACAATAAGCTCACTCACAGGCTCAGAGGAATCATGGAAACTCCAAAGGATAAATAAGCGACCAGAGTCAGGCACATAACAGCAGACATGGGATGTTCCCAGCAGTGTAATAAGAGGGACTACGTAGAATCGCATGCTGGAGTGTGAATCGCACTATTGGAGTGTGAAGGATACACTCCAGATAATGCTAAAAGTGGTGGCTCTGGATTTTTTTATACCTCCTCATGTATATTTTACCTTTTTATGAAGTACCAGCATCTTAGCCGTGGAAAGCAGATGGACTCCATAGCCTTTTGTAAAGTTCAGATATTGTTTTCTATGCACACGCATGACCTTTTCAAAATATAACCCTAATAAGCAAACTGAAAAGGCACAAATAATGTCAGGGTATTATGTTCTCTACGCACACCTTCCTCTGACTTTGACCCACACTCAGGGGGCCGACATTGTGTCTGAGGCCAGGACTGGCCACCGAGAAGGGCTCGGGAAACGTCTGATGAATGCTCAGATGAGCGGGTGAACGCGTGCCGGAGGGGCCGTCCTTGAGCCCTAGTTCCTACCTGAATCAGTGCAGGTGTCCTCCCGAGCCTGAGGCCGGAAAGGTGCCGCACGCAGAGGTCTATGAGGCTGCCAGACCCTGCCTGTCAGGAAGCAGGGGTCTGCTCTCCCCTCACACTCTCACCACTATGCCTGGCATAGTACTCTATTTTTGTCTATTCTCCAGCTTACCTGACCCTTTATTGAGGAAATGCAGACAAAAAATGGTGGAAAGAGCCAGGACCCAGAAATCCCACTTGGCCACCAACCTCCTAATAAGCCCCTGGGCAATTCTTTATCTCTTGGAGTTTCACTTTCCTCATCTATAAATGGGGAGACTGATCCCCCTTTCTAGGCTGCTCCGAGGCTAAAATGAGGTCAGGTATTGAAACACACAGAGTGCCAGCAGGTGGTAAGTGCCAATAAACAATAGCGCCTTCCCATTCCCTGGTCCTTGCCTCAGGGATCTGGCAGCATCCGAAAAGAACAAGTAGGAATATAGACACTGTTAAACAATAAACACTGTAAGAAAATAAATATGTGTGTTAAAAACATTAAAGTAGCCACCAGAAAAATAGAGATAAAAGATAAATTTTCAAAAACAGTAGAGGGAAAAATTGGAACAAAAACAGTTTGGTCAATTTGGAAGTGTAACACAGTAAAATCACAATTAATTAAGAACACAAACTAAGATGGCCAAATACGTCCAAACAGATCAACCACAATAACGTGAATGTTTTCAACTTCCCTATTAAAAGGCAGAGGCTCTCAGGATTCTCACAATGGGCAGTTGCGTGTGTTGACAGAGGTAAAGCATCTCCAGAGCTCAGTGGGGGTTGGAGTCCCTGCCTGGCACTTCCCCCACCCCAACCTCACCTGTCCCGATGCTCCCTGCCCCTACTCCTTAGGGCTGGCCATCAGGCCACTGTCTCTGGCTGGCCAGGGAGCACTTTGTGGTTCTCAGTTGGGCTGGCTGGTGATGGCAGTCACCTTGCCAATCACCTCCTTTCTGCAAAGCAGGATGGGTGCTCACTCCTGGGTTGCCTCACCTTCCAGAAGCACGTAACTGGCTACAACGTTGCTACTGTCGGTGACGGTGATGGTAAGAGCAGCTGCAAACAACCCGCAGTGGGATGGAGCCCCTCCTGGCCTCTCATCCGCAGTGCAGAGCTCCTGGAGCCCATGTACTCAGAGAAGTTTCAGGACTCAGGACGGGTCCAAGGGCCCTTGGTCCACTGTCCACTGGGCCTTGGTCTGCTCTCCGAAGAAAGGAAAGATGATCAGTGAAAGGAGTCTTCAGTGTGCGACTGTTAGCACTGAAGCTGGCCTGAGCCAACAGTCCCTTATTACAAATGGGAAGGCCCAGAGAGGAGGAGGAATTTGCCTGAGGACACACAGCACGTTAATGGCAGCCCAAAGCTGTTCATTCACACACTGTTTTCATGAATTGTGCTATCACTGGGTACAAACTAAACATAGATTTGATTTTTTCTTTACTTTTTTAAAGCAAAATATCTTTAGTTTAAAAGCTTTCTGAGATGTCATCAAAATGGCAGCGTGAGGTGAGCCTCTGTAAAACTCACCTGGAATTTACAACGAATCGAACAACAAAAACTCCAAAAAGAACTCCCTGCACACAGACAGGCAAGACGAAGAGGCCCACTACCGAAGTCACCTACAGGTGGGAGATTCGCGCGAGTGGAGGGAGGAGGGAAGGGAGAAGTAAACGGAGACGGAGCCGCGCGGGCGCAGGACGCAGACCCAGCTCAGTGCGCCGAGCTCGCTGCTTCCCGGAACCACCGCAGCTGCGGGAGATCGGACTGCTAGGGCTCCGCCAGGGCTCCACAGGGCTGAGGGGACAGCATATAACACGGCTGAACCCAACGCTCACGGCAGAGACCTCGGAGAAAAAACTGAGGGAAGAAGGCTGAAAACAGCGATTTAAGCCCTCACTGCCGAGCAGAGAACGGAGCCTTAGGCACTGAGACTAGCCGCCCCCTCCTTCCCCTCCCAGAGCTCGCCCCGCCCCCACCTGCCCGGTGCTAGAAGCGAAACAGTAGCAGTGTCGGATCAAAACAACAGAAAATTTGCTGTTCTGAGAACTGTGGACCGGAGACACAAATTCACAGCCCAACTAGTTCCAGCAAAGGGGAAAGAGCTGTGGAAGCAGGACCGACTGTGGTGGTGGTCGCCGCCATTGCTCTGGGCCACCTCTCACAACTCACCCCGCCCCTGACCCCACCTATCTGGGTGGATCCCTGCAGGAATAAACAGACTGCTGAAACACACTGGCTCTGAATCTGGTGCAGGAAGGTTTTGGAACTTCAAAAGCTCTACGCATCCCCACACGGACACTGTGCCCTGTGACTCAGGCAAACTGTCAACAGGAGAAGCCTGTCTCCCAGGGAATCCCCCCATTGTGTGAGAAGCTGGGATAGTGCAGAGAAAACATAACACTACAGTGTCAGAGAGAAAAAAAGGCTGCAGTCGGAGAGAAAATAAAAAATTCTACCAACAAGTACTGGAAAACCTAAGAAAGACCTCTTTCTATCAACCTGTTGCAGAAGTCACTCCTGCAGATGTCTAGGAAGAGAAATAATAAATCAGTAATTGTCATGAATAACCAAGGTAACAAGACACAATCAAAGAACAACATGAACACTTTACGAAAGAGATTGAAATTTTAAAAAAGAACCAAATAGAATTTCTGGAGATTAAGAACTCAATAGAAGAAATTAAGAATGAAATAGCCAGCTTAGGTAGTAGAGTTGACTAAACAGAGGAAAGAATCAGTGACATCAAAGATAGAAACCTGGAAATGACACGGATGGAAGAAAGAGACTTCAGACTTAAAAGAAATAAAAGAACTCTACAAGAACTTTCTGACTCCATCAGAAAGAGCAATATAAGAATAATGGGCATACCAGAAGGAGAAGAAAGAGAGAAGGGAACAGAGAATATATTCAAACAAATAGTCGATGAGAACCTCTCAAACTTGTGGAAAGAACTGGATCCTCGAATCCAAGAGGCAAATAGAACACCTAATTACCTCAATCCCAACAGGCCTTCTCTAAGGCACATTGTATTGAAGCGGTCTAAAATCAACGACAAAGAAAGAATCCTCAAGGCAGCCAGGGAAAAGAAGATGGTAACCTACAAAGGAAAGCCCATTAGATTATCATCAGATTTTTCAACAGAAACTCTACTAGCCAGGAGGGAGTAGATCCAAATATTCAAACTATTGAAAGAGAGAAATTATGAGCCAAGAAGAATATATCCAGCAAAGATATCTTTTAGATATGAAGGAGGAATAAAGGCCTTTCCAGACATACAGAAGCTGAAGGAATTTTCTAATACATGACCTGCACTTCAAGAAATACTAAAGGAAGCTATTCGACTACCATCAACAGGGACAATTTGTGGAAACCAAAACATAAAAAGGGGGAGAGTAAAGGGCTGAACCGAAACATGGGAATAGAGAAATTAAGCATGCTGAAGAAAACAGGATTATCTAAACAGCAAACTTTCTTTTACATAAACTTAATGGTAACCACTCAAAAAAAAAAATCCAGAACTGAAATATATACTGAAATAAAAGAAGAAACAGAGGGAAACATCATAGAATACCACCACACAGAAATAATAGACAACAACAAAAAGGCAAAGAAACAATGGAGACACAGCCTTACCAGAAAACTAAAGATAGAATGACAGGAAATCCTCACATATCAATAATCACCCTAAATGTAAATGGACTGAACTCACCAATAAAAAGGCACAGAGTAGCAGATTGGATCAAAAAACTAAACCCAACCATATGCTGTCTCCAAGAGACACATCTCAGCTACAAGGACAAGCATAGACTCAAAGTGAAAGGGTGGAAATTGACACTCCAAGCAAATGGTATCCAGAGAAAATCAGGTGTAGCCATAATGATATCAGATGAAACAGACTTCAAGGTGAAAAAGATAACAAGAGACAAAGATGGACATTTCATAACGGTAAAGAGGAGTATACAACAAGAAGACACAACAGTCATCAATATTTATGCCCCCAATCAGGGAGCACCGAAATATACCAAGCAACTACTAACAGAAATAAAGTGAGAAATTGACCAAAACACAATTATACTAGGGAACCTAAATACATCATTGACAGCTATGGATAGATCATCCAAACAGAAAATAAATAACGAAATAGCAGCCCTAAATGACACATTAGATGGAATGTACATAATTGACATTTATAGAGCACTTCATCCTAAAACATCAGACTATAGATTTTTATCTAGTGTACATGGAACATTCTCAAGGATAGACCATATATTGGGACATAAAGCTAACCTCAGCAAAATTAAGAAGATTAAAATCATACCAAGCCTATTCTCTGATCACAAGGCTTTGAAATTGGATATGAACTGCAAAAAGAAAGCAGGAAAAACCACAAATACATGGAGATTAAACAACATACTTTTAAAGAACGACTGTGTCAAAGAAGAAATTAGAGGAGAGACCAAACGATACATAGAAGCAAATAACAATGAAAATACATCCTACCAAAATTTTTGGGATGCAGCAAAAGCAGTTTTAAGAGGGAAATTTATCTCATTACAGGCCTATCTCAAGAAACAAGAAAACTCCCAAATAAATAACCTCATGTTACACCTTAAAGAACTAGAAAAAGAAGAACAAATGAAACCCAAGGTCAGCAGAAGAAAGGAAATGACAAAAATCAGAGCAGAACTAAATGAAGTAGAGAACAAAAGACAATAGAAAAATTAACATGACAAAGAGCTGGTTCTTTGAAAAGATTAACAAAATTGACAAACCCTTGGCTAGACTCACTAAGATAAAAAGGGAGAAGATACTAATTAACAAAACCAGAAATGAAAAAGGGGAAGTTATCACGGACACCACAGAAATACAAAGGATCATCCAAGAATACTATGAAGGACTATATGCCACCAAATTCAACAACCTAGAAGAAATGGACAAGTTCTTAGAAACATATAGCCTTCCAAGGCTGAACCATGAAGAACTGGAAAATCTAAATAGACCTATCACCAGTAACGAAATTGAATCAGTCATCCAAAACTTTCCCAAAAGCAAAAGTCCGGGGCCAGACGGCTTCACTAGTGAATTCTACCAAACCTTCAAAGAGGATCTAATACCAATCCTGCTCAAATTCTTCTAAAAATTGAAGAAGAGACAGTACTCCCTAATTCATTTTATGAGGCCAACATTACCCTGATACCAAAACCTGGTAAGGACAGCACAAAAAAAGAAAACTACAGACCAATATCTCTGATGAATATAGGTGCAAAAATCCTAAACAAAATTCTAGCAAATCGAATACAACAATGCATTAAAAAGATTATTCATCACGACCAAGTGGGGTTCATCCCCAGGGCACAAGGATGGTTCAACATCTGCAAAACCATCAATGTGATACATCACATAAACAAAATAAAGGACAAAAATCATTTGATTATATCAAATGATGCAGAAAAAGCATTTGACAAGATACAACATCCATTTGTGATTAAAACACTTAATAAAATAGGTATAGAAGGAAAATACCTTAACATAATAAAAGACATATATGACAAGCCCCAGCTAATTTCATAATTAATGGTGAAAAACTGAAGCTCTTTGCTCTACGTTCAGGAACACCACAGGGCTGTCTCCTATCACCTCTGCTTTTCAACATAGTGTTGGAAGTCCTTGCCAGAGCAGTCACGCAAGAGAAAGAAATAAAAGGCATCCAAATTGGGAATGAAGAAGTTCAATTATTACTCTTTGCAGATGACATGATGCTATATATAGAAAACCCTAAAGACTCCACCAAAAAGCTATTAGAAATAATCAATGAATACAGTAAAGTTGCTGGCTACAAAATCAACATAAAGAAGTGCATTGCATTCCTGTATACTAACAATGAAATCTCAGAAAGGAAATATAAAAAACAATTCCTTTTGCAATTGCAGCAAAAAGAATAAAATACCTAGGAATAAACTTAACCGAGGATGTGAAAAACCTATATGCTGAAAACTATAAGACATTTTTAAAAGAAATTGAAGAAGATACAAAGAAATGGAAAGACATTCCGTGCTCATGGATTGGAAGAATCAATATTGTCAAAATGGCCATATTACCCAAAGCAATATACAGATTTAATGCAATCCTCATCAAAATCCCAATGGGATTTTTTAAAGAAACAGAACAAAAAATCATCAGATTTGTTTGGAACCACAAAAGACCCCGAATAGCCAAAGCAATCTTAAGAAAAAAGAACAATAATGGAGGTATCACACTCCCTGATTTTAGCTTGTACTACAGGGCTACAATAATCAAAACAGCATGGTATTGGCAGAAAAACAGACACATAGACCAATGGAATAGAATTGAGAACCCAGAAATAAAACCACATAAATATGGACAGATAATTTTTGACAAAGAAGTAAAAAACATGCAATGGAGAAAAGACAACCTCTTCAATAAATGGTGCTGGCAGAATTGGATAGCCACGTGCAAAAGAATGAAACTGGACTATTATTTGTCACCATGTACCAAAATTAATTCAAAATGGATCAAAGACTTAAGTATAATGCCTGACACAATAAACTACATAGAAGAAAACATAGGTACTAAAGTTATGGACCTTGGGTTCAAAGAGCATTTTATGAATTTGACTCCAAAGGCAATGGAAGTAAAAGCTAAAATAAATGAATGGGACTATATGAAACTTAAAAGCTTCTGCACAGCAAAAGAAACCATCAACAAAATAAAGAGGCCACCAACTGAATGGGAGAAGATTTTTGCAAACAGTGCCTCCGATAAGGGGCTAATATCCAGAATATACAAGGAACTCATGCAACTCAACAACAAAAAAACAAACAACCCAATTGAAAAATGGGCAGAGGACTTGAAGAGACATTTCTCCAAAGAGGACATACAAATGGCAAATAGACATATGAAAAAATGCTCAACATCACTAATCATCAGAGAAATGCAAATCAAAACCACAATGAGATATCACCTCACCCCAGTCAGAATGGCTGTCATCAACAAGACAGATAGTCACAAGTGTTGGAGAGGCTGTGGAGAAAAACTAACCCTCATACACTGTTGGTGGGAATGCAGACTGGTGCAGCCGTTATGGAAGGCAGTGTGGAGGTTCCTCAAAAAATTACGAATAGAATTGACATATGACCCAGCAATCCCTCTCCTGGGTATCTACCCAAAAAATCTGAAAACATTTAGAGATGAAGACACGTGTGCTCCAATGTTCACTGCAGCTTTCTTTACGGTGGCCAAGACATGGAAACAACCAAAATGTCCTTCGATAGATGAATGGATAAAGAAGTTGTGGTATATATACACAATGGAATACTATTCAGCGGTAAGAAAAGATGATTTAGGAACATTTGTGACAACATGGATGGATCTTGAGAGTGTAATGCTGAGCGAAATAAGCCAGACAGAAAAAGCGAGAACAAGACATACAAATGAGAAACAAAACTCACAGACACAGACAATAATTTAGTGGTTACCAGAGTATAAGGGGGGTGGGGGGTGGGAGATGAGGGTAAGGGGGATCAAATATATGGTGATGGAAGAACTGACTCTGGGTGATGAACACACAATGGGATTTACAGATGATGTAATACAGAATTGTACACCTGAAATCTATGTAATTTTACTAACAATTGTCACCCCAATAAATTTAATAAAAAAAAAAAAAAATAAATAAATAAATAAATAAAAATTAAAAAAAAGATGTTTCAGCCCAAAACCTATAATTTTGAAGGTGTATAAAAACCTCTAGCATATACATTGTCTTTTAGCCACGTCTCTGTCCCTTCCTCTATGTGTCCATCCCAGGCAAGTTGCAGAGAAAAACGGATACTTTCACACCTCTGATTATGGGTGAGCTAAAACCAGCTCTTCCCATCATTAAAATGAGGGGCTTGGAGTAGATTAGGGGTGACAATGGGCTTCTTCTCCTCTGCCAATACTAGCTAGCTGGCTGTAGCTTCCCAGAATGCTGAGTGTAAGGAATGTTGAGGCAGAGTCCTGCTTGAGCAGAAGAGAGTGCTGGGAGCGATTAACAATGTCTGCTATTTACCATTTATGAAGAAGTTCGGAGATTGAAAACTGGAAGTTAGATTTTTTTTGTCCTACACAGATTGTTTTTTGTGTTTTAAACTTGAGTTTTTTACTATTATTTATAAGGTGGAAGGTTTTACCCCCAAAAGCTGGATGTTTGGAGTCTCTAGAAAACCAGAATGATTGGCCCCGTGGGCTTTGTTCCCACCTGGCCACACTCCAGGTCCCCAGTGTCTACCCCTCTCACGTGGTGTGTTACCCTCCTGTCTGGTCACATTCAGGTTGATGAACCTGGACTTGGTTATTGATTTGCCTCACTTAGCCCAGAGAGCGGTAGAGGGGACTGTTATAAAGAGACTCCCAGAGAGTGTGTGTCATGGCCCCAAGAGAGTAAGGCTGGCTGCCTCAGACCACCCAGGGCAAGGAAAGAAGAAAAGTTCCCATTTACTGAGCACCAAATGTTTGCTTAGCACTGTGCTGGGGGTTTTCAAAACAGGAGCTTATGAAACCCACACAGCAAGTCTAGGGAGGGCATCTTCTTATGAATAACATTTTATAGACAGGGTATCTGAGGCTCAGAGAAGTCATACCAATTACCCAAGGTCATGGCCACCTGCTGGTAAGTGGCAGCGGCAGCAGTTCCACTTGGTGCCTGGGCCCCGTTCACCAGGCTCCCTGGCTGCTGCCGTTTGCCTCCAGACTTACCTTCCCCCATAGTGAAGCGCTCAGAGGAAGGAGGTGACCGGCTACTCCCTAGGGCAAGTACGCCTTAGGGCAGGGAAGCACTGGGTCTGGCAGACTCCATTTTCCTAGTTCTTATAAATTGTCTTTTTTTTTCAGTAAGGACTCCCCAGATGAAGGTGGCCCCCTGATGAGGCTTCTAATGACATTCTCCACAGAATTTTATTTGCTAATTCCATGCAACACAAAACTTACCAAACACCCATGGTTTCGGGTGTGGCTGTCTTTCTTCTCACTCTTTAACTGAGATTGCTCACCTTACTTGCAAGTAAAATTGTAGATCTAAGCTGCCTTCGTGAGAATTAATCATTGAATAAGTGCTCACAGCCATTCGCATGAACCATCTTAGCTGCTGTGGCCAGCATGGTCAGGTGGGGACCTTAAATGTCAGAAAAGGGGCTAGGACACGGTATGTTACTCTGGTGTGACCCTAGACTAGTCCCTTCCCATCTCTGGGCCTCAGTTTCCCTATCTGTACAATGAGGGAGTTTAACTGGATCAATGGGTTTCAAAATTTTATTTCAGAAGCAGACTACCTCAGAAAAAACATCAATATATGAAATATCAAAGTGTATCTTGAATAAAGAGCTGCCACAGATCAATAAGGAAAAAGACAACCATGATAGATTTGCATTAATGAACTTGATTCTTCACCCCTCTTTTCATACCCTATGCTTTGTGACTTTGCAGCCCCTCCCACCAAAGGTAGAGTCTATTTCCCAAGCTTTGATCCTAGATTCAGTCACATGACTTGTTTTTCCTAGTAGAATGATGTACAAATGACAGTATGCCAGTCCCAGCCTAGTGCTCAAGAGACTGTGTTTCCACTTGCTCTCTTGCACCGAGGTTGTCACCATGAAAAGGACATTGGCCATTGCTCCTGGGCGGAGGGTGTGAGACACATGAAACAGAACCCAGATGAGATTAGCTGACACCACACTCATGAGAAATAATTAGTGTTAGCTGATTTAAGTCACTGAGATTTGGGGTGGAGGGAGAGTGTTTGTTCCACAGCAATTGCTAACTGATACACAAAACACAAAATTAAGCATATAAATAGGTATTATATAGTATCACTCTTTTGAAGTAACAAAGGAATAAGTTAAAAAAAATAAACATTTTTGTGGAGGATGGACAATTCACAGAGGAAAATGTGATTGGCTAATAAACAAACAAAAAAGTTCATCTTCACTAGTAATGAAAGAATTTGATGGGCCGGCCCGGTGTCTCAGGTGGTTGGAGCTCTGAGTTCCTAACCCTGAAGGCTGCTGGTACGATTCCCACGTGGGCCAGTGGGCTCTCAACCACAAGGTTGCCAGTTCAATTCCTCGACTCCCGCAAGGGATGGTGGGCAGCACCCCCTGCAACTAGCAACGGCAACTGGACCTGGGGCTGAGCTGCGCCCTCCACAGCCAAGATTGAAAGGACAACAACTTGACTTGGAAAAAAGGCCTGAAAGTACACAATGTTCCCCAATAAAGTCCTGTTCCCCTTCCCCAATAAAATCTTTTTTTTTTAAAAAAGAATTTGAATCAAAATTATAAAATGCCATTTTCATCCACCAAACCAGCAGAATAAATATACAGTATTCCCCCCTTATCCACTTTCCATGATTTCAGTTACCTGTGGTCAACTATGGTTCAAAAAATATTAAATGGAAAATTTCATAAATAAACAATTCATAAGTTTTAAATTGTGCACCATTCTGAGTAGTATGATGAAATCTCACTCCATCCTGCTCGGTCCCCCCACCCCCACGTGAGTGGCCCGTTTGTCCAGCTTGTCCACATGGTGTGTATACTGCACACGCTCCCCTCCTGTTAGTTACTTAGGCCATCCAGGTTATCAGGTCGACTGTCACCGTGTCTCAGTGCTTGTGGTGAAGGCATCCTTTTTTTACTTAATAATGGCCCCAAAGTGCAAGAGTGGTGATGCAGTGATGCTGGCGATTCGATGTGCCAAAGGGAAGCTGTGAAGTGTACGTATGTGGGGAAAATATACAGTATATACAGGGTGCAGTGCTATCCACTTTCAGGCATCCACTAGGGGGCTTGGAACTTATTCCTCTTGGATAAGGGGGACTACTGTACCCGGATCAGAATATTATGTGTTGGCAAGGACGGGGAAACAGAATTTCTCATATCCAGATTGCGGGTGTGAAAATTGGTACAATGCTTTGGAAAATAATTTAGCAGCAGCTAGCCAAATTGATAATGGGCACACCCTTTGCCCCAGACACTCTTTGCTATCCGCCCTAGAGGAACTCTGGCCCCTGGGCCCACGGAGCCTTGTTACAGAAGTGTTCAGTGCATCGTGGTATAGTACAGCAAAAATCCTCAACAGCCTTCTGCCAACATTAGGAGAATGAAGAATTAAGTTGAAATGAAGCTATATGATGGAATAGTATGAGACATTTACGAGAAAAAGGTGTGTGGGAGGAACAAACTTTCCTCTACCCTCAAGGTTCTTGTGCCTGGTCTAATATATAATCAAATAGACACGAGACAGATTATCAAGAGAAAACAACCAAACTCATTAATGCACACACATGTATGGGAACCCCACATGACGAGAGGCTCAGAGACAGAAAGGGAACGTGGGTACGTAAGACAGCCTGAGCGGGGGATGAGGTACGCTGCCCTGGGGGCTTCGAAGGGTCATTGCAGGATGGTAAGAGCAGCTGCTTAGCTTAGTAAACAGAAGTTTGCCCTGCCCTGTAGGAAGGAGGGTCAAAAAGAGATTATTGTTGATAATCTCTTATTATGGGCAAAGCCCCTAATTCAAGTTTTTCTAGGTAGTCATGGGAGGGGCAGAAGTTTCTCTTGAGCCTGAAACTAAAATTGCCCTTAGCTCAAAACCATTTATACACTGCAGAAACGCATCTTGAGGTGACATGTTCTGAACCCCCACAGAAGCAAGATGCTGACTGTGACCAGTTATGTAAAATCATAGAAGTACACACAAAACTATAGTGTTCACTGATGCTTATTAGTACCACCAAAGTTGCTTTGGAAGGCTAGGCTGCAAAGTCATAAAAGTAGTTGCCTCTAAGAAGGGAGCAGAAGGGATAGAAGGGCAGAGGTTAAATGAAATTTAAGTCACATTTTTTCGTTTACCTATTTTTTGAAAAAATACACCACCACCGCCATCACCTAGGAGCCCAAAAGACTGTGCTAAAAGGTGCCCACATTGAGTGGAAGGCATGGAGGAGGGTTGCCATATCATTCTTTGTACTTTTCTATATTAAAATTTTTCCTTATGAAAACTGACCCGTGGAACAGCCCGAAGCAGAGCTCTCTGAGGGGAGGGTACCGGCGCCGTCACCCTGCCCGCACAGCTCCCTGTCCAGCCACGATTGCAGGTGGCCAGACACAATAACGGGTGTGGAAAGCGACCCCTGACACAATCGGCGTGGATTCAAATCCTGGCTCTGCCACTTGCCAACTGTGTGATGCCAGAAGGGTGGCTTATCTTTGTGTACCTCAGTTTCTCTGTCTGTAAGTAGTCATACCTCATAGGGCTGTGAGGACGGAGCAGATTAGAGATTGGGACATGCTCAGCACATGCCTCATGGGCCAGTGGAGTAAATGCCAGCTGCGTTCATCGCTCACTCTGCTACCAGGCCTCTTCCGATGGTCCACACCAGCCACAGGGAGCCATGGTTGGTGTGGGAGCTGGTGGCTACTCTGCCGAGCTGCCTCTGCTTGGCCCTGACCCAGGTGGCTTCCAACCCTCCAGGCTGCTGGGGGGAGTGGCTTAGGGGAGGCTGGAACAGCCTTCCCCTCCCCACTGGCATTTGGGGTAAAATGAACTAAAGAGTTTCAGCTGCCATCTGCCTCCCTAGCCCTGCTCTTCTCCCCACTGGCTTCAGGTTCAGGGTGTTCCAGAAAATGAGAGCCCCAAGATGGAGGAAAACCCACAATCACTTATTCCGTTCTATATTCATTCAACAAAACATCCTGAGAACATCCTCCCTGTGTCGTCCCCACTCTGAGGGATGCAGTGGAGGAGGAGGCTGGAGTGGGATCGTTTTAGTTTGGGTATGGGACCCACATCGATGGAGCAAGGAGTCTTTCTGAACCACAGTTCCATCAACCCTCATGGCAGCCTTGAGTGTGCGGCTGGCAGTGCCCCTCCCAAGAAGAAAAACTAGGGCCGGGGGTGGAGGGAGGCCTGCACCAGAGAGTTCCTGTGCCTTTCATCCTCAGAGCCTCCTGCCCGAGCCCTGGCCTGGGCTCTGAACACCTGCTGCCCTTCCAGCCTCTGCTAGGGCCACCCAGGAAACCCTGTCCCAGCAGGATGGATGGAAGGGACAGCAACCAGCAGGGGCCAGGATAGAACAGGCTGAAGGAAGGGGCCCACCGCAGGGTTCAGGTATGTCAATCAGCCTCAGTGACAAGTGGCAGAAAACTTGCCTTCGATGGGTTCAGACAGAAGGGCATCCATAACATGCTTTGTATTAGTTACCCAGTGTCGTGATAACACTGCGCAACAAACTGTCCCTAAAGTGGGTGGTTTTTAACAATCATTGTTTCTTCCCATGTCATGGGTGTGTCGGTCAGTTGATGTGGGATGGGCAGGGATCATTTCAGGTCCGTTTTAGGTGTCTTTCCTCCTCCTTGGACCAGCAGCCACCTGGGCTCCCTCATCATGGTCAATGGCAGAAGCACAGAAGGGTGAGTGGAAACTTGCAATGTCTCTTTAAACCAAGTTCTGAACTGACACTCTATCACTCTCATCCACATTCGCTTAGTCAAAGCAAGTGATGTGACCACAGCCAGCTCCCAGGGAGGGAAATATACTCAGGGTCGAGTGGGAATCACTGCAAAGTCACATGGAAGAGGGTGTGCACGCAGGGAAGGCGAGGGCTGGCACAATGACAGAAGCTACTCTGGGTGGGGGCAGGACCGTATTAGAACAGCTACTTTGCAAATGAGGGAACTACTGAGGCCCAGAGAAATGAAATGATTTGCATTTTCCATCAGACTAGACCTTCGCTACCCTTCCTGGATGCCCCAGACTCTGGGCTCTCTACTAGCTGGTATATCAGACTTTGAGACGTAAAATTTCCAGAATCACACACACACACACACACACACACACACACGGAGACACAGACACCCAGAGAGAGTTAATTTTTGTCCAAATTTAGGAATTCTGGAGAAATAAAGAGCCATATGCAATCCTATATTTTTAGCGCTACATGGTGCTAAAAGCATTTTTGGCACCCTTTGGAGAGCGGAAAGTGCTTGGTTAGTTTTGGGGACAGAAAGCTGAACCGCACTGCATGCCGCCTTGTTTTGTCAATGCACTCATTTGGGGATGGTCTGGCTACTGCTGGCAGCACGTGCATTTGCCATCCTCGAGTGTGCTTTAAAATGGCAGTCACCTCTGGGGAAAGTAAAGCCCAGACCTCTTACCTGTGCATCTGATTCTCTCTCCAGCTCCAGAGGATCCAAGATGGGTATAGGGGAGAAACTGTCATCATCAGAGAGAAAACCAACTGGGCAGATGCTGAGCTCTTTCCATTTTTATCTGAAAGATGTCAAGACGGTTGATACCTGGTACCCACTCCACCTGAAGGGACACCCTGCAGGGAGGGATGTGACCGTTCCCTTGCCCTGACCAGCCAGGGACCATGACAGACAACCCCAGCTGTGAACATGACGGAGCCGTCTGCCAAGGAGCCTTCTGGGAAAGAGTCTTTAGTCCTTAGAGGGAAGCAGAGAGAGCGTGGCTCGGTGCTCCTCTTCCTGTGGAGGCTGCGGTGTCTGGATGTGGTGCGATGCAGCTATCGTATGCACTGCGGGGGCCTGCTTGAGGGCATGCTGGCATTTTTAAGTGCTAACTGTGCACTCATTATGAAAGTGTTCAAGATTTTTCTTCCCTTGTTTCAGTCATCAATTCAAATGGAGACCACAGCCAAGAAATCAGGGCAAGGCTGAGACTCGGAAGGGCAGCGATGGAAGAATCAGGAAAAATTACCAAGAGCAAAGATGTGTATTAGAGACTAAGACTAAGCTTATCCACACCCTCATATTTTTATTTTCAATTATTATTATTTTTTTGCCTAACATTATTTTTAATGGGTATATATATTCTATCACCATTATTTTTGGTGTACAAAGCAACATAATAGACATTCACACTCCTCACAAAGTGATAACACCCCCAGTCGACTATCCCTCTGACATCATATGTAGCTGTTACAATTCCATTGACTATCTTCTCTATGCTGTACTCCACCTTCCGTGGCTATATTTACCTATATATTTAGACATGGTTGACATTCAGTATTGTTCTACTTCAGCTTCAGGTGTATAGCGCATTGGCCAGGCATCTACACAGTCTATGACGTGATCCCCCTGATAAGTCCAGTGCCCATCTGGCACCTTACGTGATCTTTACAACATTGTTGCTTATATTCCCCATACTGTATTTCACATCCCCGTGACTATATTGTGTCTAATAATTTGCTATTTCTAATCCCTCCACCTTCTTCCCATCCCCTCCCCTCTCCCATCTAGCAACCAACAGTTTCTTTTCCTATATCTCTGAGCCTATTTCTGTTTTGTTTGCTCATTTATTCTGTTCTTTGGATTCCACATATGAGATCATATGGTATTTGTCTCTCTCAGTGACTCACTTTACTAAGCATAATATTCCCAAGGCCCATCCATGTTGTTGCAAATGGTGAGATTTGATTCTTTTTTATAGCCGACTAATACTTCATTGTAAAAATACGCCACAGTTTCTTTATCCAATTGTTTCTCAATGGGCATTTCAGTTGTTTCCATATCTTGGCTATTGTGAGTAGTGCTGCAATAAACACAGGGGTGCATATATTTTTTCAAATTAGAGTTTTGGATTTCTCTGGATAGATACCCAGGAGTGGAATTGCTGGGTCACAAGGTAGTTCCATTTTCAACTTTTTGAGGAACCTCCATACTGATTTCCACAGTGGCTGCACCAACCTGCAATCCCACCAACAGTGCACGAGGGTTCCCTTTTCTCCACATCCACGCCGGCACTTGTTGTTTGTTGATTTATTGGTGATAGCCATTCTGACTGGGGTGAGGTGGTATCTCATTGTGGTTTTAATTTGCATTTCTCTGATGGTTAGTGAGGTTGAGCATTTTTTCATGTCTATTGGCCATTTGTATGTCCTCTTCGGAGAAATGTCTCTTCAGGTCCTCTGCCCATAGGGTTGTTTGTTTTTTTGCTATTGAGTTGAGTTTTTAATATATTTTCATACCCTTGTATTTTTAATTACTACATATGGATACAAAAGTTGGACAGTGAAGAAGGCTGATAGGAAAAAAATTGACTCATCTGAAATATGGTGTTGGAGGAGAGCTCCATGGAGACCCTGAACTGCGAGGAAGACGGACAAGTGGGTCCTAGAGCAACTGAATCCTGGAACAGGGCTGGAGGCAAAAATGACCAAACCGCAGCTGCCCTACTTCGGGCACATCATGAGGAGGCAGAATCTTTGGAAAATACAGTAATGCTGGGAAAACAGAAGGCAGCTGGAAAAGAGGAAGCCCAAATAGGAGATGGACTGAGTCCATAAAGAAGCCATAGGCTGAGTCTCCAGGAGCTGAGCAGGGCTGTGAGGACAGGACACTGTGCACCTCACTCATTGAGTCACCAGGAATCAGAGCCACTCAATGACAGGCAATACAACTGCACCGGCAGGCTCTGTGCTGAACATATGACATTGCTTGAATGCTTTCTAGGCCTTTTGCGTACCAGGTCCTGGGGACATAGTAGAATCAGGCCTGTTGCCTCCCTCAAGGAGGTCCTAGCTGGGACGGGCAGTGGGGTCAGATGATGGCAGCAGTACGGGGAATGCCAACAGAGGTCCAGGGGGCTGGAGGGGCACCCTGCCTCCGCTCGCCCGCTCACTCCATCTCATCCTCTAAATAAACGCTCTCTCCATCTGGGCTTCTCGTGCCAACTTTCCCCAACTCAGTGACAGCAGCTGTGTGAACCCAGCACCTTCCATCTAGGGACACATTTTGTCTTCACAGAATCCTCGTCAGAGACCAGGGCCACGGCAGTGACAGTGCCTACAGGGGCTTCTTAGATTCTGCATTTAGCTTCTCAGCATGAGCAGGCCATGACAGGGCTTACGTGTCCTAAAGCTCTCACTTGTCTCCCAAGCACTTCTGTGCCGTGTTCCCCTGCTCAGGCCTCCTCCCTGCCCCAGAGCCTCCTGCAAGGAGCTGAGGCCTCTCACCTCTCCCTCTTCTGCCTTTCCTTCTGAGTGGGATCAGACACTTCCGCCAAGAGAGGACACCCCCCTCACCCACCCACTGCCCCAAAGACAGGCCTCATACATGGTACCTTATGTTCACACTGCTATGCCCACATCAGAGAAGAGAAAGCCGAACAAAGCCCAGACTGGGAAAGAGGCCAGGGCAGGCGTGCACAGGCAGCACGGGGTAGCTCCGGGCCCTGGCCCCAGCTGCCTGGTCTCCAGGCCCATGCGGGGTTGGGGAGCGGTGTGTGTGGACATGCAGCGTGGCCCGAGCCACGCAGACTGGGCTGTCCGGGCATGCACTGGGGCACTGCCATTGAATCAATGGCATTAGCTTGGATGTAAAGGGACCCACTCGATCACGAAGCCGACGAGTGCTCTCCCCTGGTAAGGAGGCCACCCGGGGTGAGGGTGCAGCCTCCATGACACAATGGCCCAGTGATTCTGGTGGCTTTACCACCCTTGCAACATGGAACCCTCACCTGGGCTGCTCAGCCAGGGAAGGGACGACAAGGTGAGCAGAGTACCGCCTCCCACGAGCTGCATGGGACACTGCTGCCCACGTTCTGTGCCCACAGGGGCATGTTGGCTTGTGGCAGCAAAGGGGGATGGGAAATGCCGTGTTTTTGGGCTGCTTTTGGCCTGCAGCTTGAAAAGGGGTTCAGATCCTACGGAAGAAGGTGGAGTGATGTCAGTGACAACTTGTCTCCACCACAGGTGCCTTTGGGGGCCTGTGACCACCTCATTTCTCAGCATCCAATCCCACACCGGTTTCACAGGCCTCTCGGGACACCGTGTGTCACTGCTCTGTGAAGGCAGAAGGGGGTACTGGGGGACCACGTGGGGGTGGAAAAGCCGGCAGAGGACCAGCCTGAGGGTCGTGAGTAATGAACAGGCAGAGGCTAAGGGTCTGGGGAGGCAAGGTCGGGCAGCAGACAAGGAGTTGCCCAGAAGGCCGGGAGATGTCCGGCTGTAGAGGTGAGCGAGAGGAGTGGCTGAGCAGAGGTGCTGGTGACCCTGGGAGGTCAGCCTTAGGCTGGCAGAGGGAGAGAAGCCCGAGAGAGAAGGCTGAGTTGCCACTGGGTGACATGTGGCTGTGTGGACAGGGCAGCCACGTTCTCCTCCAGGGAAGGCACCCATGGGGCCCTGGTCAGGCAGCCCTGGCAGCAGGCTGGTGTCTCAGAAGTGGGAGGAAGGCCTTGGTGCCAGAGAAGGGAGGTGTAGTGCAGAAGGCTCAGGGCGGGCAGAACAGACCTCCTCCCCAAAAGCCCGTAACCAGAAGCAAAGTCACTAGGGCCTGGGTCACTCACAGGCAGGACTCAGGCAATTCTGCAGTGATCACACATCTCTTAAGAAATTATATTGCGCTTTATTAAATAAACTGAGTAGAAATGCACCTATTTACACCATGTTGTCAGTTTGAGCTCAAGTAATATGCAAGGCACAATTCTCCCTGTCTCCAGCTTTACAAAAGAAATCCCATGGACCAGCCCTGAAGGACTGAAGTGGCTTCACACTTGTGGCTCAGAATCATACAGGACCCCACAGTGTCCACGGGTGCCTGGCCCTGGGCTGCATCTCCAGGTCTTCCTGAGAGTGCAGGGCCCCTGCCCAGGGCAGGGGGCTGCATGTGGAGGTCTCAGTTGCTGAGGGGGTGAGGTGGGGGAGGAGGGATGACTTACCCCAGCCTCCTTCTCCTCCCCAGGCCCTTCCTGGATGGTGGGCCTGCAGGACCTGGCTCGGCCCAGCTCTGCCCGCTGGGGAGCTGCCTGGAAGGCCCTGGGCCCTCCACTGCCTCCAGGGAGGCACCTCCTGCTGGGGGCAGGACAGAGGCTCAGATCTGCTGAGGTGTGACTGTGCTACAAGAGGGACAAACAACACTGGGTCTTTGTGCTTGGGCAGAACACAGCTGCTTTTCCAAATGAGGACTTTTCCAGGAGAGGACATTCCTGACTCCAGCTCAAGGACATTCCAATATCCCTGTGCTGATAGAGAAGCCGTGCTGTCCCCACTGGGCTGGGGCCGAGCCCAGGAGATGTTTCCACAGTTTAGGACACAAAGAACACAGAGACCAGCAGTCTGTTCACAGTGGCCTGACAAGGGGCAAAGGCAGGTTGTTGGTTGCTGCCCAGTGTCTGTCTCCCTGGAGCCCGGGCGGCACGGGGTCCAGCGCTGCGATCCTCAGGCTTCTGTGCAGGACGCTCGTTATTCACTCCCCTCATGTCCCAGCAGGAGCCAGATTAGGGGGAAGTCGTTTCCACAGGGAAAAACACCACACAAAAATGTTTTTAAAAAGTCCTTTCCCTGAGACTACAGCAGTAACATCATCTAAAGACAACTTCGAAACAGCTCGGCCTGCTCGAAGTCTTGGGAGGCAGTGGTTTCAGAGACGCTAGGAAAATAAAAGCATAGCTGCGCATTGTCCAGAAACCCTAGACAACCAGGCATGGAGGAATGAGTCGGAAAGTCTCAGCCTTTGCAGGGCTGAAGTAAGACAAACACAGTCCGATATGTGAGAACAAGCCAACGCGCAATGTAAACTAAGGTCTATGAGGACAGAGGCGGCAGTGAGCGTGGGCTCGGGCCTGGGGCTGGCTCCGGGCTGGGCCGAGCAGGACAGCCTGCCGTGGGGGCACAGGAGCGCTCGGGCGTCGGTGGGGCGAGCTGCCTAGTGCGTGGCGTACGCTGGGCTCCACAGCCCCGACGGGGGACTGGCCCGGCGACTAGGCAGTGTATTGAAAGACATCGGGGGCGATGAGGCAGCAAAATCTAGGGTGGAAAGAGATGAAGTGAGCAGCTGAGCGCCAGGGAGACGGACATTCCCCAGAGATCCCTGCGAGCAAACGGTAGCAGGCACCTCCCTAACCGTGCCCCAGGCAGCCCTGGGCCAGTGGATGGGAGGACACAGGGCCCTGAACTGGCCCTCGCAGGGAAGGAGCACGGCTGGACGCACAGTGTGACCCGACCTCCCCAAGCTCAATGGCATGGAAGTGTGCAGTCCACAGGGCATCCAGCAGGATGCTGTCCGACCAGCAGGACCAGCCTCTGGGCAGGGGCAGTGGCATGAACAGACTCCAGGTGAGCGCAAGAGTCTGACGCATTAGGGAGACAAGGTGCTGGGGGGCTCCCACACACAGGGAAGCCAGTGGGGAGACGCAGTGCGGAGGGCTGAGAGCCGCCATGAGGACAGCTGCCAGCAGGGGGATGAGCTGCTGGGCCTTCCGCGGCTTCATAGGCCACATTCACAGGCCCAAGAGGCACCCCAGCCAAAGGCTATGGCTCTGGGTCCAGGATGCAGGTGGGAGCTTGTTACCTTGGAAAACACATCTATATACAAAACTGCGTCCTCTTCCAAACACTTCATGGAGCCCTGGAGGCCTGGACATGCCCCACCATTGGGTCAGACAGCAGCCAAGCATTTCTTGTTGGGGGTGTTAGCATTCCAATGGGAACCAGGAGACGTAACCTGCCGTGCGCAGCTGTGTAGGCTCAGGGGACGCCACTCACAGAGAGAGGTGGCCCTGGAGCCGTGCAGGACTGCCGGCCGGGGCCACCAGACACCCGGCCTATTAGGAGGCATGGGCTTGGCAGTCTCCTCCCTCCCTCACCAGCACTGCCTGCAACCCCATCTCTGCGGCAGCCAGGCAGCCAGCTCAGACCCACTGCAGTGTCCCAGCCACACACCTGCAGCGCAGGGCCCCCGCTGCCAGCCTCTCCTCCCTGTACAGCTCTGCAGGGAAAAGCTCCCCTGGCCCAGGACCTCGGACCCGCATGGAAGCCGTAAGGTTCTGTCCCCCGGCTCCCACAGGCGCCCTCCAGGCCTCAGAGGGCTGCTCCTTTCCGAGGGCCACACCTGCCGAGCACTGGGGTTCAGGGCCTCGCCCCCAGGCCCTTCCCCAGGACCCTTCTCCTTCACCCCACTTCTGCTGGGCTATGCCCGCAGGGTGGCTACTCACAGTGGGGGCTGTGCCGAGGGCTGGCTCGGGGGGTGACGGCTGGCGGTGCGGCGAGCTCCCGGGGGGCGCGGACCGTGTGGTAGGCTGCGAGACCACAGAGGTGGCTGGTTAGAGCAGGGCTGGGACGGGGGGTGACCCAAGGAACACAGTGCCGCCAGCCTCACCTATGACCACGACAGCGGTGCCAGCCAGCATGGCAAACAGTGTGAAGAACATGACTTGGTAGGAGTCCAGGAAGTGCTGGAAGAGGCTAGTTCCATCTGTGATAAGCAGAAAGGTGTTACTGAATGACCCCATGAGGGCCCCCGTGCCCATGTCCATGGTCAGAAGGGGAGGTGCCCTGCCTGGGGCTTGGGGCCTGTCCGGTCCTGTGGGGCTGTCACCCAGTACTCTCCCCTCCCATGTGGACTGCTTGATCCGACCCTGTTCCACCAACAGCCTGCTTCCTCGGAGGAAGAAAGGCTCAGCACTGCTCAGCAGGAAGCTGTGGTTTCTTTATGGTTTGGGGATAGAACAGGCCTGTCTGGGGGAGTCTGGAAGGTGTGGGCTGCTGGGGAGTCAGCCATAGTGCCCAAGAGACAAGGTAGTATTGAAAATGCCAAGTCGTGAGTCAGAATCACAAAACTTCGCCAGGGAAAAGGTATCAGACAGGGACCCACTGCTCTGAGAAGTGAGACTGAGCACACACAGGGCTCAGCTGCATCTTCTGCCCAAAGCTGCTTCTACCCAGGGGTCCGCCTCAGCCCTGCCCAGGCCTCAGCCCACACCCTCACACTTATCAAGGACCTGCCCCCCCCACTTCACTGGGCTGTCCTGAGCTCCACAGGAAGAAGGCAGTGGTTTCCTCAAGTGTCCCTGACATTGGCCCACGCCTTCAGTCCACTCCCAGCCAGGCCTGACCAGGTCACTTCGCTCTCTCAGAAAAGCACCCAAGGCCTGATGTGGTGTCCCAGGCTCCTTCCAGCTCCCCTGGGCAGCACCTTCCCCTCCACATCAGCCCGAGGTCTTCCTGAATGCATCGCCCTCGCCTGGCCATGAATCCTTCCAGCCCAAGCTGCAGTGTCCACTTTGAACTGCCACCTCTCCCAGCAGAAGTGAAACCATGTGCAGCCCATTTTCAGCCACGTCTCTAGAATGCTTCCGTTCTCACTGCAGGCGTGATTCCTTGCCTGTCTCCTGGGGTTGGGGTTTGGGCACCTCTCAGCTTCGGCCCAGCCCGGGGTCTGGCACATACATGTGCTAAGCCATGGCAACAGAATGATGCAGTCATGCGTCACTGAGCACCCCACCGTGCGTTGTGGAGCCTTGTGCTAAGTGCTGCCCTCATACTTAACTTCTAGCTGGGGAAGACCTGAGGAGCCATCATAATTAGGCTAATTATGGCACAAGTGATAGCTGGCAGAGTGTTACAGAAGAACACCAGGGTGAGAGTGTTTGCAGTGAGGTTCAGGTTTTCAGATTCCAGGAGAAGGTAATGTCTGAGGGAAGCTCTGAAGGGGTTTGGGCCACGGGGCTCTCTGGGGCAGCAGCATCATAGGTAGAGAGCACAGCAAATGCCAAGGGCTCTAGTTGCGGCCAGTCTGGCTGCAGCAAAGTACATGTGGGAAATGAGTCATAAAAGGGTCGGGAGGGCAGATCACACGGGGGCCTTTTGGGCCTGGAGGGACTTGGGCTTTACCTCCCCAGGGATGTGGGAGGCACGGCAAAGTGCCGAGCAGAGAAGGGTGATCTAGTCACATTGGAACAGGCTCTCTCTGCCTGCTGTGTTGGAATGCACCAGGGCGTGACTGCCCAAATGGCAACTTCCACTTTGTGAGACATTCTGCATTTCTCACTCCCCCAGTTCCCACGCTTCCAGGCTTCCACGAACACCCAGGGCCCCTCCAGCCCCTCCCTCCCCGCCCAAGTCCGTCCCAGCTGGTGAGCTGGCTCGTGACTCACAAGGACCAGGCCCTCGGTGATCCATCACGAAGGCCACGGTGACCGGAATGGTGATAGCTTGGCTAGTCGCAGGGCTGGAGAAGGTCACAGCGGTGGACAGAGGCCCCTGGCTGCCGGCCACTGGGTCCGAGATACCAACCGTGTACGTGACAAAGCTGGGCAGCCCAACAGACTTCTCCTTCTCGAAGGCCAGCACGGCTGGGTTCCCCGATTTCACCTGTGAGAGACGTCAGGGCTGGAGGGGAGCATCCCCATTTCTGCCTGAGATGCTGTGCTTCCCTCCCAGGCCTGCAGGCTAGAGGTGGGGACCCCTGCCTAGGTGCCACATCCTAGGCAGGTGACGATGCCCTGATAGCATGCCATTCCGCGGAGTCGGGGAAGGAGCACACTGTCTGTACGTGGGGTGCTTTGAAGGCAAGGACAAATCAGTATCATTGAATCCTAATCCAGCGCTCTTTAAAAACATACTAACCTGACATGAACTATCTCCCAAACGCCACCTTTCAAGGGAGCAGCCTGGACTCTGTTAAAGGCTGATTGCCAGGAGCCCAATCGCAGGCCTGGCAGCCCCTGTGTCACAAGAGCCCACTTATTCCTGTCTCACGCTGAGATTATTCAGCGCTGCGCTGCAGGGGACAAGAGGGTGGGCAGGCACAGATGCCACGAGCGCCTGCACACAGACCCGTGGTCCCTTCCCAGCTGGGTGAACTCCAGGACACCACTCATCTACCGGTCAGCAGACAGGGACACTGAGGCCCCGAGAGAGGGGCCCTGTCCCCTGTGGGCACGACTCAGTGACAGGTCATGCTTAGGCTTTTCTCTTGCCCACGCCAGCAGCATTCCTGCACTGAACGCCTTCACTCACCACTAGCTGCTCCCTGGACAGCCTGTGCTGGGGAGGCCCTGCGCCAAGTGCTGCCCTCGCACACTTAACCAACTGCTGGCAAGGACCAGCAGGAGTCCTAATGCTTCATACAATCACATAGGCTAACGGAGACCAGTGTGCTATGGGGTAGACAGGGTAAGAATATTAATTTTTTTAAAAATTTTAATTTTGAAAAGAGGTGGTTCAGGATTTCCATATTCCCTCCAGCCCTTCTGATTCCTTGTCCTTTCCGATGCCCTAGCTTGTGAATGTGAATGGACACTGCTCACCTCCAGGTTCTCCAGAATCTCCATGGCACCAAAGACCTTGACCTCGGAGCTGGTGTAGTGGTTGCTCAGAAGGATTTCAGCCTGGTCGGCATACAGCCCTGGGCTGAAGGGCACCTCAGCCCCAACCTGCTCTCCAGAGAAGTGGCTGCTCAGGAGGGAGGCAGTGACCAGCAGCGCTGTCTTCTTCAAGCTCAGGAGCTTCAGCTGCTTGTCCGTCAGTCTGTGCATCGTGACCAAGCAGAGGTACTTGCCTGTGGAGACAAGGAGGTCCCACTTTGTTCCCTCTCCCACCTGTGGACCCTGAGAAACATGATAACAACAGAGAAGAGCTCCTGCTGGCTACCCGGGCTCAAGTTTAACAGCATAGCTTGGCAGCCATTTCTGAACAGGGGCCTCTGACGCAAACCACACTTCAGGGAGAAGCCAGCACTGAACTGCCTGGCTGCACTGTGGTCCTGCCATCTGAGCCAGCCCTTGTAAAGGAGTTCCTGGAAGTGTGTTTCAACCAACAGGACTGAGGCTTTCCCTGTCCAATCAGAGCTGCACAGCTATATCACCATCAGCATCTTCACTGACCAATCAAAGCAGTTCCATTTTGACCAATCAGGACAGTGCCTTTTGGGCCAATCAAACTGTATTTGGAGTCTTCATTTGCATGAGGACAGACCAATCAGGGAGTATACTTTCCCTTTCCACTGAAGACTGTTTCTCAGGCTGGAGCTGAAACACCAAAGATGTCTTGCTGGACCAGAGTAGAGTACAGCAGGCAGAGCAGAGCTGTCCAGCCAGAGAGGAGACTCAGCCCAGGGCCACCTCACCCCCAGGACACCTCGCCCAAGAGCCGCCTCACAGCCGTGCTCTCTTAATTGTGCTAGAATACTACTGAGCTGTTCTCACAGCTGAGCTGTATCACAATTGAACTGTTTGCATTCAATAAACTTTCCTTCTTCATCACACCCCAGACTGGGGGATTCCTGTTGGCATTGAATTGGCACCAATGATCACTGGTTGACACACACATACCTGATGCTATCCCTTCTCCCTGCTTTTCTAACTGGAGAACTCCTACTCAATCTTTAGAGCCCAGATGAGGCATCACCTCCCCCAGGGGCCTCTGGGAAATCCCTTTTCAGTGCCCCCAATCCACTGGACACCCTTTCTGTGGCCAGCACTCTGCTTTGCTGTCAGAGAATCCCCTATTCACCAGATCCCCACTGGAGTGATGCTCTCTGGGGCAGAAAGGTCTAGTCCAGCTCTGTATCTCAGGGCCCAAGTAGCCTGGCTCAGAATAAGTGTGAAAAAATGGTAAACAGACTCCATGACCCATCTGGGCTGCAGGCTGAGCTGGGGCTGACTCCCGGTACGACCGATGGCCCCAGATACAACAAGAAGTTCTATGAAGACTAGTTCGGACTATTTTGGTGTCTCACGTTCTCCATGCCTGACCCAGAGACATAAGTGAGTTGAATAAACACTGTGAGTGATGCTTTCGAAATCTCCCTAAACCTGGAAACCTAGATGCCTGAGTGAGGGGTCCATCTATGCCCAAGTGCCCCTAGACGAGTCCCTTCCATGCCAAGTGCCCCTAGACGAGACTCTTCAATGCCAAGTGCCCCTAGATGAGTCCCTTCCATGCCAAGTGCCCCTAGACGAGTCCCTTCCATGCCAAGTGCCCCTAGATGAGTCCCTTCCATGCAAGGTGCCCCTAGACGAATCCCTTCCATGCCAAGTGCCCCAGACGAGACTCTTCAATGCCAAGTGCCCCTAGATGAGTCCCTTCCATGCCAAGTGCCCCTAGACGAGTCCCTTCCATGCCAAGTGCCCCTAGACGAGACTCTTCAATGCCAAGTGCCCCTAGATGAGTCCCTTCCATGCCAAGTGCCCCTAGATGAGTCCCTTCCATGCCAAGTGCCCCTAGATGAGTCCCTTCCATGCCAAGTGCCCCAGACGAGACTCTTCAATGCCAAGTGCCCCTAGATGAGTCCCTTCCATGCCAAGTGCCCCTAGACGAGTCCCTTCCATGCCAAGTGCCCTTAGACGAGACTCTTCAATGCCAAGTGCCCTTAGACGAGTCTCTTCCATGCCAAGTGCCCCTAGATGAGTCCCTTCCATGCCAAGTGCCCCTAGACGAGTCTCTTCCATGCCAAGTGCCCCTAGATGAGTCCCTTCAATGCCAAGTGCCCCTAGACGAGTCTCTTCCATGCCAAGTGCCCCTAGATGAGTCCCTTCCATGCCAAGTGCCCCTAGATGAGTCCCTTCCATGCCAAGTGCCCTTAGACGAGACTCTTCCATGCCAAGTGCCCCTAGATGAGTCCCTTCAATGCCAAGTGCCCCTAGGCGAGTTCCTTCCATGCCAAGTGCCCCTAGACGAGTCCCTTCCATGCCAAGTGCCCCTAGATGAGTCCCTTCCATGCCAAGTGCCCCTAGACGAGACTCTTCAATGCCAAGTGCCCCTAGACGAGTCCCTTCCATGCCAAGTGCCCCTAGATGAGTCCCTTCCATGCCAATTGCCCCTAGAC
This sequence comes from Rhinolophus sinicus, assembly GCF_036562045.2. NCBI lineage: Eukaryota > Metazoa > Chordata > Mammalia > Chiroptera > Rhinolophidae > Rhinolophus > Rhinolophus sinicus. The sequence goes on along the minus strand of NC_133751.1, from coordinate 108,242,427 downwards.
GAGACTCTTCAATGCCAAGTGCCCCTAGACGAGTCCCTTCCATGCCAAGTGCCCCTAGACGAGACTCTTCAATGCCAAGTGCCCCTAGACGAGACTCTTCAATGCCAAGTGCCCCTAGATGAGACTCTTCAATGCCACGTGCCCCTAGGCAAGTCCCTTCCATGCCAAGTGCCCCTAGACGAGACTCTTCAATGCCAAGTGCCCCTAGATGAGACTCTTCAATGCCACGTGCCCCTAGGCGAGTCCCTTCCATGCCAAGTGCCCATGGGAGAGTCTCTTCCATGCCAAGTGCCCCTAGATGAGTCCCTTCCATGCCAAGTGCCCCTAGGCGAGTCCCTTCCATGCCAAGTGCCCTTAGACGAGTCTCTTCCATGCCCAGTGCCCCTAGATGAGACTCTTCAATGCCAAGTGCCCCTAGGCGAGTCCCTTCCATGCCAAGTGCCCATGGGCGAGTGTCTTCCATGCCAAGTGCCCTAGACAAGTCCCTTCCATGCCTATTCCAGCTAAACACCCTGGGCAAGTCGGCTTCCTTGCTGGCCATTTCTCTTGGTCAAGTGGGGGAACATCACCTCCCTTGGAGATGCATGAATGAATAACCAGGGCCCAGAATCACAGACTGCCTATTGTGCACTAAGCACTGAGCTTGGGCCCTGCACCCAGTGTGCCCCCAGGATGCATCTTCTGTTCTCAGACAGCCGCCTGCAAACTGAAGATGCTTTGCTGCTGCTGCCAGAGATAGAGATGCAGAATGAGCCCAGAGAGCGGGACCCCAGCATGCTGCAGCTGGGCGTATGGCCTGCCAGCCTGTCCCAATTAAGGCTGGGCTGCATATTCTTAGAAAGACCTGAGAAAAGCACCCACTGATCATCAACAGTCATCATCACAACAGCATTGGCAGCTACCTTTGAGGACTCAGGATGTGTGAAACATGTCATAGGAACTGTCCCAGGAACCCTCACAGAGCCCTAGGAGGGCACTCTTTCCTCAGATCGAGGAGGTGATGCTTGGCGCGACTCAGCCTGCAGTTCCACAGCTCAAGTTCACGGAATGCTGTATGGCCCTGGACGATTTAATAAGACCCCTTCCATGCCTCGCTGGCTCGCTCCTCTCAGAGTCCTGACCCGCAGGCAGAGCAAGGCACTACCCTCCCCATTCCACGGAGGGATACAGCCTCAACATCCACAGGCTCCGAGCTGGGAAGAGCAAAGAAGGCACTGAGCCCAGGGGTTCCCTCTGAATCACGTCCTTTGTGCCGGGGCAGATGGACGCCTACAATGGCCATGACCCAGCACAGGGACACCAACCCCTTCTGGAGGCCGCACTGAACCCAGAGTCACAGTGTCAATCCCAGGCTGGGCTCCAGCCACTGTGAGACAAATGCGCTGAAGGCAAACCTGCTGTGCAAGGCAATTTCTACTTTCAAACCCCTGTACACTTACCCAGAGTGGTGTCAAACCTTGGTTCTGCAGTGAAAATGTCACGTGCCGGGAAATCGAAGACATCTTGCTTGAACTGGAGCTGGCAGCTGATGAGGGATTCTGGGCGCAGGGTCTCAATGACTTCCATCTGGGCCAGGGAACACTCACCTAGAGATGGGAGAAGGGTAAGAAAGGCGTGGGCCAGGCCTGCAGCCACCACACATAGGCCTGCCAAGGCCTCGGCACCTGCCTAAAGAGCCCCAAGATGAGGGAGCAGGCTGGCCAGGCCACAAAATTGCACCTGCACCCCAATTCCTTCCACATTAGGCCACCAGAGCTGCCCAAAGCTTCATGATTGTGCCATGGTTTATAGAAGCTGAGGACAAATTTTACAGAGGAGGGCATCATTCTGAATGCCAGGCAATTTCAGATCAGAATTTCAGGATTTATTCTAGCACTTGTGTCCAGGGCAGTGGCAGATGGGTCAGGCCACTAACATGTGCCATCTGTCCCTGTCAGCGGGGACAAATGGGCAACTTCGCTCTGGACGTCAGGAGGGCCCCACGGGTACACTGAGTGCCACTTCAGCAGCAGCACAGTATTGGGCACTTGCACTGAGGTAGGAAAAGCGAGATTACCATGACGTTTCAATAAATCTGCCTCATTAACCAGAACAAAAACAGTGGTATTTAATTCTATCAGTTAAGTGGCTTTTTAAAAAAAGCTTTGTATCTACTTTTATTAAAAAGCCTTCTATTAATTTTTTATAAGTTGATGTATTAATTTCTGGCAGCTGTGTCCAGGGCGCTCATGGGCAGGGGATGGGGTTGAATGTGCTGTGCATGACTTGGGAGAGGTAATTACAAAAATCACAATCAGTGACAAGGCCTGCTAGGTCGTCACTTTCTGGGATTAAGGGTGGTCAGTCGTGGCATTCTTTACTGTGGTGCCTGAGGTTGAAGTCACATTTCTAGCTCAGAAACAGATAGTTTCTGGGTGCCTGTCTCTTTTAGGAAGACTCCTTCCGTGGCATCTGCTTGTGGCTGACTAGAATTTCTAAAAAAGCTGGAAGGGGCAGGCCAGCTAGGGTTAAAAGTTCTCTCTGGAGTTGGCATGAGTTTGAGCAGGAAAAGGCCCATCAGAAGGGCACAAGAAGCCCCCTCCCCATTCCCTGAGCCTGGCAGGGCCCCTTCCCAGGCCGCCTGACCCCCGACTCTCTACCTCTCAGGTTAGAGTTTCTGTCTCCCACGGTGACCGTCACTTTGGAGGCTGTGTCCTCCTGGAAACTGGTCTGGACGGGGCGCATGTGACGGGCTACGATCCTCTGAGGGATGCCGATCACTACCTGGGAAGGAAGCCAGGTGAGCTCAGTGAGCACCAGCCATGTGCCGGCCTATACATCTCTGTGATCGCACCCTCTGGCCTGTGATGCAAGCACTGCCCATTTCACAGGTGATAAAACTGAGGCCCAATGCCTAAATGATGTGCTGGAACATGGCAGAGCTGGGGTAGACCCCAGGCTGGTCAGATTCTGCAGCCCAGGGCTCTCCCACTGACAAGAGCAGAGAGCTGAACAGCAGGCCTCACTCAATTCATTCATGGGTCTGAAGTGAGCTGTGGATTTCGGCGCCTGTGAGAGTTATCGTCACTTCTCTGTACCTCGATTTGGTTAATTAATCTTTCAGCAAAGAGAGAAAAATCCATTTTACTTTACTGTCATTTATCCAAAACAAATCAGCCTGACCAAAATGTGAACTCATAGGCCCTGGCAGTGAAGGGTCCCCAGACTCCAGTGTTCCCAGGCTCCCCTTGCCCAGCCTGCAGCCAGGAACATGCAAACACCACAGCTGCACGCCTCCACTTCCCCCACAGAGCCCAGTGCCCTCTGCCGGGGCAGGGGTGGGGGAGTGAGGGAAGTGGGGGGGTGGAGGGATGGGCTGGGTGGAGGGGAGCCAGCTCCAGGGCAGCCTTCTCCAGCTAGAAGGCCTCCTGCCCCCTCTGGGAAGGCACCGAGCACTTCCTGCCTCCCCCAGGGCTGATTTCTACCAGAAAGGGGATGGGTACCACTCCCCCTGAAGTACCCGCAGCTTCCAGGGCCATGACCCCCACAGAGCTCTGGGCAGGCCACGGACCCTCGGTGGCCGCTACCTCCTTCCCTGCGCTGCCAATTCCCACCGTCCTCCAAGGTCTTGCCTTCTACTCCTGACCCCATGCCCGCCGTGCCGCAGTCCTCCCCGGCACCCTCATCGTCCTCCATACTTGGCCCCACCCCCGCACATGCTCCCACCCACTCCCAGGTCTTCCAGAGCCATCTCTGTGCGGTCGGCCCCACCCACCCATCTCCAGCTTTCTGCCTTGGTGCTCGGACACACCTGACCCAGTATCACCACCAGCCCCACTCAGAGGAGCTCAAATCACCATGTCCCAATGTCACTCATCGTTCTCCCCCCACTGGCCCTCCTCCTGTGCTCCCCTCTCAGAGCAAAGGACCAACATCCACCTGGTCACCCAGCCAGACCCTGGCGTCACCCCCACGGCCTCCTTCTTCCTCATCTCCCACTTCCAAACAGTCACAAACCTCTGATGACCCCCCTCCTGAATCTCTCCTACACCCACCCTTAGTTTCTGCCTACCCGCCGGTGCCAGCTGACAGCCCTTGTTGGGTCTCCTGTCTGGTTACCCTGCAGCCACTCCTCTTCTCTTGGGCTCTTAGGCTCTGCTGGACACCGGGTGATTGTCCCAAAACTAGCTCCGATCAATGTCACTATTGGATTTAAAAGCCCTGATGAACCCCCCCTGCGCTGGCATAAGCCTCAGCCTCTTCACCTGGAACAATCACAGTGCAGCTAATGCCTACTGAGCACTTGCTGTGTGCTGAGAGCCATCCAAGGGCTTCACAGGTGTTAGCTCAGGGCTGCGCACCACACTAGTATCCCCATTTTACAGGTGAACAAACTGACGCCCAGGGAGGTTAAATCACTCACCCAGGGTCACAGTCTCTCAGTGGCCCTCCTGGGATGTGAAGCGAGGCAGGCCTGGCCCTGGAGCCTACACTTAACCACTGCATGGAACTAAGTACCTGGAAGTTGGCACATTTCACGATCTGATCACAAAGCCAGCCCCCGCTTCCCCACATCCTATATTCCAGCCACTGGGGCTCGGTTCTTGAACCCTTTGCCCGTTTCACGCTCCCTCTGCCAGCACCCCTGAGCACTTGAAGCAGCTCCGTCCAGGAAAGCACAGCCTTAGGGTCACAGGTGCACCTCTCTGCAAGCAGCGGGCGCTAACCGCAGAGCTGCAGCACTAAATACGCGCACGCTCACAGGTGAAACTCCTGGACCTGACAAAGGCATGTGGTCTCTCACACTGACACATTTGGGACACAGCCAAGCTTCGCTCATTGAGTCATTCTCAGCTGGAGATAAACAGAAGAGAGAGCAGTTTTGTTTGTCTCCAGAAAGATTCAAAAGGTGACTCACTGGGGGAGGGGTACCTTTGCCTGTGATGCCCAGTCACTGCACTGGCCCATCCACAGCCGCAGCCCCCAGGGACACCCATGCGGCCATGCCCACCCTTGCAGGCACAGCTCACGTCCAGGGGGAGGTGGGACCCACACTAGGAGGCTGCCTCTTGCCATCACACCATGTGAGCATGGGGAGACAGAAGCTGAGAAGACACGGGCACTCGTCCAATCCCAGAGGTAGTGGGTGGCAGACCCCCCACTCGTGACTTCCAGACCCTGACTGCCGCCAAGGCAATGACACATCTTTCTCTAAAGAAAGGGGAACCATTCAGTATGGAAAGCTGACAGTTTCATCCCAAAGTTCAGCCATGCCTCTCAGGCCATGAGCCACGTGTGTCCTGAAGCCTCACCTCCTTATAGGTCCTCAGAAGCCCAGCGACCTCGTAAGAAATCGTCACGGAGCCGACATCCCGGGCCACGGCCACACCTGTCTTGGGGTCGACGTGGAGGATGCTGCTGGCTGAGGAGCTCCAGGTTCCGGGGAGACCTGGGAGAGGAAGCCTGGGTGTCACCCATCTTGCCCACGTCTCATACTGCAGCCAAGCCCCATGTTACCTGGTCACTGTGCCAGCCTTCTTGCTGCCCTGCCCCCATACCACACAGCGGCCACACGGCGCTCACTCCCCACCCTCGGGCAGAAGCCACACTCTGTCTGTTTCTGCAGCCTGGCTCGGCCTGCTCCCCTCACACTCGTGGCTGTGGCGTGTGGAGCCAGCTGCCCTGCTCCCACACCTGCTCACCGCACAGCATAGCCTGTCAAGGATAACCTGTGGCCCCTGCCACCCCCAGCGCCTCCCCCTGTCCAGAGATGACCTGGGTGCTGGCCCTCTGGCCCCGCCCTGTACACGCCCTCCTCCACAGCACACCCCTGCCCCCACTCACACTGTTTATCAATCCCTTTTAGCAAATAAAGCAGGTGTCGGGCTCAGAGCTGTCACTAAACAGCATTTCTTAGGTAAAAGCATATAATAAATATAATAAAAGGACTCAACAACTGCATTTTATTTACGGCAAATTATACTTGTTTTTCTTGAAAGACAGTACTTAACTTCCTTTTAAAATGAATTTAATTAGGGGGAAAAAAATAGAGAGCTACTCTGAAAAAAAAAGGAAGTAATTGTACGTGGAGCTGATGGCCGTGCAGGTGGCAGGGGCATGCCTGAAATCAGCGAGCTGGCCCCTGGCTGTTCTTGGCGACGGTTCCTCTCAGAGGCATGCCCTCCAGCATGGTAGCCACTGGCCATGACATTAATTAAAACAAAACATTCAGTTCCTCAGCTGCATTAGTCACATTTCAAGTGTGCAATGGCTAGTGGCTACTGAGCCAGACAGAGTAGATACAGGACATTTCCATAATGGCAGAACGTTCTACTGGACAGAGCTGTTTCCGAGCATGGGTTGGCAAAGGGCTATATACTAGCTAGACATTTGGGCTGTGTGTGCCCGAAGGTCTCTGATGCCACCATTCAACTTGGCAGTTGGGTGAAAACAGCCACTGACAACATGCAAACGAATGGGTCTGGATAAGTTCCAGTAAACTGGCACTTGTGCAAAGAGGGTGCTTCCCGGACTCCTGCTCGGGGACATAGTCCAACTCCTGCTTGTACCGCTCCCACCACGGGAAGCTGTGCACCTCCCCCGGGAGCCCACTGCCAATTCTGCGTGGGCCCATGTCTCCCAGGGAGGGTTCCCTGGGCCAGGGCCTCTCTCTTACCTTCCAGGCTGACCAGGACAGTGGCCAGACAGAGGACATCCCCCACCACCAGCGTTCCAGGCAGCTCCGGGGAGATGGCCTGTTGGACGGGCAGCGGGACGAAGTCGGAGAGGCCCATGTGCTCCAAGTCCCACACGCGGAGCAGCGTGAGGCCCACGCTGGTGGAGCGGACGACACAGGTGTGATTGGTGGGGCCCTTCCCGATCTGCACAAACTCGTCTCTAGGCACAGGAGGGAGATGAGGGCTCTCAGGATCGGGAAAGAGCCCCGACTCCGGGGGTGGGGGGGGGAGTGCAGTATGGGTCCTGGGCGACACTTTTCACCGACGGCAGCCCCAGACGTCACTCTGATTCCCAGGTACCCAGCAGCTGCTCCAGAGGACAGAGCACCAGGGGCCTCCCACGACCCCCATCCCTCACCCAGAGGAACCTGTGGCTCTCATCCAGGACGCCCACATTGCCACCCCCAGATGGCAGGGGGAGCTGAGGCCCAGGGAGGAAACTGACCCACAGGGCACCAGGATGCGTGGGGCAGGACAGGCTGCCCTTCTCAGTGTAAGCTGAATGGGCAGCACAGCTGTGCCCACTTCCTCACCTGTCAGAGGGAGAGAGCAGTATACTGTCACAGGGGTGTGACATGAGCACTGAACCAGATGTGGAGCTGTGAGCACTTAGGCCAGAGCCTGCCGTGGCGACAGCTCAGTCCACACGAGCCAGTGTTGTTCACTGGATGGGTGGGCTGAGGGCGAGGCCCTGGCTTTATCACTTCCCTCCACCGTGCCCTCAGACCCCTGGGCCCTGACTGGTCTCTTGGAGACAGGCTCCTGCCACCAAAGGGCTCGCAGGGTGGCTGAGTGGCTGTGAAAGCCCAGCTCCATTTCCTCCAAGGCAGCCTGCACCACAGACGGCAGGGACACTGCACACAGAGCCCCAGAGATGGCCAGAGGCCCTCACCTAGCCCTGGGGACTAGGCCACATTCCCCACATGACAGGTGTGGGAACCAAGGCCTGGAGAGGTGACCTGTCTTGTGCCATCCTTTGGAAAGCAGGCTCCATAAAGCGTCGAGCCGGGCTTGGAGCAGGTCTAAACGCCACGCCCCCAGCGCCTGACCCTGGCTGCATGCAGCAACCGGGCACACACGTGCTGCAGGGCCCTGGGACACCACATTGCAGCGGGCGCCAGCTGTGCAATCTTCTGTGCCCACTTAGTGCTGCCCAGGACACACCCCCAGGCCCTGCTCTTGCCTCCTGAACTGACGCTTCTCTCCTCCTCTTGGCTGGGTTTGCGTCAACTGGGGCGCAGGTCTCAGCCTTTAGTCACGTGGACGCCTCATTATAACACAGACTGTTTGGCCCAGTGAATGTGCATTTCTAAAAGCTCCCTAGTGATGGGATGAGGCTGGTCTGGGGACATTTTGAGGGCAACCTCTTCAGTGGATGCAGAAGTTTTAGCAGGCCCCGACTGAGGCCACAGCTCTCTTCTTTGCTCCGGAGACCACCTCATGTCTCCTCACATTCGGGCTGAGGCTGCAGCTGTATTTCAGAACAGTCATCCAAAATAAGCTGCACTGGAGTCGGGTGGGGCCTGGTATTCACACCCCACTTCCTGGCTGTGTGGCCCTAGACAAGTGGTTGACCTTTCTGGGCCTCAACAAATGGACTACAGTGAAGAGCAAGATGTCGTGCAGGGTTTGCACACAGCAGCTGGTCAGTGAACGATGGAGCACTGGAAAGTGTGTGCCTTGTTCTGACCAACTTTTGTGGTCTGTAACGGATGATTTGCATCCACAGACCACAGGGCCAGGGCAAAGGCCAGGGTTATTTACACCGCCCCTGCAGTTCAGTGTTAAAGGTGCACAAAAATCTTACTACAAACCCTCCAACCAGAAACCCCAACCTCTGTGTTTTGCTTCTTGACCTCCCAGGCAATGTCCCCGCCAAACAATGTCCTGCCACAGAGTAAACACAGGCCCCCAGCTATGCTTCCCCCACTCCTTCTGTGTCCAGACCAAGCCTGGCACTGCCCTTACCGGCCCCGAGAGCGGCACGCCTCCTCTCTGAGATTCCAAGCAACAAAACTCTTCTTCCAGTGGCATTAGCCTCTCTGTGTTGCCGTCAGTCACCCCCATACATTAAAGCTGGTACAGCTAAGACACCCCTCAACATGAGAAATGGGCATCACCTACACCCTACCTGTTAGTTGCAAAGTGGAGCGCTGAATTGTGGGCATGGAAGACGTCACCGGAGTTGTCATGGAAGTGGACAGTGAACGTCACGGTCATTCCCAAAGGCAGGGCCACCAGAGCCGCATTGTTCCGGGTGTGCAGGGCTGGGCTCATGGAGATCCTCAGGTAAGACACGGGGGCCACCTGGGGGACAGAGAGCAGGTATGGCAGGACTGTGTTGGAAACAGCGGCCTGAAAACCCCCCAAGGAGGACACGCTTGCCCCTGGCTGGTCCCCATTTCAGGAAGGACAGGAGGCTGAACCGAGTGTCCCAAGCTAGTGACAAGCTTCTCACCTCCTTAAACAGTGAGCAACCCAACCCACAAGAGTCAGAATCCACGATGTGAAAAATTAGATCACAATTTATGTTGCAAAAATATCCCTGGGCTTTGACTGTTCAGATTTTTCCAAGGCGCTGGCCCTCTGGGCATTTAAAGTAGAAGCACTGTCCGCTTGGACTGCAGGGGCAGTGTTAACTGGTTAGGGTCACCGCAGAACTGCAGCTGCTCCAGGGCAAGGACAGAGGGCAAAAGGAGGGAATGGCGGCTTCTGGTAGCCCAAGAACCTGAGCTCCACGAAGGTCAGCCTCGGTCTCTACCTCCGAGTAAGTCGGCCTGGCGAAAGGCTAGCTCCCCAAAGACCGATTTTCTTTAGCAAAGCTCATTGGCACAGTGACGTACACAGCTGGTGCTCAATATGTACTTGTTGACATTAGATGAGCAGTCACTTTCACTTACTGAAAAACTAGGGTGGAGGTTCCCTGCCAGGCACTCACTCACCTTGAAACAAAACGACGTTAATTAAGGAAATAGGCCTGCAACCTAGGCAGAAGCTAAACATGCAAGTGGTCATATATTTTATGTCATCTAGGATTCAGAAGGTGGCTGTGATGAGATATGGAAAGAAAATTCTGTTCAGGATAAACCTGGGACCCAAGCCAGGGATGTCTAAGGAGAAAGTCCTGGTCACGTGGGAAGCAGTGTGCTGTGAGCACAGGACACAAACAAACCTGAGCCAGGCCAATGTGGGTTAGAACTCAAACTCTGACTCACAACCACTTCTACTCTGGGCCGAGGTTTCTGTGCCTGTAAAATGGGTCAACCACTTCTCCAAGCTGCCGTGGGTGTGTGTAATGATCTGTGGGTCGGGTATGTAACACATGTATCCAAGGGTGCCTGTCAGTCCAGGTACTAGCTGGCAAGTCAGGACCCTGCAGTACCAGTTCCAACAAATCATGGACCTTGCTGGGCCTGTTTTCCCAACTATGAAACAAGGTTGTGGTGATCTATAACCTCCAAGGATCTTTGGCCCTGACAGTCAGAAAATGCTGGAGCTTTCTGTCTAGGACCTTTGCCCCTGAGTTGCTCTGAAATAAATTCTAACATGATTCCTCAGCTGGAAGGGGAATATGCCCACTTACAGCTGTGAGAGGAAAACAACTCCTCAGCACCATTGTCGTTATGACTGTGAGGACAAGGGACACACGGTCCTACCTTTACTGCAACAACGATGGTCTGGTTGGCCCCGAAAGGCTCCTGTGCAGTGACTTCTATGGTGGAAGTTCCAATCACAGATCCTGACGCCAGAAAGCCCTTGTCATCAACATGCACGACGGGAGCCTTCTCTGGCCCATCCAGTACACGGTAGCTCAGAGAAGCTGCACCATCCCTTTGGAAAACAAACAAAGCCGTTTTCACAGCAGCAGGTAAGGGGCTCAGAGGGGCTGGCCGGGGTTCTGGGGTCCCCAACTGATCCTGAGAGAAGACAGAGGCCTGCTCTCAGGCCCGCTGTGTATTGGGACCACCTGCGGGCAGCTTGTCTGCAGCCCGTCACCATGAGGAAACCTAACTTGGAAAACCAGAAGTTCCAAGGAAAGCATCGCTTCTCACTCTGGAGAGCAGCGCCTACCATGGCTGGTGAGCAGCGAGGGAAAGGCTGTGAAGACTGAGTTTCTTTCATCAGCTGCGCGGGGCACTTACTACAAAATACCGTTTCTGAGGCAAATTGTTTTCAATTTACTGAAATAAGGCAGCCTGGCATGGTGGACAGGATGGACGGAACCCAAAGGCAGTCCCAACACCTGCAAACAGCTGTCTGCCTTTCTGCACATGGTGTCCCCTTTCTCGGCCTGTTTCCTCAATTGTGAATGTAGAGTAATGTCCTATTTCCAAGGGCTGGTAATAGGTTAAAAATGAGGAACTTACTCAGAAAGGAAAACACTAAGTTATGTACTGGGTAGAAGACAAATCCTGCAGTGTTTTATGCTCTTGTACATACTCATACTCATTAATGTCTAAAGAAACAGGAAGGCTTTGTGCCCCTCAGCTACAGACCCTCCACAGATGACGAAACAAACGTTATTGCCTCTGCAACTTTTTCTTCCCCCTCATCAACCCTGTTCTCTTAAAGTACAGAACTCCTCTGCACCCCTCAAGACCCAGCTCACACCTCTACCTACGACAGGCCTTCCCTGACTCCTCCCAGGGAAGGCCTTCTTTGGGTTATGGCTGGAGCGTTCTACCTCGTTTCATTATAACCCTTCTCATGCTACCCTCCTCTCTTCCCCACTACACTTCTCAAGGGCACCAGCTGTTTCCACCTGTGTTCCTAGAGCCCAGCACACAGCCGGGAGTTTAGACAAGTTAGCTAGACGAATACCGCATGTGTGTTTCAGGGAACTTGTAAGTGGTCCTCACAGCCCCGCTTTGCCCTTGGAATGCACGGCAAGAGCAGTGTTTACACATGTGCTTTTAGACTGCGTCTCTCAGTGTTAATGTGCGTCCCCACTGCTGAGGGGATCCAGTTCAGGTGCAGGTCTGGGGACTTGCGTCCCCATGGGCTCCAGGTGACACCTACGCTGCTGGTGTGTGGACCGCACTCAGACTGGTAAGTCCTGAAGACACAGGGGTGTTTGAAAAGCCTAACACTTCCAAGTGGGTGCTTTTCCCCCTTGAAGCGCTGGATTTGAGCAGCAGGAATCAAAAGGTTTCTAGGACACAGGGAGAAGAGGGGCCCGCTGGGGTAGGTGACACAGAAAGCAGGTGACGTCCACACGAAGAGAAGGGATGCAGGAGCTGCACCCATTTTAAAGGCAACACCAAGAAAGACGCCCAGTTCACCTGACGCCCGGTTCAACCATGGCTGCTGTCAACTTTGACAAATGAGTCGTCAAGTGCGAGGGCAGCTTCACAACCTTGCTGAATACCAGCACTGCATCACGTACCTGTTCGTCTGAAGCTTTATAAACGAGTTGGGTGACATTAGTATTTGTTCTGCTTCTATTTCAGGGTTCAGCAGCAGCAGCTTTTCAAACACCTGGAATATAGGCACATTTTATTTCCTACGACACACTGGAATCGTGTCTGGGTATCTGCATCTCTCAGCAGGCAGAGCCAAGGAGACAAGACATGGGAAACTGCTGTGAGCCAGCACCTGACAGGTAGCGAGCTGGAGGTGTGCTGGTCAGGGCTGACTGGTGAGGGATGCCAGACGTGCGAGGAGGAAAACCAGGCAGGGGCACGTTCGGGGACCCCATGGGAGCTGCTTCACGGAGCCAGGGAGCACAAGCCTCTGCCTCAGCTCCCAGGGAGGGACGAGTTTGCCAGAATGTGTGCGCAGAAGGCAGCAGAATGAGATGGCCAGGGTCTTGTCCAGCCCTAACTCTGCTAGACTGAGCATGGAGAAAGCACCATCTAAAGTCTCCTTTCTGTCAGCAAGACATTCTGCTCCTGCCATGACCATGGCAGAACCACGCCCGTCCCACCCCTCGGCCCATGTCGCTCCCTGCCAGGCTCTTGCTGGATCCGCACAGAGCAGGAATGGGTGTGGGGCATGTGGTCACCACAGGCCAGCAGGTGATAACACACCTGGCTATGTCGGACGGAGCCTGACCGGTCCGTTCCAGGGGCCACAGCGGCAGCACCACCTGGAACTCCAGACCCCTTCCAGGCATGAATCCGAACACGCCCACCACCCTTCTACGTCCCCTTCTCTAAGGACCGTTGGAGCTGCTGGCATCCGGGGCATCTGAGCCTGGATGCCAAGCAGTGTTGTTCTCCCCACTCACTGGCTTCCTATCTGATCAGACCAGCTGGATTCTCCCAATGGCCTGTGTCTAAAATCATTGAACTGAAGAACGATTGTCTAAGAGGAAAGCGGCCTGACTCCCCTGCATTCCAGCACCTCTAGGTTCTGACCAGATACTTTAGCCTAGATGTATTTCGTCTGTAAAATGGGTTTAAAACTAATCATCCTAGCCATGCCTGTCTCAAAGAGCTGTGGGATTCACATGACATAATGTGAGTGGCAGCACTTCCTGGACGGGGAGGACTAAGCAGCGTGGGCAGCCGCACGGGTTCTGACATCAGGTGGGTCCTGCCAGGCAGGTGGCTTTCAGAAGGAAGCAGCCTCACTGACAGACGAGACACACGTACTACACAGGAATTACACAGGTGCGTTTCCCTCTGTGGTTCTGAAGTGCATTCCTCACTGCCACTCTTTAGACAGAAGTGAAGGTATAAGAAATACATCACTCTCCTGTTAACTGTAGGAAAAGCAGCAGTGCCAACAGCCAGGGAAACTGGGAACTTGGCCCCCTGCGGAGAGATGACAGGGAGCAGTGGAGCCTGCGGCAAACCGGAGGGCACCTGCTCTGGCAAAGGGGACACCGTTTCTCATCTGCCGGTTTCGCCGTGTGGCGAGTGCATGTCTTCAGGGCAAGCTGCATGTTGGGATTTTATATAAAATCTTCCTATTTTTAAATGTTGGCAACAAAGAAGACTGGTTTCCAAGCACCGAGGGAGCCAAATAAAACATATTTGTGGACTGGATCCAGCTTCTCTAAGTTTCTGATGTACTCAAAACTCCATCTGCTGTCAGCTAAGGAAAACATGGCTGAGACATTAAGTGACCCAGCTGAGGTTACAGAATTTGGAAGCTGCAAAGCTCTGTCTTTAATTCTATGAGAGATGCCAAAACTTACTTTTATTTTTAACTAGGAAGAACACATACTTGTGTGTTTATGTCTCTCTGTGTGTGTTTGTCTGTATACACATACATGTCCGTCTATGGCCGTCTGCGTGCGTGTGTGTGCATCTGTGTGTGTCAGTGTCTGTGCAATGCTCACGTGAGGCAGAGGTAAGGGGGGCTGGCAAGCAGGCATTTCCTTCTTTGAGAATCTTTACCCCCAGTGGGATATGTGCCTGGGTCAGAAATGGTTTATTTCTTCTCGAAGGGGAGACTTGAACCCATTTCCTTTCTCATGATAGTTAGGGGCTGCTTTCAGTTTTTCTTCTCAATGTAGGAGGACACAGGTGTTACTGAGTCTCACATCAGCAGAATGGGGCCCTTTGAAGCTAAAAATGCTCTTCAGAGCAACCTGTCAAGTGCCCGGTTTGACAGAGGGACCGAGAGGCAGGGGAGCAGGAGGACAGGCTGAAGCTGACAGAGACAGGGAGCTGAGCCCTGGGAGGGAGCAGGACGCGAGGCTCTGAGTCCAAGTGCCCTGCATTGACCAAGCGCCCGCTCAGGACAGCAAGCAGGCCACTGCCCTGTTGGAGACTCAGTCTCCCTCTGTGAACCAATGGGGTCACACTGTCCCCAAGGCTGCCCACAGGGCCACTGCTCACTCACTGGTGGCACCTGGAGAGGGGACTCCCCCCATGGGGCCACAGGTTCACCATCCAGCAGCAGCCCCCGCCTGCAGCTCCTGCCCCCAGGCCTTGCAGGGGCACTGGGAAATGGGGAAAGCATGTCTGCCTCTGGCAGGTTCCCTACGAGTGTTTGTCAAATAAACACAATTATATTAATGTCCAGCTCAGACCATTTTCCAGCCTCTTTCTCCCAGGAAAGCACCCCAGGCTCCAAACTCAGAATGATTTTCTATTTGGGGAACACATCAAGCTATTTCAGACCTCTAGGCCTTTGCACAGGCCATTCCTTCCACCTGGCCTGATGGCCAGTTCCTCCCACCCTGAAATGTCACTGCTCTGTGAAACCTCTGGGCATCCACGGCATCTTACACACCCCTGCCCCAGGCCCCTGCAGAATGAAAACTCAGGGGCAGGGCCCCAGCCCCCTTCTCTGGGGCAGTGGGAGGACTCACTTGTGCCCACATGGCCCCTGAGAGAAGGGCGCTAGGCTGGCACTTACTGTCCTTCTCACGTGGTTCCTGCACACCTGTCCTTTACCTGGATTTGGATCTCATCAGAGAGCTCTTTGGCGAAGCCATGCAGCTGCCCAGCGGTGGGGTCCAGAGCCCTGACCACCACCCTCAGTCCGGTCCGGCCTTTCCCCCGGCCATGCACGGTCATGGCAAAGTTGTGCTGGGATGGGAGCCGGAGCGACGCCTGGGACAGACACCAAACATGTTTTCAGGGAGGGCCCTGGAGCCCCAGCACCCCCAAAAGAAGCCCTAGATAGGAGCCCCGGATTCCTGACAGACAGATACCTGCCTGTTCTCAGAGGCCACTGCCTCCCACCCTGGTCAGGGTGTGCAGGCTATGACCGCCCAGCACGAGCCCAGCATACCCCATGCTGAGTTTCACCATGTTCACAGGTGGATGTGGAAAATGCTGGGTCAGCCCATCAGAGTCAGAGTTTCAAGACAGGACTTCTTAAAGCCTTTAGTGTGTGGCGGTGGTTACGAATCACCAAGAAGGATGCTAGGCTTGGCAGTGTTTCCCCACAGAGCCCCTCTGCTGTGGGATATTGGGAGTAATTCGCACAACCCGTGTATCATGGGAACAGTCGGGAAGCGCCCCGCACTGGGGACAGCACCCTGGCCCCACCGGTGGGCTGGGGAAGGCATTTGACCTACACGAATGAGCTTTGGGCAACCTCTAGGAAATGCTGTCCCTCTGCCCGCCTCCCCCGCCCCCCCTTGCACTTCCCCCTCACTACCTAGGGATAAGGCAAGAAGAAATATCCCAGAACCACCCCCAACTCCAGTCCGGTGTGCCCAAGGCCTACCTGAGTGGCAGTCTGGAATCACCAGGCTGGCACCCAGTCCCTTCTCCCCACTGGCTCGCTGGGCAACCCTAGGTGAGTCCCTTCCCATGTAAGGGCTCTAGTTAACACAGGGGTTTAAGAAAGTTCTTTTCAACACCTTCCAGCTCTGAGATCTGAGGAGGACCAAGGGGGGGGGAGTTTGGCCTCTGGGATAAACCAGGAGAAAACCCCAGGGCTGCCAGGTGTCAT
The DNA here is from genome assembly GCF_036562045.2 of Rhinolophus sinicus. Classification (NCBI taxonomy): domain Eukaryota; kingdom Metazoa; phylum Chordata; class Mammalia; order Chiroptera; family Rhinolophidae; genus Rhinolophus; species Rhinolophus sinicus. The sequence continues at coordinate 108,226,351 of NC_133751.1, read as the reverse complement.
CTCAGAAAGAGGGTAGAACTTACAGACCAGGGACCCGAACCAAGACCCTGTGACATTCTGGAACTTTTGTGACTTCCCTGCAAGGCTGTAACTTTTGCTGCCTTCTATTAGTAGGTTACCTACAACTTCCTCTGTAGTGATTAGCAAGAGCGAAAATACAAAGGGCTTCAGACAGCCCCAGGATACTGTGAGGATTGTTAGGAGGCCAAATTCCTGGACACAAAGACTGAGCGCTAAAGGAGGAGGAAGGACACTGGGAGACAGCGACAGTGTTTGGGAGCCGTCTCGATGAGCCCTGAGAGAGCAGAATGGGGCCAGGAGCGCCTAGTGTGAAGGTGTAGGGCAGAGACATGGGAGAGCCTCACTCGCCCCGGACGCAGGCCTGCGATGGAGGCCAGGGGCTCTCAGCGGGTGGTTACCTCGTGGTGCCGTCCCCGGATGTCCAGGATGTCCCGCTTGGTGACTGACCAGTGGAAGGTCAGGCCTGGCACGGCATTGCCGAAGGAGAAAGGGTTCTGGTTGTTGGTGATCCCGGTTATGTAAATGGGCATCTGCAGGGAAAAACCAGGCCCGTGACAGCCAGAGTCCCACTGCGGGGGCGGGGGTGGGGGGGCGGAAGCCTGGGCACAGCCCGACTGCCTCTCCACTTCCCCGGGGACTCGTGTCTCCTTTGTGCAGCAGGAACTGTGCCGATTCTGCCCTCACCAGAGATGAGCACAGTACAGGTTCAGGAAGTTCTGATGAAACAGCAAATAATCGAGCAGACTAGCCCCTCCCCAGCCCACCCTTCTTGGGCCGTGGGCTGTGTCTCACCTTGGCTGGGAGACTCGTTCCGGAAATGACCCCCTAAGCTCTAGGATGTCTGCGGCCCTCTCCCAGTCTCACGTGGATGGGCAGGGTGGAATCAGGCTCCTCCAGCCTGGGTTTACCGAGGGTCTGCCCTCAGCACAGCAGAGGACGTGCAGCCAAAGGTGAGAGCAGCCTCAGCCAGGCGGCTAAGTGGGTCCCCGGCTCCATCACTTCCTAGCTGTGTGACACTGGGTGGAGGCTTAAGCTTCCTACGTGCTCACTTCCTTGTCTGCAACACGGAGCTGACACTGGTAGTTACCTCATGGGGTTGTAATAAACACCAACTGGATCAGTGCAGAAAGCACTCGGTACAGTGTGCACTAGACAGCTGTTAGCTCCTGGGACGCACCAGCTGCTCTGCTAGGTGTGGGTCGGTGGCAGACGAGGGGAGACACAGGCATTACTCAGCGAGCACAGCAGCACAGAACCGAAGGGGGAATGCTTGGTGTAGAGGAGCTCTGTGCTGTGAGAGGGGCAGGGAGTGCCTGTGTGTCTGGAGCAGAAATAAAGGTGGGGAAGGCTCCCTGTGGCGTGTGGAGCTAGACCCTTAGATAAAGGGGTTCAGCAGATAAAGGAGAAATGGAGAAGTGCGCTGGCAGAAGAACAGTGTCCTAGCTCCCTAAGCTCATCCTGCCCCAGAACTTGGAGCCCCACACCAAGTGCCAACAGCACAGGCAGGAGGGCTGGAGAGGGCCCCGCCTCACCTGGGTCCCTGTCCTCATGCGGGTGATGGGCGCACGGATCCTCACTGCCTGCAGAAGCAGCACCTCCACTTCCACGAGATCCTAGGAAAAGGGCTGGGACTCAGGCTGGCTGGGGTGGGGGTGGGGGCATGTGCTAGTAAAGTGTTTCAGGAAGGGACCCCTCTGAGGATGGAGGCTCCACTGAGCCCAGCTCCATCACAAGGCACCCACAGCATGTCTAGCTCAGTGTTTCTCTTCCCAAGGTGGCCTGGCTCTGTGGGTGGTTTGCCTCACACAGATGTGGCCACTGCCTCTCCAGCTCCATGGGGGTGCCAGCGTGGCCCTCTGAGCCTACAGACCTGTCTGATCGAGGTGCTCTAGGTCAGCACTGCAGACTAGGGGGCAGTGACCAGGGACTGTTCTTTTCTAGGCTGGGAAGCCCTCACAGGACAGGTCTCCAGACCCTCCAACCCCAAATCCAGACTGTTGATCTCTCCGAGCAGAGCACATGGACAAATGAAGGAGCCAGGCAGAATGTGATTAGAGCAGACCTTATACCCTCCTTCATTCTGAACTCTGTACTCCTATTAACCTGGCCAAAGACTAACTTTATTGGCTTCTTCATAGTACTGCTGATTCATGCTGAATATAAGTTAATAAAACCCTTAAGCCCTTTTCATGTGTGCCCACACTGAGCCCATTTCTTGTGTCTTGCAATCTGGGCTAACGTCCAGCACATAGTAGGTGTTCAATAAGCATTCATTCCCTTCCTTCCCTTTGTCCTTCTCACTGTGGTCTGCTGCTGCCAGTCTTGGCCCACCCCTTGGGTGCTGGTTCTTGGAAGCTTCTGACCACAATCAACTACCCTTTGTGGGCATGGGGGCCTCAGGCTGTTTTCCCGCATACCCGTGCTCACTGGAGATGCCTTTCAGATGTAGCTGGTGGCACAGCCTCTCCATCTGCCAAGGGGCATCAGGGCCTTCTCCCGGCACAACCCTTAACTCGCCAGAGGGGAGAGACATGGAAAGGGCTGGCCCAGCAAGGTCGGACCACAAAGAGTGAGGCCAGAAGGGAAATAGATGGCTGTGTGCCCCTCTAGCTGAATTTCCAGTCAGCTGCCATTTAAGTCACCTGGGCCCCCAGGAGGAAAAAATGCACCAGTTCCTGAGGCCACAGTACTTTCTTTAGAAAAAGGAAAATGGCAGCACCTCCCTGTCCCTGACTTCACTCTCCAGGACATCTATCTGAACCACGCCCTGCGCACAGACAGGCTCTTACATCCTCAATGCTTTCCTGTCCTTAGAATATCAGTAGGCAGAAGCAAGGCGTGTACCTCCATGACGCAAAGGACTTTGCAGTTTAACTGGGATACTTGGACACACACCGAGACTGCTGGGAAAGGAGTAAATCAGTGAACGCAAGGTCAGATCAAAGTCCGCTGCAGGATGGAGGGCCCCTCAGATGCCCCTCTCCAGGGCAGCAGACGCACCAGCTGCCCATGCTCTGAGTTCCTTCCAGGCCCCAGTTCTGGACGAGCAATGTGATGGCCGGGTCTGGAAAGGTCCTTGCCCATAGTCACATTACACAAAACATAATGCTTTTAAGTCCAGATTCTAGCACAGCCGTGACCATGCGGCAGCCCCCCCGAGACACTCCTACAGGTCACCGCATGCCAAGGTGTGTGTGTGTGGGGGGGGGGGTGTCCAGGAGCCCTGAGCCCTGCTCAGGAGGTGGGAACAGCCTCCCGTCGCCTTCCGGCGGCCCAGAGGTGCACACTCCCTGGAAAGAAAGGAAACTGTCTGACCTGGAGACGCCAACTTCCAGATGCTTGGAGGCGGTCCCACCCACACGGGGCAGGGTGGCGCTCCTGGGGAGAGGACCCCCCCAATTTGGCCTTCGAGTCATGTTGACCCAGAAAAGCAACGAAGAAATGTCCCCACTCTGGCGAAGAGGCTTGAGAGGTAACTTAACCTCTAGTGAGGGCAAAAGATATCAGTGGATGATTCAGGTTTTTTATTTCTCCCAGAAATACAAATCCAGGCCTGAAATACTACTGGTGTCCAACTATCCACTCTCATAGCAGCCAGGCTGGCACATGCCTCTGAAAACTCACTGTAACCCACAAAGTGTATCTAAGCCAATAGCACCTCCTCCTTGAAATAAATGACAAAAGGCCCAGAAGCGCTGCCATTGGCAGTCCCAGGTCAGGCCCCAGGACTGGCTGGCAGTGGCCGCAGGCCATTAGCAGGTGCCCTGGGCGCCTCATGTGCAAATGGGATGGAAGCAGGATGCACGAGGGTGCTGACAGGACTAACAGGGTGAGTGAAGGGCGCTCTGTACAGAGGCTGCTATCACAACTGCTACCGTCACCATGCACCGGATGGTTCCAGGGCCGGGGTTTGGAGACCTGACCCTAGAGGAGCAGCTGGGGAGACTCAGTCAGGAGAAGAGCCACCTTGGGGGTCTGGTTGCCCCCAGGCTGGCAAGTCTGGCCCCGGGTGGGGGTGACAGCAGGGGCTGTAGACTCAGAGGGCAGAAGTAAGACCCTCAGAGAGGGGTGGTCCTCGAGAACAGAGTCCAAAACCAGTAAACAGGGCTTCCTCCCCTTCACAGCTGACCCCCCAGCAGCTGCCAGGGGGACCAGCACTAGAGGGCCCAGTGTCCAGGGTGCAGTCAGAAAGCACCCATCTCTGACGGAGCTGAGGCTCATTACCTGAGACACGATGACGAGCTTGCCGGTCTCAGCGTCCACAGCCTGCACGACCCCTGACACAGTGCTGTTGCCGACGGTGAGCCCCCGCACTAGCCCCGCGCCATTCACCACGGCAACACTGTTGTTGCTGATGGAGAAGAGGATGTTGGACTGTGGCTGGGGGCCGCCCTCGGAGGTGACCTGGAGCAGGAGAAACGGCCGTGTCCGTCAGCCCCTCCCACCAGCCAGCCCGGGCTCAGTCCTCAGAGGACGAGGGTGCCAGCACCCCGAGCATTCCACCTGCTCTGGCCTGATGCCCTCGGAGGGTGGGCATGCCTAGAGCTAGGGCAGGGGGAGGGTCAGGCATGTGGCCTGGGTGCCTACCTGCATCGTGGCCCCGATGATCAGCGTCACCTTCCTGGGTATTAACCTAAATGGGGGAAAGACCTGCGTATGGAGACAGAGAGAGAAAGGGGACAAGGGGACCGTTGCATTCTGAGCGTCTGCTGGCGAGCGTCATTCACACTTAACACTTTTAGGGAGAGGGAAACACGATGCAAGGACATCACTCCTGCGTGAAGAAGCACTAGTGAGAGCCCGAGGGCCTGCGCCAACCCTGGGGGCCTACGTGGCCCCCACAGGAGCTCGTCCCACCTGGGCCTGAGAGTCTGCGATGGGGGTGTGCCCTGCTGCTGTCACTATCACCTGGGAACCATCAGAAATGCACATTGTCCAGCCCACTCCAGACCAGAGGTGGGTCCTGCGATCCGTGTCTTAACAAGTTCTCCAGGAAGGTCTGATGCGTGTACAAGTTTCCAACCCACTGCCTTTGAGATTTCCCCACTCATCTTTGGAAGGCTGCCTCATTCACCAAATTTCTCCAAATTTTTACTGCCGAATTGCCTTAGAAGTTCTCTACTTCGATGCCCTCAAAACTTTTCAAGTGAGGAAAGCAGGGCCCCTCGGGGGAGGCAGGGAGGAGGATGCCCCCATCTGTGCAGCAGGGCAGAGACCCACCCCCTCCTGCATCTCCCACAGGCTCCCATGGCAGGGGCATAGGCACATTTGAGGGTGAGCAAATGCAGCAGTCAGCCAAGGGGCTGCTCTGTGTGTGAGGACTGGTTTCCGTCCTCTGGGGCTGTCCCCCAGGTCCCTGTACTGGTGATCCGAGGACACTGCAGGCCACAGCTTTGAACATGGTGTCAGTGGCTTCCTGGACTGTCCCTGCAGCTCCCTCCCTGTCACACCCTCCCCAGCACCCGTGCGTGCAATAGGGCTGAGTGATCCCATGTTGCAGGAAGAGGAGCAGCTGTACCTCTATTTGTTGTGGGGCCGAGTTGATTCTCTGCCCGGCTTTATCGGTCACAGTTGCGGTGAGACTAGTCTGCCCAATGGCCACACCATGGACACGGAACGTGGCAGTGTAGTTGTCAAGAGCCTCATTGAGGGAGCTGGAACAGAAGGAAGGGCTGGGACTTCTGCCCCCAGACAGACCTGGCAGCACTGTCCCCGAGGTGCCCTGCTCTGACCCTGGGAAACTCACACCAATGTGACGACCTGGGAGGCTGCTCGGAGCTTCAGGTCCATGAAAGCGAAGTATGTGGCCGGGAAAGGCTTTTTGTGGAAGTCCAGCACGCGGACATGGGCCTTGACCGTCTTCCCAATCTCCACCTGCATCATGGCAACAGACATGCAGGGGTCTCTGACCGAACACTTCTACCACCTGCGGCACCCTGTGCCTTCCAGAGAAAGTGTCACCAACCCCAAACCCATAGACTTGGGAATCAGGGACAGGTCACCTGGGTTGACCTCCAGACTATCAGCCAATCAACAGGTGAAAGTCAATTAAGCACTCACTGAATACAGTGAGCCTTGGGGATACTTAGATGAATAAATTACACCCCCCACTCGTACACAACTAACAATCTAGTTGGAGAGATAAGCTACCGCTTAGAACAGCAGCAGGCATGTAGTAGGGGTTCCGTGAGTACCCAGTGACAGAAGAGCTCACACCTGGCAGCATGTAATACGTACAAGTACTGGAGGAAATGGGAGTCAGAAATGCATAGTGAACAAATAAGTCTGGTCAGCAAATTACCAGTGGAAATGAGATTATAGGAGGAATGAATATTTGAGACTGTAAGAGAATGCTGGCTTTTTATCTAGTCTAAGCTGCTCGAACATTCCCTTTTTAATTACTAACCATTCTTTCCACTCAGGAAACTAGGAAATGACAGCACCCCTCTGTAAGCCTAGCTGCAGTTACTTCAGGTATTTGGAGTAATAAACATTTTCTATTTGCGTTAAAGAAAAGCCTAAATGTATTATGTATTCATTCTGCAAAAGCACTTGTCATTAGTGAGTTTCATTCATTTGCCATTGAAAACCCCTAGAATTCAGAACATACGTGGCAGGGAGAAAAATTCATGTTTAGCAAAGTGTGTGCCTGGCTGCTTAGGAATCTCCACCAGCTGGGGGCCAGGAGTTCCCAAGTCAGGGCTGATATGGGGACAACTCGAAGCGAGATTTACAGCCAACCTTGACTGGTGTCACCTGGGTTGAAGCACAGTCTCAGAGGTGCTTCTGCACCGTGTGCGTGGAGCGGCAGAGGCGAGGGGCAGCACCAGAAGCTGGCAGCGACTCGGGGCGCGTTGAGGGACACAGAAACCAGGAGAAAAAGCAAAGCGCATGGGAAGAGTCTCCCACACCCGCAGCATTTTCCCAGCGTCTGTGAATCAGCAGAGAGGGAGCCACTGACCTTGTCCACCACACGGACGTACAGCTCCTGAATGTCCGAGACGTAAATGTCAGCCTTTGCCGGGGCCGGGAAGGTGAGGCACAAGTCATGGACCATGATGGTTGACGTGCCCGGGAGCAAAGGGTGCACCTGTGGGGGCAGAAGCTCAGTTACAGCTGCTCGCAGCACCGGCCTGTGCCCACGAGACAGCAGCTCGGAAGGAGTGGGCCAGGGAAAGCCTCCCCCAAATGTCCTGTCCACCCTTCATCATGAGCCCCCACTGCCAGTCAGCGGACGGGCTTAAAATGTGCTGGGACGGATCTCAGAAAGCACCTCTTTCAGCCTTGTCAACTTTACAGGTAAGAAAATGGAAGCTGCTCACATGGGGCAGTAACTAGCCCTGGGGCACAAAGCAAGTGAGAGAATGAGGATTCAGGTCTAGGATTCTCTACCTCCTGTCGGGGCTGCCTGTCCCTGCAGCCCCAATAACAGACAAGTACCCAGCAAGTCCAGGGCTGGTAGGGCATGTGACAGCTGCTTCTCACCTAGAAGTTTCAACCTGAACTCACAGAATCACGGAACCTGGGAACAGACTGTGGAGGCTGCCACGGTCTGACGTGTGACTTCTCTGTCTCATTCATCTCTACATTCCTATTTCTACCTGAGCTCTGTTTGAAGCAGAGAGCCTGCAAAATGTTCTGAGTGAATGAAAACACCTGAGCTACTGTTTTCCCGTCTCTCATTGCCAACACCCCTTCCTAAGCCTCCTTCTGTAACTACTTCCATGGACCCCACCTCAAAAGAATCTCTCCCCTGACTACCTCATAATCAGTACCTCCCGCTGTAGACTTGCAGCCACCTGTCATATTGCTGAGCTGTGGGTCTCAGCTGGGTGGTCGCAGAGGCTGAGCGGCAGGGGCAAGGCCAGAGCGAGTGGAGGTGCCACAGGGCTGCTTCCTATCTCTGTCTGGCTCTGGCTTTGCTGCCTCAGTTACCCAGGTTTGTGGTCTTATATTCATTGGGGGGTAATGTCTACACTGAATGGATCAATGTTTGAAATGCTAGAATTTCAGTATCAAGAACCTGTGGGAAAAAAATATCAGGTTTCTGACCCTAAGGAGACAACCAGATATGATTATATCATATCCTGGTTAAAGTGTTTCAAGGGCTGCCCAGGGAGTGAGTCCAAATCCTTAACACATCCTCTGAGACTCTGGCACCATCTGGCTGCCCGTGGCTCTGATTTCACCGTAAACCACAGCCCCTCACTCCATCCCACTCCAGGCACACTGTTTTCTCTGTGCCTCAAAGCTGGCTTCTGCCTGCCTGCCTTCCAGCTGCACAGCCCACCTTAAATAAAAATCGGGGACGCTTCCCTACATCTCCACCTGCTGGCCACACTCACGATTCAGGCACTCATTTAAGCATCCTTCCTCAGGAAGACCTCAGGAAAGTCTTCCCTGAGCCCAGACAGGTCAGGTTCCCTGGCCACGTTTTCTCACTTCTAGTGCAGTTACACTGCTTGTCATTTAGTCCTGAGATAGACCATTGTTTGTGTCTGTCCCTCCTTCCCTCCCGGGTGTCTTCTCCCCAGTGGTACCTCAGGACTGAGCAGAACATTTGGCACAGACTCTCCCCTGATAAATGTGTCTTGATCAGCTCAAGCCCCAGAGGCATAGCTGAGTCATTCAGTTAACAAAGAAACCTGGTACTTCAGCCCCTTTACTTAGCTTTCCTTAGCTTAGTTAAGACTGGGAAATTCTGGGGGGAAATGTCTGCAAATCCCATGTACCCTCATCTATTTGGAAAGGGCGTACTCTGGTCCAACCCCTTCAGTGTACATATTGGGGAAACCGAGGCTCACACAGGCTGAGAACACAGCCTTGAAGGGGCAGCACAGGTGCCTGAGCTCTGAGTCCCACACTGCTCACTTCTCAGAGCCCATGTCTCCAGGAACCATAATGGCACTGATGCACAGGAAGGGTGGGGCTGGCCTGCAAAGGCCGGAGCTGAGACAGGCCCAAGCCCACAGTTAGTTGGGGGCATGGAGGATTAGCAAGCTTGGCTAAGCTGAAAACTCTGCCAGTATCACTGAGCAAGGGCACACAGATGACGCATGCCTGGGTGAGTCCACGCAATGACTTAAGGTTGATTAATGAAGATCCCAGAGTGGAAACCACATCTGTCCTTTAAAATGACAGCTACATGATCTGAGACATGCCCGTGCCACCCTGGCATTAAACACAGGCTGGGGGTTGGGGTCTGGGAGCACCAGGCCTCCAGTTGTGCTGAGGACACTTCACCCTGGCTGATTACATTTTCCCCAGAGGAAACTCATTTTAAAATGACAGAAGCAAAAGCTTTCTTTGAGAACATAATGCGAGGATTCAATCTGACCTTCCTGAAAATGTTACTGCTGTCAGAAGCTGGCGTGTCCTTCCCAGTGTGAAGAGATTACACATTGTACTGACTGTTGACAGACCCACGCAGGGGACTGCACGAGAGGCTTTTTTTCTTTTTCTCTCCTTCAAGAGGACCATTTTACATTTTAAATAAAGACAAAATGGTGATGGGGAAATCTATTCCTCTTCCACTTGATTTCCCAGAGGCTGGACATCAAACCACCTTCCAGGTGACATAAAGGGAGGGCAGTATCAAGCTGCCATCATGGACAGGCTGTGTGGCCTGGCCTTGGTGTCTGCTTGCACACATCAGCTTACTTCAGCCCCACATGAACAGCTCTCTGGGCAACTATGGAGACATAGAAACTACTCTTGGGGAAGTGAGAGGACTTGCCAGCCAGCTGGTGGCAAAGTGGGAACCTGCCCCCACCCCTAACTCTAGATTGTGCATGTCTGTCACACCACCCTACTTCTCCAGATGTTGCATACCTGCTTGCATCTTGACCAAAATACAGGAGAATGTGTGCGAAGGAGAGGAGGTGGGGGAGATCCACGCCCAGAATGAATTCTAATTTCTAAGTGCTAAGAACTTCAGCAAATACTGAGCCGAGAGGAAAGTCCTGTCATCTCTTCAGAGATGATGAATGCATGATTTGCTCAGTAAGACTCTGTAAGTGGAGCCAGAGGCAAGTCTGCTCGTGAGCGGGCTGGAGCTGTGCCATCTACTAGTGCCCACCAGGCCCCACGGCTCCGCCTGCACCATCTCAGCTCCCTGCTTTCCTCAGCCCCATCTCGCCTCAGACTTGTCCCTTGACAGGTGCCATTTGTCTAAGAGTAAGGACCCTACAAATATTTCTGAATATACTGGCGCCAGCAGCTCCTATTTCCTGTAGCGTGCCCATCAATGTCATGTGGTGGGCCAGGCCATGCAAGAGTGTCGGGGTCCGTCCCCCCAAGGAGATGCCCTCAAGGCTAGTGGGGACAGCCAAGACCACACGAAAATCACAGGCCCTGAGAAGGTCCTGGCTTGGACGCTAGATGAAACTTCACTCAGGGACCCCAGCCAGCTCTGAACTCCCCTTAGGGCCATGGCTGGGGACAGGCTCCTCTGTCCTCTGTCTCAGGGGAAAAGCAGGACACACCCAAGTCCAAGCCCTGCAGCTGCCACCTACAACCAACCTCTGACCTTGTCTCCAGTATGTGCCCCCTGATGGACAGGGTCGCCATGACAGGCTCCGTGTCATAGGACTGGGGAGATGGGGACAAATCACCTCAGCTTCTGAGAGCTGCGCCCCGCCCCCACCGTGGCCCTCGGTGACAGGCACTGATTTGCTGAGTGAAGTTGCTGAATAGCTGCGTTAATGAAGGTGTGAAGTGCTCAGCACACACCAGGATCCTCCCCTGCTTTTATAACCCCCGGGTTCTGCTCCCACTTACTTTGGCGTGTAGAGAATTGTGGACACGAAAGAAAACCTAAATTTAAATCAGATAATCAGTCCGCTGTGTGAGCCAGCCAAAAATGAAACGAAGGCCACTTGCAGAGTCCTGAGGCCCTGGGAGCAGGGTGAAGCCGCCCTGCTCAGCCCTTGGAGCACAGAGTGGAGTCATCGCCCTCACAATAGCCCTGGCCAGAGCCCCACAGCTCGCTTCCAGACACTCGAAAGCCAAAACACACCACCAGCCATTCTTGCATCCCAAATGTGTATCAATAGGGAAAGGAAAAACCATTTTCTATGAGCTAATTGAAGGACCGTCGTGGGCTTTCTTGTCTCTGTGATTAGGGAAATGAGAATGCTGCTAATTAACAGCTGGAAAATGCCACAGAAATGTGTAAATGTCCTTCAGAAACAACCATTTGAGAGAAGCCACGAGTAGCTGTCACAGGTTGTCAGCACGCCATGAAGGCCCCTGCAGGTTACAGGAGGCAAAGGAAACCAGACTCCTATTTGCACCTGGAGTTGCAATGGTCTCTGCACAGGCCCAGGATGCGGGGTAGCAGAGACCCCAGGTAAGGTGCCCCCAGGGTACCTTCTGGGGCAAAAGCAATCCTTGTAGGGCCTGCACATGGGGTGCTCCTGGCACTCCCACAGGGCTACACGGCCCTGGGCATCAGGCCTGCAGTGGGCACTCTGTCCCACTCAATGAGAGGCAGGAAAGAGACGAGACACAAGCAGAGGCCAGTCCACAAACTGAAGAGAGAATAGCTACAGAGCTACTGGAACCATCTGTAAAACAGGGACAACAATACTTGTCTTGACTAAGAGAGTCCTAGAACCTGTGGCTGAGAGGGACAGCCCGGGGTAATCCTAGAACCGCAGCACTGTAGGATTGAACAGGGTTTCATAGGTCTTCTGAGGAAATTTCACTCTGATGCTGGAATCCCATCATGAGTCTTGCAGACAAGTACCCCAGCTTCTGCTTGAATGCCTCCAGAGACAGGGCGCTCACTGCTGACAGAGGCAGCCTAGTCCATCACGGGCTCTTAGCAGCTCTCATTCCTAGAGGAAAGGCCTTTCTCGGGCCACAGGTTCACCTCAGGGCTTATGCAAAAAGTGAGGCGTGAGTGAAAGTGTTCCCACGTATGGTTGGCACTATGCACATTTTTTTTTTATTAAAAGTTTGTTGTATGAGAGTACAACATTTTTTTTTATTAGTTTCAGGTGCACAAGACAAAGTAATACTTAGACGTTTATCTTTTATATCCCTCACATTGTGTGAATCCCCCTCCCCCCATCCACTAACCCTCTGACATCGCACACAGCCATTACGTTTCCACTGTCTCTATTCCTAATGCTGTACTCCACTTCTTGTAAGTACATACATATATGTATATATGTATATATGTATATACATATATACATATATATACATATATATATATATATATATATATATATATATATATATATATATATATATATATATGTACACACACATACATATGCATACAAACTTGTAGTTGACATTCATTATTATTCAGCTTCAGCCTCAGGTGTACCGTGCAGTGATCAGGCATCTACATCATCCCTGAGGTGGTCTCCCAAATGGGACAAGTGTCCATCGGATACCCTACAAAATCTTTACAACATTGTTGATTACATTCCCCAAATTAATTTTCAGAACCTCGTGGCCATCTTGTGGTTACCGACTGTTTTCTAATACCCTCACCTTCCCCTTATCCCCACCCTGCCTCCCATCTAGCAACCCTCACTTTTTCCTCTATGTCTCCAAAACTCTTTCTGATTAGTTCATTCACTTATTCTTTTATTTAGATTCCACATACAAGTGAGATCATATGGTATTTGTCTTTCTCTGTCTGACTTATTTCACTTAACATAATGTTCTCTAGGTCCATCCATGTTGTTGCAAATGGTAAGATTTCTTTCTTCTTTATGGCTGCGTAATACTCCATTGTATAAATGTACCACAGTTTCTTAATCCAGTCATCTACTGATGGGCATTTCGGTTGTTTCCATGGCTTGGCTATTGTGTATAGTGCTGCAATAAACATAGGAGTGCATAAAGTTTTTTGAATTAGAGTTTTGGATTTCTCCAGATAGATACCTAGGAGTGGAATTGCTGGATCATAAGGTAGTTCCATTTTCAGATTTTTGAGATACCTCTATACTGTTTTCCATAGTGGCTGCACCAATCTGCAATCCCACCAACAGTGCACAAGGGTTCCCTTTTCTCCACATACTCGCCAGCACTTGTTGTTTGTTGATTTATTGATGATAGCCATTTTGACTGGGGTGAGGTGGTATCTCATTGTGGTTTTTATTTGCATTTCTCTAATGATTAGTGAGTTTGAGCATTTTTTCATATGTCTGTTTGCCATCTGTATGTCCTTTTTAGAAAAATGTCTCTTCATGTCCTCTGCCCATTTTTTAATTGGCTTGTTTGGTTTTTTGGAGTTGACTTGAGTTTTTTATAAATTTGTGATATTAACCCCTTATCAGATATATCATTGGCAAATATCTTTTCCCATTCAGTAGGGTCCGTTTTTGTTTTATTGATGGTTCCTTTGCTGTGAAAAAACTTTTTAGTTTGATGTAATCCCACGTTTATTTTTTTCTCCTACTTCCCTTGCACGAGGAGATATATCAGTAAAAATCTTACTCCAGGTAATGTCTGTGAAGTTTCTTCCTATATTTTCTTCTAGGACTTTTATGTTTTCAGATCTTACATTTAAGTCTTTAAGCCATTTTGAATTTATTTTTGTATATGGTGTAAGGAGGTGGTCCAGCTTCATTTTTTTGCATGTGTCTGTCCAGGTCTCCCAGCACCATTTATTGAATAGACTGTCTTTACCCCACCGTACATTCTTGCTTCCATTGTCGTAGATCAAATGGCCATATAGGCATGGATTTATTTCTGTTCTCTCTATTCTGTTCCATTGATCTATGTGTCTGTTTTTATGCCAGTACCATGCTGTTTTGATTACTGTAGCCTTGTAGTATAATTTGATGTCAGGTATCGTGACACCTCCCACTTTGTTCTTATTTCTCAAGATTGCCATGGCTATTCGGGGTTTTTTATGGTCCCACATAAATTTTAGGATTATATGTTCTATTTCTGTGGAAAACGTCGTTGGTAGTTTGATAGGAATTGCGTTGAATATGTATATTGCCTTAGGCAGTATGGACATTTCAACTATATTAATTCTTCCTATCCATGAACATGGTATGTGTTTCCATCTATTCGTATCTTCTTTTATTTCTTTCTTCAGTGTCTTATAATTTTCTGAGTACAGATCTTTTACTTCTTTGGTTAAATTTATTCCCAGGTATTTTATAGTCTTTGGAGCAATGGTAAATGGGATTGTTCTTTTCAATTTTTCCTTCTGATGTTTTATTATTGGTATATACAAATGCAACTGATTTCTGAATATTAATTTTATATCCTGCTACTTTACTAAATTCACCTATCAGCTCTAATAGTTTCTTGGTGGAGTCTTTAGGGTTCTCTAAATATAGTATCATAACATCTGCATATAATGAGTTTTACTTCCTCCTTACCGATTTGGATGCCTTTTATTTCTTTTTCTTGTCTGATTGCTCTGACTAGAACTTCCAGCACTATGTTGAATAGAAGTGGAGAAAGTGGGCAACCTTGCCTTGTTCCTGATCTTAAGAGGAATGGTTTTAGCTTTTCCCCATTGACTATGATGTTAGCTGTGGGTTTATCATATATGGCCTTTATTATGTTGAGATATGATCCCTCTATTCCCACTTTCTTAAGGGTTTTTATCATAAATGGCTGCTGGATTTTATCAAATGCTTTTTCTGCATCTATTGATATGATCATGTGATTTTTATTTTTCATTTTGTTAATGTGGTGTATCACATTAATTGATTTGCAGATGTTGAACCACCCTTGCATACCAGGGATGAATCCCACTTGATCATGGTGTATGATCTTTTTAATGTATTGCTGAATTCTGTTCGCTAATATTTTGTTGAGGATTTTTGCATCTATGTTCATTAGCGATATCGGCCTATAGTTTTCTTTTTTTTGTGGTGTCTTTGTCTGATTTTTGGATCAGGGTGATAGTGGCTTCGTAAAAAGTATTTGGGAGTCTTCCCTCCTTCTGGATTTTTTGGAAGACCTTGAGGAGAATAGGTGATAATTCTTTTACGAATGTTTTGTAAAATTCACCTGTAAGGCCATCTGGTCCAGGGCTTTTGTTTGTTGGGAGATTGTTGATTACTGATTCAATTTCCCTGGTGGTAATCAGTCTTTTCAGGTTTTCTGTTTCTTCTTGAGTTAGCCTTGGAAGGTTGTATGCTTCTAGAACATTGTCCATTTCTTCCAGATTGTCAAATTTGTTGGCATATAGTTGCTCATAGTAGTTTCTTAAAATTTTTTTATATTTCTGCAGTGTCTGTTGTCACTTCTCCTCTTTCATTTCTGATTTTATTAATTTGGGTCCTCTCTCTCTTTTTTTTAATGAGTCTGGCTAAAGGTTTGTCGATTTTGTTTATCTTCTCTAAGAACCAACTCTTGGATTCATTGATCTTTTGTATTGTTTTTCTGGTTTCTATTTCATTTATTTCTGCTCTGATCTTTATTATCTCCTTCCTTGTACTCCCTTTGGGCTTATTTTGCTGTTCTTTTTCCAGATCCCTTAAGTGTGAAGATAAACTGTTGATTAGTGATTTTTCTTGTTTCTTTAGGTAGGCCTGCAATGCTATGAATTTCCCTCTTAGGACTGCTTTCGTGGCATCCCATAGATTTGGGGTCGTCATGTTTTCATTTTTGTTTGTCTCGAGATATCTTTTGATTTCTTCCTTGATCTCCTGGTTGACCCATTCATTATTTAGTAACATGTTATTCAGCCTCCATGAATTGGTGTGTCTTCCAGTTTTTTTCCTGTAGTTCATTTCTAATTTCATAGCACTGTGGTCAGAGAAGACAATTGGTATGATTTCAATTTTCTTAAATTTATCAAGATTTGTTTTGTGGCCTCACATATGGTCTATCTTGGAAAATGTTCCCTGTGCGCTTGAGAAGAACGTGTATTCTGCAGCATTGGGGTGAAAAGCTCTGAAAATATCGATTAAATCCAAGTGGTCCAATGTGTCATTTGGCTGTAGTTTCCATATTGATTTTCTGTCTGGAAGACCTGTCTCTTGTTGTCAGAGGTGTGTTGAATCCCCTACTATGATAGTGTTACTGTTGACCTCTGTCTTTATGTCAGTCAATATCTATTTTGTATATTTAGGTGCGCCTATGTTGGGTGCATAGATGTTTACTGGGGTTATGTCCTCTTGTCGGATCGATCCTTTTCTTATTATATAGTGCCCATCTTTGTCTTTTAATATGTTCTTCATTTTAAAGTCTATTTTGTCAAATATAAGTATTGCAACTCCAGCTTTTTTCTTGTTTCCATTTGCATGAAATATCTTACTCCAACCCTTCACTTTCAGCCTCTGTGTGTCTTTTGATCTGAGGTGAGTCTCTTGTATACAGCATATACAAGGGTCTTGCTTTCTTATCCACTCAGCCACCCTATGTCTCTTGATTGCAGCATTTTATTTGTTTACATTTAAAGTGATTATTGATAGGTACATAGTTATTGCCATTTTTAAATTTGTAGTTAGATTGTTTTCATCTTTCTTCTATTTACAGAAGTCCTTTTAGTATTTCTTGCAATGTTGGCTTGGTGGTAATAAATTCCTTTAGCTTATTCTTTTCTGGGAAGCTCTTTATCTCTCCATCAACTTTAAATGGTAGCCTTGCTGGATAAAGCAATCTAGGTTGTAGGCCTTTGTTTTCCATCACTTTGAGTATCTCCTGCCACTCTCTCCTGGCCTTCAATGTTTCTGTAGAAAAGTCATTTGATAGTCTTATGGGAGTTCCCTTGTATGTAATCCTCTGTCTTTCTCTTGCTGCTTTTAGGATTCTCTCTTTGTCTTTAACCTTTGCCATTTTAACTATAATATGTCTTGGTGTGGACCTGTTTGGGTTTATCCTGGTTGGAACTCTCTGCACTTCCTGGGCTTGAATGTTGGTTTCCGTCATCAGGTTAGGGAAGTTTTCAGACATTATTACTTCAAATATGTTCTCAATCCCTTGCTTCCTCTCTTCACCTTCTGGTATTCCTATGATGAGCATGTTGTTGCACTTGATGTTATCCCAGAGGTCTCTTAAAGCATCGTCATTGTTTTTTATTCTTTTTTTCTTTCTGTTGTTCTGTTTGGATGATCTCTGCTAACTTGTCTTCTAAGTCGCTGATTCGATCCTCTGCTTCATCTAACCTGCTGTTAATTCCTTCAGGTGAGTTCTTAATTTCAGTAATTGTGTTCTTCATTTCTAACTGGTTGTTCATTATGATTTCTCTATCCTTCTTTATGTTGTCTCTAAGCTCCTTAAAGATTCTTTTCATCAGTGTTCTGAACTCTGTCTCTGATAGGTTGGTTACCTCTGTTTCATTTGGTTCCATTTCTGGAGGTTTCTTCTGTTCTTTTATTTGGGACATGTTTCTTTGTTTCCCCATTCTGGCTGACTCTCCGTGTTTGCTTTGATGTATTAGGTAGATCCCCTAGAGTTCTTAGTTCTTGCTGGGTTATCTTATGTAGTATGTGTCCTTTATATTTGACTTGCAGTACTTTGTTCTTCTCCTCTGCGTGTGCTCCAAAGGTGACTCATGTGTTGTGTATAGTGTCCTGTGAAAGAAGATCTTTAATTTATTTTCATTTGTGAGTAAGTGGAGTTAACTCCTAGGCTTACTAGTTGTGAGACTTGGCTCTGTCCACCGCAGGGTGTTTGCTGCATGAGGGTTGACCACTTAAATGTGGTTTGGCCTCTATGGGCTCTTGTGCCTGTAGAGAATTCCCTCTGGGTGTGTCACTTGTAGGTCAAACCCGGTAGTACTCTGGTTTGGTCTGGAGTTGGCCTCTGGGTATGCTGAATCTTGTGCCTCTTAAGCTGGGCCCTGCTGGCTTTTGTGTTCTCTGTTCCGTCCTGGGATCCCCTGCGTCTCTGCAGCTGCGGATGCCATCGGCGTTTCCACAGCCGCAGATGCAGGCCACGTCTCCAATCCGCTCCCTTCCCTCTTCCCCTGCTCGCCCAATTTGCCCACCTTCAAGTAATCCTTGCACGAGTCTCTTAGCTGTTCTGTGTGATGAGCAGAGAGCCCTCTGATGGGTTATAGATGTCCCGTTTGTGATAAGATCCGGAGGAGAACTCAAAAAGTGCGCCCCGCTGCCACCATTCCTATTATGCACATTTTTCACAATCTTGAAACTCCCCTCTTCTTGATAACAGAAGAGCTACGTTTCATCTCTAGAAGTAAAACACGGCATATTTCAAGCACTTGCAATTATGTACAATTTGAGGTTTTCCTTTTAATGTGAAGGATTTGACAGTGAACACTCATTTACATGGCAGGAGGAATGGCCTGAGGAATTATTCTTTCTTTTATAAAGGGAATAAAAATGCTTACAGGAGGGCTTCAGATATGATCTGAGACTTCTAGCAACCCTCAAGCTTCCTCTAACAACACATATTTGCTGACAGTTTTGCCTTGCTCTGATTTACAGCAACAAAGCTGAGGTCCTGCTGTCTGCAGTTCTGCTTCTAGGAAGAACAAGAATACTATGGCACGCTTCCTCACCCTTCATTGAAAGACAGCACTGTGAAAAAACATCCTCTCCACAAGATAGCTAAAGAGCAAGGCTGACCACTGGAGAAACATGAAAAAAATGTTAAAAAAAACAAACACAAATAAACAAAACACTCTGAACTGTCCTAGAAACACACATGCTAGCAAAACTGACAAAAAGAAACAGACAATCTGAATAGCCATGTAACAGGCGAAGGGATGGAATTAGTAATCAAAAAACTACCCACAAAGAAAAGCCCATGTCCAGATGGCTTCTGGTTAATTCTACCAAACATTTAAGAGTGATTGTTACCAATTCTACATAAACTCTTCCAAAAATTAGAAGACAGAATACTTCTAAGTCATTCCATGAGGTTGATATTACTCTGATACCCAAACCAGACAAAGAAATCACAGAAAAGACCACAGACCAATATCTCAGCAACAAAATACTAGCACACTGAATCCAGTTACATGTAAAAAGAATTATACATCATGATCAAGTAGTGGTTATCTCAGGATTGCAAGGTTGCTTTAACATCTGAATGTCAGTTAACATAACACATCACATCAACAGAATAAAAACAAAAAACGCACATGATCATCTCAAGAGATACAGAAAAGCGTTTGACAGAATCCAATCCCCTTGCATGCGAGTGTGCATGCGTGTGTGCGCGTGTGTATACACACAATAGCAGTGGTAGCTAAAGTGTACAGAGTTTCTTTTTGAAGTGATAAAAATACTCTAAAACTGACTGTGGTGATGGCTGCACATTATCTATGAACATATGAAAAAACACTGAATTGTACACTTTAAATGGGTGAATTGTATGGTATATGAATTATACCTCAATAAAGCTGTTAATGAAAATACCAACAAAAGTCTGCTAGAGGTGCACAGTGGCTGTCCCTTAGACGTGGCCTGTGCTCCAGTGTGCCCCGGCCCCCATCCGACAGTCACCACCCGACACTGAGGCTAACCAGGCCCATTTCACACAGCACCCCAAGAACACTCCTCACACTGCCCGTTTCCCTCACTTGACACCTGCCCCACCGCAGAGGCAGCTGATTCTGTGACCCCTGTGTCAAGACAGTCAGTGGATGCAAACAGAGAAATGGACCCACAGAGAGTTATGGTTACAAATACCCTGCAGAGACTGAGGTGACGTGCTTGATTTCTAACTGGGAGCTGTACCTGCACAAACTTACTGTATAACCGTGGGCAGGGGAGTCTGGCTGGATTTCTGAGAAGAGATTTGGGGGATGGGTCTCTGTGATGTGAATTCCAATTTTAGCCATCCCTGAAAGTAGGAAGTTTATTCCATGCAGTTGCTAGCCTGTGAGGGCTCACCTTCGGGAACAGGAAATGCTAAAGCCCATCAATGCGGACATGAGGACTACAGATGGCTCAGGCAGGGCGAGGCCCTAACCTGCCCTCCGTACTGCACCATCTGAACCCTACCACATGCCAAACACTGAATCAAGCCCAGCCCCTTTGGCATCCAGGAAAAAGTCTCCTTTGGTACTGGCACAGTGGGAAAGCAGGTCTGAGGCTCAGAGCAGCCCAACAGCAACTGCAGAGCTGCAACTTAACAACACTGCTGGGGGTCACCGCTGTATTGTTTTTGGCTGCCTGTATGTGCAACTACGGCAGTGCTCTGACACACTCAGTAGTAATGAATTTTTAAAGAAAGTTCACTTTTCCTGATTGCATAATCACTCACTGTGCAGACATGCAGCCATTGAGAATATGCAGCCTTTGAAAATATTGGTGTTTGTTTTTACGCTTGTTACTCTTTACTGGAACTACAGGGCTATTTTTATAAAACAAAAGATTTAAACAACCCACATGCTCTACAAGGACAGAAAGGCTAAGTACAAATGACTGCACAAAAGTAATCAGCCAGCCTACACAGCTACATAGGAGGGGAAACCTTAGAATAAAATAGTTGAAAAAAGTGGGATACCAAATTGTTCCACACCATGAACAAAGATGTCAAATTTGCAACAGGGAGAGGATCAAGAAAGGAATGTGGAAAAATAGAAAAAGGTGAGACATCTTTTAAAAGCACCTTTCTGGTTGTTACAGTGGTGCTTATATAACAGTGTTTTCATCTTAACTAAAAGACTGGGAGGAAACCATTAGCTAACTAACAGTGGGCAGTGTGTAGAGATGGAATAAAAACCAGAGTTATCCAGCAACGACTGAAGTCACCCCCAGTGAACCCAAGAATCAAAAGCCCCCCTGTGACCGCAGCTGTTGTGACTAAGGGCAGGATTTCGACATCATCGACCCAGGAGCCCACAGCCACACACTGTGGACACAGCCCCGCACTCACCGTGGCACTGCCCGTGGCCTCCTGGTACACCACCTTCACAATGTCTGCGGTGCTGGTGTTGAGGAAGAAGTAGCCAGAACCTTCTCTGATGTGCAGCTCCACCTGCAAGTTGGGTCAGGCTGGGTGTGAGGGGCCAGGGCTGCCACCTGACGGGCACATTCAGGAGGCCAGGTGGCCGGGAAAGGGCTGTACCTGCACTCCAGGATGGTTGTAGATGGTCACCTCTTCCGGACTCACCCTCACGTCCTCCACCAGGATGAGTTCTATGGAGGCCGACACGGGCACGAGAGGGTCATGCTGAAGGGGCAAGGCCAAGGCCATCAGACCCAAGATGCAACAGGCCAACCCCAAGCAGCCCATGGGCCTCCCCACCCCGGGAAGAGTAGGTCCAGAGGCCCCAGGTCCCGGTGTCAGCCCAGGGTACTCATTACGTCTGGGACACAGGCCCCAATGAACCCATCGTGCAGGCCCAGCTGAGAGGCCACGTCCTATCTCATGACCCTGCCAAGGCAGGTGCCCTCATCCTACCTGCCAGGCCCCACACAGTGGGCAATTCACACACACAACCCTGGACAGGAGGGGGCACACAGCAAGTGGCAGCTGCAGCGCTGTGTGCGAGGACGGGTGTCTAGGCACACAGCAAAGCTCCCGACCAGCCTGGGGTGTGGGGGACCCTATAGAGGCGTCCCAGGTGTGCTCACGAGGGCCTGAGCTCGGCCCTCACCCCCGGGGTTACGCACATGTTTGAGTATCTACTTCCCGCCACACGTCACTCCAGGGAGTGTGCTGGACCGACCAGGCTCTGGCCCACATATACTCATATACCTGAGCACCTACTAGATGCCAGGTACTGCGTTAGGTACTAGCGGGCAGCAGGCGCCCTCAGGGAGATGTGTTCTAATCAGGGATTAAAGGGAAGCAGTAAACGGTGACAGAAAGGTGTGAGTGGTGGGGGCCATGGAGGCTAGGATGGGGTGAGAGGGAGGGGCTCTCAGGTAGCCTCTCAGGTGAGCAGAGACTCAGAAAGGGAAGGTGTGAGTGGTGTCAACAAAGAGGGGAAAGCCCATAGGGTAAGGAACCTAAGTGCAGAGACCCTAAAAGGGGGGCCTCGTGGATGTTTGCGCCCCAGCAGGGAGGCCCATGAAGCCACCAGCCACCAGGGCAGGTACCAGCTGCTTCTCAGGGCCACCTCCCTCCGGGCCAGCCTCCTCCTGCTGCTCCCACTGAGGTCACGCCCTCTTCAAGGGTGGCCTGTCCCCCACCACCCAGAAGACAATCCAAGCTGCTTATCCCGGGGCTTAGGGTCCCTTGGATCCAACCACACCCTCTCTTTACAGCCATTACCTACTGCCTCCACCCTATTCAAAACCTAAGTTGACTGCCACCCTTGTCCCAGAATGGGGTGGATGGCATCCAGGCAGGACCATTCTGGGAACTCTTCCCACTCACCTGGTATGTACCCATCTGCCACCCTCCGGCAGCACCTCTGCCTGAGCCCGGTGAGAAGCTGGGCTGCATACCACGTGTGCATGCAGATGGTGGCAACAGTGATGCATGTGGAGGGAGGTGGTCTGCGCCATGACAGGGGGAGCACTAGGGGCTCCGAGGCCTGAGGCACAAGCAGCTGCTCTGTGCTGGGGTTTGGGGAACTCTCGCAGAGGAGCCCACATGGCAGCCGGGATGGAAGGGACGGGAGGCCGCCCGGTAGAGAAGAGTAAAAGGAGAGGATGGCGTTGCAGGGGCTGCAGGTTCAAAGGCACCAGGCACGCCAGGTGGGTCTGTCAGTCAGGACGCCAGAGAGAAGAGGCCGGGCAGGCAAGCTCGGGCTGACAGCGCGGCTGCCTTCAGCCAGAAGGTCTGCGCACTCCCCAGGCTGTGTGCCAGAGCCGTGAGGAGCAGCAGATCCCTGCGGCCCTAGTGCAGGCGTGTGGGGGGTGTGTGGGGTGTGGGGGGATGACACTGCAGGCAGGGGCTCAGCGCCCAGGCAGGCCCACCACACTCCACACAGGGAGGGGTGTGACTCGGCAGCTCAGGACACTAGGACACTGGGAGAAGGCGGGCAGAGCAGGACGATTCCCCCGCCACCAGGGGGCCCGGGAGTTACCTACCGGCTGCTTCACCCGGGCTGCACCAAGGTGGGACTGCTGGTAACCAGTCACAGTGGCGGAGATGGCTGTGGTTCCCGATGCCTTGTGTACAGAAATGGGCTGCAAACCTGAGTCCAGAGAGAGGGAAACCCATGTCGCATTTTTCCCCCATGGCTGCCTGGGAGGTAGCCCCTCTCTCCTTTTGATTGCAGTTTTAAATCTCCCACAGTCCTAAAAGTAGGTAACGGAGTTTGTTTAAACTGTATGTACCATAAGGGTTAGTAGACCGTGAGCAAGCTTCCACAAAGTGGCTTAGCCAAGATGGAGAAGACGGACTCAGTCTGGCCTGCGAGGGCTGTGGCTCAGAGCAGCAGTGCTGGAGCCAGGCTGACCTGCTATGTAACCTGGGCCTTGGTGCTTACCTGCAATGGCCCTGCGTCTGCTTCTCCATCTCTAGTTCCTACCTCACAGAGTCTGTGCAGGACTGAAGGAGAGTTGTGAGCCCACAATGCTCCGTTTCGTCCTGGAGGAGAGGAGTTCCAGACAGCAGCGCCTGGCAGTGCTGGCTGCTAGCACTCCTCAGCAGTCTCGCCGCTAGGTCTCACTGCCCTGGCTCCTCCCGCCCGGGGCCAGCCGGCTCAGTGCCCACTCACCGTGCAACTTCTTCTGGCCACTCCCATCCTCCTGGAACACCAGCTGCATGTGCAGGTCCAGCTCGATGCTGGCCAGCGACGGCCTGGTGGACTCCCACTGGATGCTCAGAGAGCTGAAGTTGCTGAATCTGCGGCCCTGCTGGTCATAGGCGGCCAGGTCCAGCACAGGGTTTCGATGGCTGGAGACTGGAACCTGCAAGAAGTCAAGGTCAGGCACGGGCCATGGCCATGCCACACTGGGCACAATGTCCACACTGAGTGAACACTGAGGACCATGCTGGCACAGCCACTCCTGACCACATGGTACACCCCAAACCCGGCCGACTGCCTTGTGGGCTCATGGGGTCCTGTGGGGGGCTGGCAGCGAGTCACTAACCTGTCCTCACTACTGCCTGCTGTCAACACTCCCAGCCTGGCCTCTGACTCTAGCCCGTGGTCCCCATGGGGGCAAAGGGGCTTTGTGATGTCTGGAAGCATTTTCCATGTCACAACTGCAGGGGGTACAACTGGCATTTAGTGGGTAGAGGTCAAGGGAGCTGCTGAATACCCTAAAATGCACAGGGCAGCCCCACTGGAAGGAAGGATCTGGCCCAAACTGCCAATAAAGTCAAGGTTGGGGGAGTCTGCCCTAAAGCTCCCCACCCCAGCCTGGCTGCTCTCCTTCCTCTCAGCCTCACCTTTCTGAATCCTTGCCACCTTCTCCCTATGCCCCACACCTCAGCCCCTCCAGGATGTGCCCCCAGTGGTTTAACAGGAAGGCTAATGATAACCCCTAAAATGTCCCAGTGCTACTGGCTTTGCAAAGGTCCTTTCAGAGCCAAATTCTCTCCTGCTTTGAAATAGTGATGTGGGAGCTGTCATCCCCGTATTAAGGGTGAGGAAGCAGAATCCCAGGGGAGGAAGGGAACAATCAAAGGCCACTGGGTGGCTGAGTGGCACTGCTTCAGGATTTAGTTCCAAACCCTGAATTCCTACCACCTACCCTCACCTCTTGCTCCCTGAGCAAATCCGCCCCTTAGAACCCATGCTGGATTAGGCTCACTCCCCCAGGTGATGGTTCCTCCCTTCCCTCCCTGCCTACACAGTCTGGGTGCAGGTAGCGGGGGCAGGAAACGGAAATCCTAAGTACATAGACATCTGGGTCTCAGCTTGGACTTGAACCCCAGCTCTGCCTCTTTTCACCCAGGCAAACTGCTGGCTTCTCAGAGCCTTGGATTCTCCACCTGTGAAATGGGAATCACAACAGAACTCCCAGGATTCTATTTTTAAAAAGGGTCATGTGAGAGCATTTTAAAGAGCCTGGCTCATTGCAATTAATGCGCAAACAGGGAAGGGGCAGCCCTCAGCAATGTCCACAGATGTGTCCGGTCTTCCACCAGGCATGGGTCCAGAAGGAAGGACTGTCTTTCCCTGGTCCTGGTGGTTATGACTGACAGTGCCACGTACTCTGGCCGATGAAATGTGACAAGTGACTTGAGACAATTCCAGAAGGCAGAAGCTTTAACAGCCAGAACAGGACCAGCCACGCTCTCCTCGTCTCCACAGTGGCACCGACCACATTCAGCGGATGCTCACCATGTAAGTCTTGAAAGGACAATGACATGAAGCGGGGGCCCCCGCTGCCCAGAACTGGTGGTGTGAGCAGAAGTGAGCCTGTGCTGTGAGGCCACTGGGTTGGGGTTCCCTGTTCCTGCGGCCTGCAGTCCCCGAGCTCCCCACCTCCCCCAGGACGGCTCCTCCCCCCGTCGCAGCCCTCCTGCCCCCAGAGAACACTGGACCAAAGCAGCCTACAGATTCTAAACGCAGGCAGCACGACCACCTGGGGGCACAAAGCGTGTTGTAAGCATGTAGATGCCAGTCGGGCACTGTGACTGTGGGCAGGGACAGGGGCATGCTATAGTTCCGGGTGCCCCCCCCCCAGGTGTACCTCTGGGGAACACTGATGTTCTTCCCTTCTGCCTGCCCCCCAGGGAGGACAGTAACACTGTGCATCAAGCATGCTTGAGAGCTTCCTGGGTCCTTCCATTGGCCCCGCTGGGCAACAATATTATCCCCAATTTACAGATGGGGAGGCTGAGGCTTAGAGACGGTAGTAACTTGCTCAAGGTCACACAGGTTTAGGAGTGGAACTCTGCTGGTCTGATGTTAAAGCCCACAGGCCTGCCCTGACCGTGTGCAGCACAGGAGTCAGGTGGACTTCCCAGGCAAGCCCCGGCTGGCTGTGCCGTCTCCTGCACGTGGCTGCTAATCAGCTGCAGGGGCCTGACCCGCTCGGAAGACCCAGGTCAGGCAGGCGTGTGGTTCCAGTTTGTCATTCCGACTGGTCAGCTCCATTCTAGTGACTGGCCTCACCCATAATTTACTCTGCAAACATGTCTTGGTGGCCTCTGACTTTGGAGAGGTATAAAATTAAATTGATACTGCACCTAGCATGTGTGGCAGGAGTATAACTCTGTCGAGGTTCCCTAGTGACAGAATAAATTGCAGGGCCCATGCCTGATTGGCTCTCAGCTCCGGGACCCGGGAATGATGGATCACATGGCAATTCCATATTTGAGGTCTATTATTTCATGGCTAGTGGATCTATGACACATGCAAGCTTCCAGTCAAGGGAGACAACCCTGGTTGACCCAACAGTCATAGACAATGGACAGCCAAACCTGGCTTGCTGAGCAAGTAGCCAAGTTTAAGAACAGGGAAGATGCATGCAAATCTGACCTTTTGTTTTTGCTTTGGAAATGATTTGGGCAGCTGATGTTGAATGGGCTAAACAGGGCAGGCTGCCCTCCGGAGGGGCACCTCTCTCCAGGTCTGCACTATTCCCCACCCCCACCCCTTCCCTAGCACTGCTTCCACTTGACTTTGCTAGGAGCCAGCTTGAGTCAAGGACAGAAGACAGCAGGACACAGCACAGTGAGTGCATTTGTACACTCATTCATCCACCACATTTACTGAGCTCCTGCTGTGAGCCAGGCTCTGTTCTAGAGAATCACAGAGAAAAATGATCGTGTAAATTCTACAGCATTCAATACTGTTAGTGCTTGGAGGCTGGTGGGGGGCACTGAAGTACGAAATGTGGGGTGGTGAAACTTTACATAAGGTCTGAGGCTGAGAAAGTTCCCAGCGAGACGGTTACATTCGAATAAAGAACCGAAGGAGGTAAGAGAGGAAGGCATGGACCTGTGGGAAGGTAGAGAGTTCAAGCCAGAGGGGGCGACAAGTCAGAGACCCAAGCAGGGCACATTCCAGTGTGCTCATGGATGGCAGGGCTTCCAAGCAAGGACGGAGTGGCTGGCAGGGAAAGAGTGATGGGGGCAGGACCCAAGGCCCTGCCAGTCACAGAAGGGGCTTCAGCTTTTCCTCTGGGTGGGTGGGATGACACTGGCAGGGCTGAAGGAGAGAGTAACGTAAAACGCCTAAGTTACCACTCTGAACACCGAAGTCCAGTCACACTTTGCTCCTTGTGACATTGTGACTCCACAATCATTCAAAGGAAGCCAGCCTGTGTTAGGGGCAGGGCTTAGCCCCTACCGCTCGCCCTGTGGACTCAAGCTGCTCTCCAGTTCCCAGCCTTAGGG
Source organism: Rhinolophus sinicus (assembly GCF_036562045.2). NCBI lineage: Eukaryota > Metazoa > Chordata > Mammalia > Chiroptera > Rhinolophidae > Rhinolophus > Rhinolophus sinicus. Next base: position 108,199,225 of record NC_133751.1, on the reverse strand, counting down.
TGATTTTATTCTCTCCACAGGGATAATTGCTAAATACATAAAGGTGATAAAATGTAAAACTTTTAGGACATTCACCTTAATAGTCCCCAAAGTCAGGGAAATAAAATTCTTTTCCTGAACACACAAGATTTTCAGCTTGGGAAAGATGGCATCTGCTCCGTGCCACAAATACCGCAGCCTGAGCTCGGGGTGAATGCTGTTCGCTGGGGCTCTGAGCCCTGGTCTCCTCCATCAAGTGGGATAGTCCTTTCCTGGACGCTGTGGGGGGGAGGGGGGTGCTGCGAGGCCGAGCACAAAGAACCCTCACTTTTAACTGATGCTCACTTGTAACGTGACCAGTGTTGGGACTCCCACACCCAGTGACTAACAAAGCCTGAGAGAACGCAGAAACCCACCACTGATCGCCAGAGCAACGGGAGGAAAAGCTGAGCTAAACCTATAGGGGCATGGAGGGATGGCGAAGACTGGTGTCTTTCCTAGAGCTGCAAAGAGATACATTTGGACTTAATACAAAGCTGCCCTGTCCTTCACCCAAGGGGGAGCCAACCCCCAGAGCTTGCTGCCAGGGGCTGGGAGGGGCTGCTGAAATGGGCAGCTTCAGAAGGTTCCAACAGGCATCAGAGCATTGGCACTGAGCGTTCTCTGGAGAACTGCACAGAGCTGAGAGGGTTCTGTCCCAGAGGCTCCAGGAAATGCTCCCCTCAGGGGGCCACCAAGGCAAACTGCCACTGGATGCAGGGCTGGGACTGCAGGAGCCACCGAGGAGGCACTGAGCTTGGAGCTGGGCAGATCTAGGTTCTGCCTGTGGGACCCTGCCCACCCGAGCCCCACGGGCCATGTGGAAAGGGGTACAAGGACCCTGGCCTCACAGATGGTGATGGGGACCGAGGCACAGAGGGGAGAGTTCCTGGCACACACAAGTTTTCTGACTGCTGTGTAGGCACAGGAACACAGAAACCCTGGTCTGGCCTCAGGGCCTTTGCACTTGTTCTTCTACCTGCCTGGGGCACCCTTATCTCAGCTCCTCTAGGCCAAGAGGCCTGAGGTGGTAAGAGCCCTCCACTCAGGCCCTTGCCTGGCTCCTCTGAAGCGGCCTCCACCAGTGGCCGTCTTGCACCCTATTTTACTTCCTCCACAGCACTTCCCATCGTCTGATCCATCTTGTCTATCTGTGGGCTTCCTGTCACCTGTCCCGATTACTCTGTATTCCAGAACCTAGAACTGTGCCCAGCACAGAGGAGGTGCTCAACAGATACATATTGAAGGAATAAGTGAAAAGAAGCCCAGTCTCCTGCTCAGAAAAGGGGCTGGGGCTGGTGCCAGCTGGAAGCGTGTTCACCCTGCACCTGACCAGAAGGGCTTCTGGGTCCTCCCTGTTCACTCTGGTCTGACTGTCTTAGGGATGGAGGGCTGGTGGGCTGCACCCCAAGAGGACCAGACCTGTGGGTTTCGCTTTACATCCCTGCTGTCAGAGTAACCCCAGGTGGCTTTCTTCCCTCTCCCCACATTTACATTCGAAACACAGCCCCTGTGTGTCCCACACCCGTGGAGAGCGCTGCACCTCTCCTCACAGCACACACAGCCCACTGACAACAAGCCCCCCCCCTCACACCCCCAAAGCACAGAGGGATCCAAGATACAAATGCCGCGTGCCACGCAGAGAGGGGCAGCCGAGTCTGGCATTGCAGAAGCTCTACTTTCACCTGGTACTGCCTCTAGCCCCGGGACTGCTGCGTCTCGTCACCTGTCCAGGTCTTGGGAACCCCATACGTAAAACTGAAACCAAAGCACCCACCATGGAGAGATGGCTGAGTGGGGAGACCAGGTGGCACAGCACTGAGCCACCACCATCACTGACAAGTGTCCACTCACCACTTGCTTGTTCTGCTGCAGCAGAGGACACGACAGGTCCAGCTGGGGGCTGGCGTAGACGGGTGTCAGGGTGAGCCTGGATGGCGGGGCACACACGAACTTCACCACGGCTGGCTCCAGCGCAGGGAAGGGGTTGGTCATGCTGGGCTTGTTCCCCACCGAGAGGGCAATGACCTGGCGGGCAGAAGGAGTAGTCACGCACCCCAGTTGGAGGCCCTGTTCCACTGTGGTCTCGTCTCACCATCCAGCTCCCTGGGACTCCATGTGCTTTTCTGCAGGGTGGGAATGGTGATGACGTCTACACTACAGGGAGGTTACAAGGCCCAGTGACACACGCATGGAGGGCGCTCTTAATCAAAAGCAGGAGGCCTTCTGATGGGAGCCCCTGGCGTCCTCTGCAAAGGTCCGCCAGAACCACTGCCTCTCCGTGGCCCAGGGGAGAGGTGGGTTGGTAGGGCCATGTGGCTTCCCAGCACCCTAGGAAAACCCCACGGGTGCATGAGCAAATTCATCCCCAGTTTGTGCGTTTTTAAATGAAGAATCCATACTAACTTGAAAACATCCATCACAATGAGGTGTGGGTGACAGAGTGTGTGCCAGTGGACCAAGACCTGTGGGGTAGGCCAGAAAAGGGCTTACAGAGAGTGAGGGGTAGTGGCCTGTCCCTGGGGGCAGCCCTGGCCCCCTCAATGACACACACTCTGTGGGAAGGAATGGTCCGGTCCAGAAGCCCCTCACCCTTCCTGACCATGAGGCAAGACAAGGGCAGTTCCCACGCTGAGCTGCAGGTGACACCCCAAGGAAGACACACAGAGCACTGCAGTGAGGGGGGCCCTGGAGGCTTCCACTCCAACAGACGGGGGGTGGGGATGGGGGGGTAGGGGGGTGCAGGGGGTGGGGTGGGGGGCACACAGGTTAAGAAACTTCTCTGACTTAATTCTGAAGTTTCTCTTAGGATGCCATTATTTATTATTGTGTATTTATTTTCCTTATTCTTTGTCTGTTTTTTAAAACAAACGAAGCCAGTGGGAAGTGGCCTTTCACTGCGCCTCTTTCTGCTCACACCAGTCTCAGCGTGGTCGTCTCACAAGGACGCCTTGGGTGCATGTACGTGTTTCAACATCAACTGATATTCTTTGCAATATTAAACATGCAAGGATATTCTTCACGCCCCCCCCAAATGGCTTCTCTCCTATCTTTCTTGATTCACGCTGGCCTCCCAACTTGCTTTTGGTTTCCCAGCTTTGGGGCACTCTGAGAACAGAGCACAGCCCTACTGTGAGCAAAATGAGTACAGGGCCCTGAGCCTGGGGACTGAACTGCAAGCTGCCCCTTGATCCAGGCGATTCCAGCCCCGAGCTAGTTCAGGTCACAGACATGTTCTGCTCAGTCCACCCAGCCACCTTATTTCTTGGTTTTCAGCATTGAAAAAAAAAAGAGAGAGAGATTTCACAGAAAAATACTAGAATTCTCAGCTTATCCTGAAATACCAAAAAGATCTGCCAAACCTGGGCGTGCAGTCTCAGTCATTTGTAATGTGCCTGCCTGCCTGTCCCTTGACTTTGTGACTTGACTTTGTGACGCCTGAGCTCACCGCAGCCCGATTTGATGGTGGGGAATGCTGAAGCCTAGAGAAAGAGGTCACCCGGTAGTTGAAAAGGAGCCAGGACTGATTAGCTCTATCAAAGCTGGAGTGTACGGCGGTCCCAGCTGCCACACAGCGCTCGACCTGCTTGCATTCACTAAGTCATTCTACCTCACGGATCCTCAGTTTGCCTGTCTGTGAAATCGGAACAGCAGCATCAGCTAGCTCTCAGGGTTACTTTGAAGATTCGATAAACTGACACTGTAAGTACAGCAGGGCACTCAGGGAATGTGACTTTATACCCTTCCTCCAGGCAAGGTGGGTCTGGGGGTGGCCACCCTCTCACCTGTTCACCCAAGGCCTGGCAGGTCACGAGGATCCAGTGTTGCTCATAATTCCGGGAGGCAGGGGGGCCAAAGAGAGCAAGACTGATGCTATGTGTGTCCTCGGAGGTGACGTTCCGGAAGAACTTTGATGGCTCGAGGACCCAGGGTCTGGGACCTCCTTCAAACAGCATCTCCTTTGAAGAGCCAAGGGTCACCAAGGCGACAGAGGAGGGATCCACGGCCTGTGGGAGGAAGAGGGAGAAGAGACCTTTCCTCCGGGCCTTCCTCTATGCCGGAGGCCTCACCCTGCCACCTGCAGAGGTCACGAGAGCCCCGCTGCTCCTCTGGGAACTTGGGGTGCTCATCTGCCACATTCCCAGGGGTGCCAGCACAAGAGTGCTCTGTGGAGAATTCTGCCCGCCTCTGATATACTGCTGGGGGGACGGGAATAAACTGGCCTGTCTCTTTTGTAAAACAATCCAGTAAAAGCCTTGAAAATACCCGCAGCTCCTAGAACTGGAACTCCATCTCTGGACAGAACAGAAGGAGACAAACAAAGCGACGCACAAGGATGGTGGCTAGGTACAAAACTGACTATAGTTTATCACAACCACGTTGTTTTAAAAGGCATAAAACAATCTGAAAAAGAAATACGCCAGACGACCAAAGGAAACAGACTGTGTGTCATGGATGGCATAGTTATTGGTGGTGTGTGTCCCGTACTCTGCTCCACTGCATTTCCCCACTTTCTGTAACGTATATGTAAGCTTCAGGGACAAGCCTTTCTACCCGTTTTGTTCCCAGCACCCACAACAGTGCCGGCCACATAGTAGGTGCTCAATCATTATTGTTGAATGAAAGAGGGAACATTAGGTCCTGTAAGTAAGTTCCAATAAACAAAGGATGAATTACAATAATTGTCTTCACAAAATGCTGTCATGTGCTCTTCTGGGCCAGTGCGACTGCTGTGCTGAGCGTCCCAGAGGCCCCCCACAGACAACGGCGGTGCACAGGTCCCATCTCACAGCAAGGAGACGGACACACCTGCCGGAAGCCATGGTGTGCTCCATACAAGGACACCCAGACACAGCCAGGATTCCGGGAAGAACGGAGTGCCCCTCAGGGGTCCTGCAGCCCCGCTCCGTGACTCCCCGCACAGCTTGGCTGATTTCTCGCTCCAGAGGGTCCTACTGAGGTCAGCACCAGGTCCTTACTTGTCAGCGTGCTTCCCTGTTACTCCCTCCACTCAACCCTCCAGGAGCTGCCAGGTGTGCCTTCCAAAAACACAGATCTGACCTTGTGCTCTCTGCCTTAAATGGTTCCGGGGCACCAGCTGCCCTGGGAAGGAAGGCTGAGTTAGCCCTCTGCCCTGGGATGGGGCTCTACCAGCCTGGCCATCGCCTCACATCTGCCTGCTCCCACCTTCAGACTAGCCTGACCCCCAGCTGCCACGGCCCCCCACCCACCGCTCCCTCCCTCAGCAGGCAACGCTCGCCCTGCCAGGGCAATCGCTCAGCGTCTGGTTCATGCTTTGGGTGCTGCTCAGACTGAAGAGATGATGTGTGGGTGTCTGCCTCCTGATCAGGCTATGGACTCATGAAGGATGGGGAGGGCCTGTCTGTCTCCTTCTGTAGCCCCAGCATGATCCCAGTCACGTGAGAGATGAAACACAGCATAGAAAAAAGTGAAAAGTAAAAAAGAAAGACGAAAACTGCACTGCGATGCTATTCCTCAGCCGTCTGAGCAGCACAGACCCGCGTGTGGACGCCCCAGCCACGCTGCCGTGACTCTGGTGCGTCCGTAGAGAACCGTGCTCTTTCAACAACTAACTCTATCAGCTCACTACTCCCGGCCTGACACACGTGCCTCCCTGCAGGGGGCACCGCCCCCGCGTCTGCACAGATGCTGCCTGCATCACAGCCCCTGGCTTCGTCAGCTCCCTCCACGCTGTCACCCCCACGGGGCGGGTCCACACTGCCAACAGCCAGAAGTCTGTGCAGGCACAGGCTGACAACCACTCGGCTGTCCCCTGCCATCCTGGACCCAGCAGTGCCCCAACCAGATGCCACCTCAGAGCGGAGACAGGCTGTCCCTTGAGTGACAGCTTTAAGATGCACACACCCTCAAGGACAAGGTGGGCTGGGGGCTGAGGTGACGAGACACTGAGGCCCACAGGCTCGGGTCCTCCTGGTTGGGGGCTTACACTAAACCAGGGGTGTCCAAACTGTTTTCAACGGTTTTCACCAAGGGCCACATGCGGTAAAATACACAAACAGCCGGGCCACTCAGTCGAGGTAAAGTACGTATTGCCTCACCTGGTTTATTTAAGTAAACTAAATATATTTTTGGAATTTGCTACAGGCCAATTAACTGGATTGCGAGCCGCAGTTTGGACACCCCTGCACTAAACCCTTAGCAAAGGAAGGACGTGACTTTTCAGTGAGAATTCTGTCCTTTTGACTTTAATTTTTTGCAACATGAACATTTTCTGACTTTGCTATCAGCATTCAACCTTCCAGGACTCCTCCCTGTCTAGAGCAAGGTGTATACACACACATACGGTGCGCAGGTGTGCGCGCGCACATACGGTGCACAGGAGCGTGGGGTGCCCCCGCTGACGCCCACGCCAAGGCTCTGCCTTGCTACACACTCAGGTCTTAACTATAACAAGGGCCCTTTACCTGCATGTGAATCGCTAAGGATGCCCAGGCCTTTGTCTTGTCCTCCCTGGACATCCCCTCAGGACAGTCGCATGGCCTGCTCCTGCACTCCGCTCAGGTCTCTGCTCAAATGTCACCTCCTCACAGAGGCCTTTTTTGATCCCCTGTCTAGAGCAAGACCTTCCATCACTTGTTACCTCCTTTCCCAGCTCAACTGTCCTGATCACTACCTCCCATTACTCTTCATATATTCATCTGTCCATTTGCTTCTCTGTCCCCCCAACTAGCATGACACTGCCACTTGTTAACTGTGTGACCCTAAGCAGGTTAACCTCACAAGGCTCAGTATCCCATCCTGCAAAATGGGCATCAGGAGAACTGCTTCATGGGGTTCTTGCAGATTCAAAGCAGCCGGAATGAAATGCCTGAACACATGCCCAGCACAGGCTCAATAAATGGCCCCTGCTATTACCAACTGTCATTACTATTAACTATAGCCCCATTTTACAGATGAAAAGCATGAGTCCCAGCAAAGCAAAGCAATTTACCCAAGTTTACCCAGCTGGTGGGCACACATGTGTTCCAATGCCAGATGCCTGGGCTTTACCACATCTCAATGCCACAACCAGCAAAATTCTGCTGTGGGTAAAACAGGTTACTGGAAACCCCAAAGGACTTTTCTCATAACCAGCCCAAAGGGAGAGACTGTGCCAAGGCACCGCATGTCCCGTGAATAACAGCTGGGAACCAGGAATTATCACCTTCTCATTTAGGCATAAAAGCGTCATAGAATCCTGTGCCAAGGAGACAGATTACTAGCCACCACCACTAGTGATGGACCCATAAATCATCCAGCCTCCTCAGTGGACATCCAAGTACAGATATCCAAACTGGCAAAGCCAGAAAGGAGGCGCCCACACACCTGAGCGAGACCACCTCACTGGCCTCTATTTTCCGGTTTGTAAAACAGGAGGATGGGTCTGGTCATCCATCGACAGGCCCTTAGCAAGGTGGTCTATGTTTGCAGGAAACGGAATGCAAGCACCTCCGTACAGGGATACTCACACTTCATCTAGGTGGAGACAGAGGCAAGGTGCAGGGCGGTGGGAGGATAAGGCCCCAGGTCAATGCATTCAGTCTACGCTGACACTGCCAGGACCAAGGAGCCAGGTGGGGGCTTCCAGAGAGTAAGGTGGGATAAGGGCCTCTAATTCCTGCAGCAGACAGGGGTGAGGAAAGGTAACTGGGGCACTGACTGCACAGGGAATTCGGTCAAGAATGAGCCGCCCATGGTCCAAGCAGACAGACAAGGTGACATGTAAGTTGGGAGGGGGCAGAAACAAACACCTCCCGAAAACTCTGGAGAGGGTCTGTCTTCTGTGGACGGGCACGTCCTCACACTGCTTCCAGGACACCGCCGTTCACTTGCCCCATCACCCGCAGTGGTCCTATGTGTGGACCTGACTTGGTCATCCCCTGACCCTCATCAGCTGCCTACTGCCAGATGAGACTATCCAGCTCCTAACTGGATTTCAAAAACCTCCTTGCTCTGACCCACCACGGCCTCATATCTCACCCCAAGATATACCACACTACTTCCAGTGTCCCCACCTGCCACACTTCCTGCCTCTATGCCCTCCTTCCACTTCTGTGTTCATCAGTGACACCTCATTACCTCTACTTTATCTGCGTATCTGCCTTCCCCATAGACTGGCAGCCTCCCAAGGCACAGAATGTGGGATTTCTCCCCAGATCTGTTTCCCCAGCCTGGGCCTGTAACAACAAAGTATCTAGGGACTGTCTGCAAAGTAAACGGATAGATGGGCCAGCAAACACAGGTTGCAGCAGTAACTGTTTGCCGCCTTCCCAGTTTCGAAACTCCTTTCTTCCTTAGAGAAAGAACCACAATTTTATTACGGTGGTAAATAGTACAGCTAAAATAATTCCCAGCCTCTCTTGCAGCTAGGTGTGAGCAACAGATTAAGTTCTAGCCAGTGAGATACAGGTGGAAACCGCTGTTTTAAACTTCTGACAAGGCTACTACAGGAAACTAACTCAGCTGAGAGGTGAGTTCTCTCCCTTTCTGCTATGTTGAATGTGGATGTAATGGCTGGAGCTCCAGCAGCCATTTTAGACCATGAAGCAACCCTGAAGATGAAAGCCACATACTGGGATGAAGTGGAAAGAAAGAAATCTGGGTCCCTGATGTCTTGAAGCTGCCACCCTGCCCTGTGTGAGAACGCGTGTGAAAGAGAAATAAACTCTCTATTAGTTAAGCCACTGTTATTTCAGTCTTATTACCTGATCTTAACTGATTGGAGGGCAGAAGAAAGATAAAAGAAGAGAACCATAATCTTCCTCTATACTTTGTCCAGTCAGGAAGCCACCTTGATTGGGGACATGCCCACCTTATCTTTACTGTTAACCCCACTTTGGGAGAGTGAGCTCAGTTGTTGGCCTCTGACGCTCAGCCGAACACCCAGGTAATCAGACCATCCAGTCGTGTGGAGCAAGCACCCAGGAAGGGCCCTGACGAACCTCGTCCTGAGGGCCCTGGTGAAACACTCCACCGCACAGACAGCTGTGGCAGGGTTTCCTCGAGAATGACTGCTGCCATCTTAGGGATTGCAATTCTCTTGGACTCTGCTTTCTGAGTCCTCTCACCTCACCCAGTGTCCTGATCAGTGAGGGGTCTTCACCTCCTAATTTTAAACGGCCCCCCTCCCTTCCTCTGTGCTCCCCATCGTCCTTTCACACCTGACCTCTTCCGTGGCATGCGTATATAAAACACATTACTTATTTGGTTTACTTCCTGTCTGCTGCAGTGTCAGTTCACGAACACTAGGACGTCTGTGTGTTTGCTATGCTGCTGTGTCCCTCCAGCTTAGAGCAGGATTGGCACAGAGCAGGTATTCGTATGTTTGTATAATAAATGGATGAGTAGAGTAGGAGCAGCAGGGCTGGGCCGCTTCATCCTGAATAAGTATCTGTAAGCGCCTGCTCTTTTAGGTCTGGGGGTCAGGGCCTTGGTTCTGTCCTGGCTGGTGAACTCGGAACACATTTCTCCCACTTGCTCATTTGAAATAAAACAACCCTTCTGAAAAAATTAAAACAGAAATATCATATCATCCATCAATTCTTCTGGATATGAAAGAGAATGAAGGAAACAAAAACGCTAACTTGAAAAGATTTCTACACCAACCTAAGTGTCTACTGATGAATGAGTATTATTCAGCCATAAAGAAGAAAGAAATCCTGCTATTTGCGACAACATGGATAGACCTCGAAGTCTTTATGTTAAGTGAAATAAGTCATAGAAAGACAAATAGTGTATGATCTCACTTCTATGTGGACTCTAAAACAAACAAACAAACATCTTGACACAGGTGACAGACTGGTGAGTGCAAGGGAGGAGAGTGGAGGTGGGTGAAATGGGTGAAGGCGGTCCAAAGGTACAAACTCGAAGTTATAAAATAATTAAGCCCTGGGGATGTAATGTACAGCCTGGTGACTCTAGTTAACAGTACTGTATTGTATACTTGAAAGTTGCTAAGAGAACAGATCTTCAAAGTCCTCGTCACAAGAAAAAAGATTTTAACGATGTATGGTGATGGAAAGTAACTAGACTTACTGTCATGATCATTTCCCAATATATACAAATGCTGAAGCATGCTGTATACCTGAAACTAATATAATGTCATATGTCAATTACACCTCAATAAAAGAACGAAACAACCCTTGGTTATTGTCTGCTCTGTATCAGGCACTGTGCGCAGGACCCACGGCTCAGAGATGAAAGATTCTAACGTTCCTGAGCTTGCTTCTACCAGCTGAGAGTCACAAACCAAGGGGCCAGAGCTGTCCTACAGGTTGATGCTGGGTGTCAGGGAAATGCCAGCACTGATGGGCCCAGCCTGGGAGGCTGGGGGAGAGTCTCCCCGAGGCCACGCCGTCACCCGTCCTCTGAGGCCTCCTGTGTGAGAGGCAGATTCAAACAAAGTAAGAAGTAATTATGTTCCCCATCCCACTGCTTAGTAGCTACTGTGTGAAAACTTCACACCTACCCTTGGAGGGAGGTCCAGCTCTTTTCTCTCTGTATTTTAATAACTAACCCTTACTGAGTACTCACTACCTCGCAGGCACCATTCTAAGCCCATTTCATTCATTCACTCAGCTGATTCTCACCACACCCTTTGAGGCTGGTACTGTATTAGCCCCATTTTACAGGCAGGGAAACTTAAACTCGGAGAAATTAAATCAGCCAAGGTCACAGAGCCGGTGTCAGACCTAGATTCAAACTCAGAGGCTGGTGTCAAGGCTGAAGCCATGAGCTGTGACCCCCCGCACTGTAACTGCTTCCCACCACAGATGAGCAGAGGGGCCTGGACACTTGCCGGTCAGCTGGCATCAGGCAGGGGGAGAATGCAAACCTGACTCACGTCCCCAAGGCCCAGACTCTGCACCACACGCCAGGGCCCATGTCCCATTCTAGGGTTCTCTGGAGCCCTGGACCCTGTGGAGGACATCTCATCCACACACACAGACAGATGGAGTCACTGTCTGCCTTTGGGGAAGCTTTGCTCCTCCACACACTTCCTGACAGCAGCTTAAAAATCCCAGGAGAAGATCGCTCTGAGCAATCCGGGTTTTAACACAAATTTGCCAGAACAAAGGAATAATTTGCATCAGGGAGGCAGCTGTGGGGCAGGGGCCGGGACTCACCTTGAGGGGCAGGTAGGCAGCAATGGTGATGCGGGCACTCAGGTGGACGTGGCCGTGCCTGTAGCTCACGAGTAGCGCGGTATAGCCCTGGGCCTCGGCGCGTACCCTGACGCCGCTGCAGTGCTCAGAGCTCGGCCGCAGCCTCCCTGCAAGAGGAGAGCCAAGAGGTCACCGTGAACTTGGCTTGGTTGGAAAGACATGGCCAGCCGGCCAGCAGCCCCCGGACTTGATACACAGCCTGACTTAACATTTTTAAGTACAATTCCCACCACGGAAGGGACACTTGTCATAAGCATACAGTTCCTCACAGACTTAGTACACCCTGCATCCAGGACTGGGGTCAAGAAACAGTTTCACTTGAGCCCTGGAGCCCCCACAGACCCTTCCGGTCACTAGCTCGTCCTCAGAGAACCATGTTTGCTGCCTGCTGACAACACAGCACAATTTTACTGGCTTCTCTGTTTTATATAAAGGGAATCACTGAGCAAAAACTCCCTGTCTGCCCTCTTCAACTCAGTGTCGGTGGTGAGATCCCTCCTTATTTTTTGTAAGTCGGAGATCTTCTACCCACATTTGTTTATATTATTCTGTTGTGTGAAAAAAAACCCTGCAATCCATTTGTCCCTGCTGCTGCGAGGATCTGGGGTGTCCTCCGTGCAGGGCAACGACACGCGGTGCTGCTGGACCATTTCATTTGCTGCACATTTGTCTTGCTGGGCGTATTCCGGCCTTGCTGGGCGTATCCCTAAGTGCCATATGCGCACCACCAGTCCTTATTGCCTACGAGAATGCGTCATTACTGCCAAGTAGACTTCCCAAAGTGGTCGTATCAAGTTATACTGCTACTAGTGACTGTGCTACAACCCTGCCAATATTTGGGATTTTCTACCTTTTATTAGAAAAGGCAATTTGAGTGGGAGTGTAGCAGAGTTTTATTGTTTTCTTTCTAAACATTTAGAAAAAAAATTATACCATGAAACCTCACATTCTCATCCCCTCGATTTTACAACTAACATTTTGCTCTATTTCTCTTATTGCATTATCTATCCATCTCCTACCCATCAATCTTATTTTTTATGCATTTAAAAGTAAGTTGCAGGCCTCAGCGTACACTTCATTCTAAATACTTTAGCAAACACATAATTAACTGCAGTTCAATATTTCTTTATGGCTTTTTCTTAAGGTCAAATTTACACACAGGGAAATGCACAGATCTTAAGTGGACCACAAATGACCTGGTACAGAAGGGGAAAAAAAATTATTTTCACCCAGAGGGAAAACCCACACCCATGACCTGGCAGCGACTGCTCCACTTTTGGTCTCAGCGTGGGCCAGTTTTCCCTCACACTCCACATGAGTGAGCTGTGCTCTGTGTCTAACTCAGCTAACGCATCATGTCTTTGAAACCCAGCCATGCTGCCGTCGCATGATCAGTGGCTGTTTCCGCTGGATTGCCAAGAAGTATCCCATTGCAAGGTCTGCTTATCCATTCAGCAGCTGATGGGCATTTGGGTTTCCAGTTTGGGGTGACTGGGAACAGAGCTGCTGTGGACACTCTTGAACAATATTCTCCACACTCTGAGAACATATTTTGCTTTTGCTCTCCCTTAGGACACATTTCAATGCATGCTGTTTTGCCAATGGCCACCACCGTGGCCCTAGGCAGAAGTCCCTATGCCACCAAGCAGGGCAGGCCACAGAGTCCACAGGCAGAGCCCAGTAGCTCCCAAAAACTGCACCTCTGCCAGATGGGCCTATTTGTGTCCACGGGTACATAGACAGAAAGAACAGGGAAATGGCGGGGGGCTGAGTGTGGACCCTGTTGTCTTCCAGACGAGTACAGAGAATCTGGGCAAATGCTTATCTGGACATGACCGTGAATTCTGAGAAGGGAGCCAGGCCATTTGTATAGCTGAGAAGTGCAGAAGAACGGAGCCCCCAGAGGGCACTGTTCAGAGGGCAGTGCAGACAAGCTTCCTGAGCCATCCCTTCTGGCCTCAACCTGCCTTGCATACCATGATCCGGCCCCTGCGCTGGGGAGGGGAGGCCCACCTGCTCCGACCAGAAGCATGCAACACCCTTTCTCAGGCTTCCCACATACTCTGCATCCTCTTCTGCTCCTCAGAACACTCTTCCCCCATTCTCTCCCAGAATCCTCCTTCAGGTCTCAGCTATCACCTCCTCTAAACAGCCTACCCAGATACCTCCACAGTGGCTTAGGTATCTGTCTTCTGCAGTTTTCTGGGGAACACGTTTGGGTACTTCTGGGGAACATGTGGGTACACGCCCAGGAGTGGGACAGAACTCAGGGGACCTGTGCTTCCCCACTGGTGCCCTCTGTCCCAGGTACCATAACTGCCTGTTAAGCCATCTGTCTCACTAGATATCAATGGTCATGAAGGTGAGATCATGTCTCTCATGTTTACCAAGGGACCCCCAGAGCACAGCACTCAGTAGGTGCTCACTGAACTAGCTGAGGCTCAGAGCAGAAACAGGGCCAGGGCAGAGCACCAGCTGAGCTGCTCAGCCACCCCGGGGAGCTGAGCCTGGCCAAACCCAATCCTGGGGGCTCCATGGAGAGGTTCATGGTAATTCCTGCAAGCCAAGGGCCTTTTAAGGGGGTTTCAATGATGAAGGCAAGACAGAATGGCATCCCAGTGGCCAAGTCCAGTAGGAACAGGGGGAATTCCCCACGTGACTCAGGGGTGGTGCCTGGGCTGCAGCTGCAGAGGGACCTGCTACAGCCCCTTTCCAAGACCCATGGCCTGAGTCCCGTCATGTGTGCTCTTAGCTTGGGCGAGGTCAAGGGTATGCACTTGAGGGGTGGGGGAGAGGGAGGAAAGGAGGGAGAGAAAGGGAAAGAGAAGGAAACCATCAGCCAGGTGGGGATCATACCTGTCCCCATCTGTTTGTTCATGAGCCTCCTGTGCCCCAGGGCAGGCATCACCCAGTGCTGAACCCTTCTGGTCTCGAGTCCCACAGATTTCTATGACACCAGCATCTCTCTGCTCTGAGTAGGCTCCAGGTTGTAAGGTACAACCTGGCCCTTCCACAAGCCTTCTCAGAGTCACATGTACTCAACCTGGGGACACTTAAGAAGGTGTCTCAGGGAGATTCTGACACCACAGTATTTCTATCTCAGCTGCTGTCTTCAGAACCAAACTGCTTGAAAAATGCTCCTGTACTGGGCTGAGGGACATTCATTTGTAACCCTCACAGCAGGCAAGGGGCTGGTGTCCCATTTTATACATGGAGAATCCAAGGTTCACAGAGGTTGGGCAACTTGCCTGGTGATATGTGGAAGTGGTGCTTGGACCTGGGCCTGTGGAATTCCAAACCCTGTCCTTTAATCCTGGGACCTCCTGGGCGGCAGCCCGCAGATCCCCTCCAGGACACACGTGGGGATATGCTGACAGGGCAGGCCCCTCTCCTGCTGTCAGTGAGCCTCTGTCTCCTGAGTGCTAATGTTTTTCTCCATCCTAAGTGGCTGCCCACTGAGGACACGTAAGATTTCATGAAGGTCACTTTCTCCTGGGTGGTCAGAGAGGACACAGCAGCGCCCTCCAGGGAAGGATAAAAATGTGGTAATGTCTCAGAGATGTGGCTCCTTCCTCCATGCAGCTTCACATTCAAACAGCAACATGAGTAACCACAACTACAGGCACCTCAGCCCATTAGGCCTCCAAACCCTGCCAGGACCAAGCGGTCACTCCTCTGCTAAAGAGCTGTCAGCAGCTGCCCACTGCCTGGACGCTGAGGTCCAAGCCCTCCGCACTTCATGCTTCACCAGGGCCAGTCATCCCCGGTCCACTGTGTGTGCCCATGTCCCCGGACATGCGCCCTGCCCTCGTCCCGCCCCAGGAGCCCCACCCACCGAATGATGTTCCCCATTTCAACCCCTGCACAAACCTTACTCCTCCCACAATGGCTCAGCAGTCCTTGGTTTCTTCATCGGCAAACCAGAGAGGAACCCTCTACTGTCCCTGAGCCAACTCCCCTGGGAGGCCCCCTTTCTCGGGGGACTAAGGCTCCAAGTCAGTGTCAGACACAACCCAATCTATAGCATCCCAGCCCGTGCCCTTCTGTGACCTGGCACAGCCTCTGTCTCTTCACCTGACACACGGTCCAACCACAGCTCCTCCTCCCATGGCCGTTCTGAAGTCTAATGAGGTCATGCATACAAAGTGCTGCTCTGCCCGGCAGGGCTGGTGGTCCTTACTACCAATATCTCTACCAATATCACCAAAACGCTGCAGGGGATGCTAGAGAGATCCACGTGCATGGTCCTGATGGCGCTGGAGGGGTGGACCTTACACGTCACAAAGGTGCTGCAATTCGGTCACTAACCCAAAC
This sequence comes from Rhinolophus sinicus, assembly GCF_036562045.2. Classification (NCBI taxonomy): domain Eukaryota; kingdom Metazoa; phylum Chordata; class Mammalia; order Chiroptera; family Rhinolophidae; genus Rhinolophus; species Rhinolophus sinicus. The sequence goes on along the minus strand of NC_133751.1, from coordinate 108,183,707 downwards.
CCCTAGCACAGTGTGTTCTGAGCACCTACTGACTCCAGGCACTGCAGTGGGCATTGCAACATGCGCTTCTATTTAGGATGACACCCAGTTTAGAGACCTGGAAACTGAGGCTCAAAGAGAACAGTGACACCCTAGGTCACACAGCAGGTAAGGTCCAGACCAGACTGTTGCTGATGGTAGACAAGGGGACAAATGCCATTTCTCATGCTGTGACCCCCTGCTGCCTCTAGGCCGGCCCACAGGGAGAACCCAGGGGTGTGCCCCAATCCCACGGGCTGGCGCCCACTTGTCAGCAGTGCTGGGTTACCTGGCAGCGGCTGGAACACACCCTGGTTCTCCACCTCAACCACCAAGTCGAAATGGGAGCAGTCGCTCAGGGTGACCACCTCGCTGGCCCCGCTGGGCATGAGGCCGGTGATCCGCAGGGGCAGCTCCAGGGTCTGGCCCACTCGTGCCTCTACCTGGCACGGGGCGAACTCCATGCCACTGGGCTCGATCACATAGACCTGGAGGACAGGACGTGGACGAGGTCATCAGGCTCCATGGGGGAGGAAGGGCTGCTGCTCAGATTTGCTAACAGCTGCCAGATGCTAAGACTGAGCTGTGGGGATATCTGGGTATATGGTGGGGACTGGGGTGACATTCAGGGATAGAGGTGTCAGGAGAGGGCCCTCTGAGAGGATGATGTAGGAGCTCAGACCTCAGAACCATAATCAGGGGCCGCCAGACAAGTCTGGGGGAGAAACATGTCTAGGAAGAAGAGACAGTCCATGCAAAGGTCCTGAGGCATGTGCCAGCTCAGCATGTTGGAGGAATATAAAGAAGGCAGCGTGTGTGTGTGTGTGGGGGGGGGGGGGATAGGGAAGGAGAACGAGCAATGAATACTAACAGAAAACAAGACTCACCAGACTCCAGGTTCTGTTCTAAGAACATTGCTACGGTAACTCATTTAATCCTGTCTCCTTGTTACGAAGGTTCTATTACCAACCAAGTGACTTGATGAATAAACTGACATGGGAGGAACCTGCCTGAGCTAGAGCATGGGGGAATCTGGCCCAGGCAGTCCAGCCCCGGAAGCCAAGCTCTAACCACTACACAGACTACCTACTGGGGACTGTGCTCTGGCTTTTGGATGAGTAACCAGATGAAGCATTTACTGCGATGAAGACGCTTGGAGACAAGGAGGGGCGAGGTGGTTATAGTTTATCCAGGTATTTCACAGCCATGCTGTAGCTAAAGGGGTTTCTGTTATGACCTTCTCCATATGAGACTAGATCAGTTTTTAGATAGTGTGTGTGTGTGTGTGTGTGTGTGTGTGTGTGTGTCACAAGACTAACACAACCTCTCACTAATATCCCAAATCATGTGAGGTCAGGATTGGACACACCACGGTGGGCCTTTGATTTCTGTCCTAAATGAAGCCATAAAAGGGGCTGAGGTTAGGGCCAGGCAGTAAGAAGGGGGTACAGTCAGGAGGCACCGGGTGGGGCCGGGGAGAGGCTCAGCTGCAGGTGACCACTCCCACCTGCAGCCTGTGCTAAGCGAGTTGGTCCCACATGACCCCACATGAACCGGAGGAAAGACAGGTGTAAAACCCTGGTGCAAGGACTCCTGACTTTGTATGTGAAATAAGTCAGAGAAAAGGAGTCAGGGCCAGGTCTCTTGGAGTCTGAGGCCTTCCTTTCACTGTGAATTGACACCCAGTGTTCAGTGACCCTCCCAATTTGGAGAGTCCTATCTTCTAGGTCTGGGGAATTTTCTAGAATGACTCCTTTGATTATCTCATGTCTTCTGTGTTCTCTGGTCTCCCTTCCAGAAACTCTAGCTATGATGACCCTGGCCCTTTTGGTCCCATCCCCTGCCTGGTGTGGGGCATCATTTCCATCTCCGTGATACGGCTGTGATCTCCTCAAGGGCAGGGCCGGAGCCTGACCCACCACCACCTTGCTCACTGCCAATATCAAGTACAAGACCAAGGGCTAAAGGGTGTTTCTGAATTAAGCCTGAGGGTTAAGAGGGGGCAGTGAGAGACCACCATCCCAAGACCCCCCCGGGCTGTCCTGGCCGCCGAGTTCTCACCTTCATCTCCCCAAAATGCAGTGGATTCTGAACATCATGTGCCTGGATTACACTGAGTCCTATGTCACTGCCTGTCGTCATCACGCCCTTGACAGTGACTGTGGCAACATTGTGACTTGACGAAGACCAACTGAAGTTCCCACTCCCGCCATGCGCCTGGGGAAAAAGTCAGCATCTGATCAGCCCACCTGCCTGGTCTCTCTGTTTCACACACTCATTCACTCACATACCCTCACTCTCACACATACTCACACATCCACTCACACTCATTCTTTCTCACACAAGGTCAGCGTCCCCCCACCAGGGGGCAACATGGCATCAAGCCAATGCCTGACTGGAGGCTGCCTCCACTCCTTGCTCTCTCCACCCTGCCTCATTTCTAGTCCTTCGTTCTGGGGACCCTGGGGCTAACATACACATATAGACACACCCAGGACAGTGGCCCAGAACCCACGGACACCTGCCAGAACTCAGGCTAGAATGGGAGACTCGAAGCCAGGTACAAGATGGTGCCTCCCTGACCAGACACGGCACCCCTCACGGCACACACCCCTGACCACACGGCACCCCTCATGGCACACACCCCTGCCTCCTCTGAGTTATCTGCCATGAAGTAAATAGTCCAGCGGCTTCTGAGAACAAGGGCCACCACCCCAGAAGGGCCCGGAAGATAACACATCTGAATGATGGAGCAGTGAGTACCCGTACATAGAACACTGTCGTCACTGCCAGGGAGACAGCAGGGACGGATTGGGACTGTGTTGGCCACAGGGGCTCAGACCCCGACGGAGTCAGGTGGGCACGTGAATATCACAGACCAAGAGCACATGATATATGACAGGGCTGGAGACATTTTCCCTTGAATCTCAAATTTTCCTCTAAGGATATTTACACTGTTTTGGGAAAACAATATTTAACGAAAACTAATTCGTGTGGAAGTTAAATCTGTGTTCCAGGTTTTCATTATTTTGCTTTATTTTCTGTTTTTTCAGGGGTTTTTTCTGATTATCAAAATATATTGCTGTGATAGAAACCTCAGAAAATACAGAAAGCATAAAGACTCTCTGATTTTAAATTCTCTCTAACCCCACAGAAGATAATAATAGAAGGAAAAGAATGGATGAAAAGCCCCAATCCCATGGAAACACCCACAAGAGTACACCCAGATGTGGGGGCTCCCAGGTAGTTACCTTTATCATGTACTGATAGGCGCCCGTCTTTGGTTGCCACGGAAATGTCAAGATGCTGGGATAGAGGGTGATGGGGATGTGAATTTCCACCTCCTGCTGGTTCCACACAGGCACGTGCAATGCATGGACTCCTCCATCCTACAAGGGGGTGAGGGCGCCCCACATCACCATGACAACCAGGTCATCAGCACAGTTTTCCAGCACATCCCTTCCCCTCCCTGGGGATTGGGCCACAAAGGTAGATTCTGTGATTGTGGGGGAGTGGGAAGTAAGATGCCAGAGACACTGCAGCCTCTGTCTCCATGGAGATGGCTTTCCATGGCTCTGTAGTAGTCACTCTAGTCAACACTGCTGGACTTTATCCACATGGACCTCCTGACAAGATGGACGTGGTTATCCCCACTTTACAGATGGGGAAACTGAGGCGTGAAGGACTGAAACAACTTGCCTCCAGCCCCTAGAGCTGAAGTGCAGACAGGTAGGCCTTGCTGTGTGGTCCACAGGCCGTTTCTTTCTGCTGCCTCCTGCTCCCTCTTAATGGTCTGAGAAAGGTATGGTGCAGGGTAGGCAGGTGAGAGTACCCATGCCAACGTCCCAATCAATGAGAACTGCTCCCACCAAAAAAATGACTGCCCTTTTAAGTACAGGGAAAAACAAAAAGCCTTTGAAGGACCCACAGCCAAAACAGCCGAAGGGGCACTTGTGGCTCCTGGTTGGTGCGCAGATGGATTCTCCCCAGCAAGAGGTCTAGTCCTAATCGCAGGAGATACAGACTCACTTCTATAGGGGCCGGCACATGGCAGAGGAAGAGGGCCTCTGGCCTGGTGTGGAGACAGGTGACAGGAGAGCCAAAGCCCAGCCTCCCAGACATCCCCTGTGAGCCCAGAGAGGGAGGGTCCCTCAGGGCACCTGTGAAAGCAGCACAGAGGCCGAGCTTGGGGTCTGGACACCCCAGGCCTTGCATCCTGCCCGGGCTGACATTTCTGCCTGTGGAGGGCCCGGGGGGCAGAGGAGGGAGGCGCCAACTTGCCTGGTCCACCACGGAGGTGAGGGCTGCATTGATGGCTGTTTGGCCTCTCTTCATTGCCCTGACATGATGGTACGACCCATTCCGGGAAGAAGACAGCACCTCAAAGAACTCAGCGGGGAGCACGGTTTCAATGCGGATGTTCTGGAAAACGAGGCAGGATGGGTGAGAGAGGCTCCTCCGTCAACCCGTGAAAGTCAGAAGCAGTGCAACCCGAGAACAGCAGTCAGACCAGGTCGACGGGCCCTCGAGGCTCACAGGCCTCCAATAGGCAGCATCAGATAGGCTGGACAAAGCCCTGCAACTGAGTTCTGACCGGTCTGGGCTTTGACCCCTCCCTGGCCTACCTCCCTGAGTGATGCGAAGACCTGATGGTCCACTGTAGTTGCCCACGGGGGGCCCACAACAGCTCGAAGCCCACTGCTGGGTTTCTTGGGCCCTGCCCTCCCACACAGCAACCACCAAACACAATAAAGGACAGCAAAATCCCTTTCAGCTAACTTCGAAAATCAGTGACTGACGGAGTCTTTACTAACATGAGGGAGGCAGTGACTTCTGCAAAGAAGTCAACTTCAGACAACACCAGGCAGGTCCCAGACTACGATGCTGGGAATTTCTCTCAAAGGACCAACACACTGCCTAGACTCCTCTCCACCTGCCCTTTTGTCTGATGCTCCTTTCCAGAGCCCAAAAGCTAACAGAGGGTGGCCTAGCATGCAGGACTTCTCAGCAGATTTAGTGTCCCGGGCCCTGAAGGGAGAAGATGGGGAAGGGCTCCCTGATTCTTCACAAAACAGGAAAGGATGGATTCTCAGTGCTGGGAAGTCCCCAGGCTGATGCAAAAGGTGCTGGAGGGCAGCTGGAGACACCACTGCCTCCTTGAACCTGCTGCCTGTACCTCCTCTCCCCGCCCCAGCCCTGTAGGGGGTGGGGCTATGGTATGCAGACACACAGGTTTACAGGGTCTTGAGATGCCCCAGGGATCCCGGGGATACTGTGGGCCCAGCAGAACCACTAGGAAGTGACTGAAGTCAGCCTGCCACATGGGAACCCCTCTTCCTTTGAGGGCAGCTCACTGAGCAGCCCTCAGTGCCACCCCACCAGGACCCGAGGCAGGCAGGCACTCACGTCTGATGGGTAGACCTTGTTTCCAGACTTGTCAAGCACTTCAATGGTAATTTCGTACAGGCGGCCAGTCTCGAGCACCCATCTGTCACCAGGGTAGACTGTGAATCCTATAAAACAGGGAAGTGGCAGCGCCTGATGACTCAGGCCACAGGATGGGACCAAGCACCATTAGCACCAGGCCCCACAACTGCTCACCTGGAGGCCCCACAACTGCTCACCTGGAGGCCCCACAACCACCTACCTGGAAGGGCCCAGACCACTTACCTGAAGAGACGTACAACTGTTCAACTTAAAGATACCTATAACCACTCATGGGAGGCCCCACAACTGCTCACCTGGAGGCCCCACAACCACAACCTAGAAGGGTCAAGGCCACTCAGCTGGAGAGACCTATAGCAATGGGAGCATACCACTCACCTAGACAGCCCACAACTGCTCACCTATACCCTCCATGGAAAAGGACCCGCTGTTAACAACTGTGAGATCGAATGCCAGCCATTAGACACAAGCCCTCAAAACCTGAGCTGATCTCTACGACACCCCAGGACCAAACCTGAACAATCCCAACTTGACTGTTCAAGGCTCAAACTTGATCCCATCCACAGTAGGTCTAGCTCCAAATCCATACTGGTATATACTCTGAATACACAGTAGGTCTACTCTGAATCCACCGTGAATCTATGCTCTGAATCCATAGTACGTCTACACCCTGAATCCATAGTCTACCCTATGAATCAGAATGGATCTATGCTCTGAATCTACAGTAAATCTACACTCTGAATAGAGTATGTCTACACTGTGAATCCATAGTTATGCTACAACCTGAATACATAGTAGGTCTACACTGTAATCCACAGTAAGGCTATGCTCTGAATCCACAGTAAGTGTAAGCTCTGAATACATAGTAGGTCTACACTATAATACAGAGTGAGTCTATGCTCTGAACCCATAGGTCTACGCTTTGAATCCAAGTGAGTCTACACTCTGTATCCACAGTGAGGCTGTGCTGTGAATCCACAGTGAAACTACCCTCTAAATCCACAGTAGATCTATGCTCTGAATCCACTATGGTTCTACCCGCTGAATCCACTACGGCTCAGCTCTGAACCCAGAGCAGGTCTATGATCTAATCCACAGTGAATCTATGCACTGAATCTCTGCTAATCTACACGTTGAAAACACCCCCATCCACAGTGGGTCTACACACTGATTCCACAGAAGGTCTGAGCTCTGAATCCACAGAAGGTCTATGCTCTGAACCCACTGTGGGCACATACTCTGAAACAGGAGTGTACACCCTGAAGCTACAGGGAGGCTACGCTCTGAATCCACATTGTGTCTACATTCTGAACGCACAGTAGTTTACGTGTGAGGCCTGACACAGCGCTTGTGCTGCTTCCAGGCCTCTTGTGTTCCCACCGTGGATGCCACCCCAGCTGTTCACTGACCCCTGTGGTGCGATGTGCTCTCACCTCATTGCCCAAGTTCTTCCCTCTGCCATGGTGACCTACCCACAACAGAGCAGCTTCCTGGAAAAGACCTGCCTCAATTATCATGTCCCTGAAGCCTTTCTCTGCACTCACATTTATTAACCCCACCCCACTGTCTTCCCGCTGTCCATTGCACTGGTCTCTCCCCACAGAACCAAGCACAAGGACCCCCTCTTCCTTCCGCCAGAACTCCAGTGCCCAGCACAGGCCAGGCAGGTGGAAGGTACTAAGGAAACAGTTCTTAGTAAATGGAGCTCCTAGGACACACACAGCCATCCTGCCTGGTGTCACATCGTCCACTTGGGTCTGTACCAAACAGCAATCTTACATGACAGCAAACAAGGGGAACTTGGGATTTGCTGCACATCAAACACTCTCTTGCCTGAACCATTTCAGCGCATTCAACAGGTGAGCAAGCTCAGACCAAAAGAGGCTTTGTGATGGTGACCCAGGGTGCGTCCCGGACATCTCTCAAGTTGTCATGTGTAGGGCAGCCCCCAGGCCCTGACTGCGACCCTCTAGTCCTCCATGGCTGGGGAGTCCTCCCCTCCTCTCTCAGACAAAGCTACCCCTTCCTCCCCACAGAGACATTACCAACTGTCATGTCACTTTAGGGCCCCCCCTGAGCTTACCCCAACCTCCAAACATTCATAGCCATGGTCAGGTCTGGACAGAGCCCCGGTGTAAAACCAGCAGGAGACTCAGCCCAGCCCGCCTCTACCCTATGTCATTTCTCCCCCTGCCGACCAGCCACCTGCCTGACCCCATTACCCGCCACTCGCTTCTGGGCTCCGACAAGGAAAGACTGGGAAGCAGCCCTGGCCTCCCAGCTGGTGGAGCTGGCCAGAAAGAAGTATTTTGTGGGGAGCTGTTACTCTTATTTTTCTAACTCGTGCAATCACAAACGAGCAGCATCCAGGACCCAGGATACCCCACTCACCCAGGTATCCGGGTTCCACCACATAGATGGTGCTGTTAGGTAACCTGGAAGCACCCTGCATACGGATACCTGAATTCTTAATTAAGGATCAAAATACAGGACCACAAATAAACTAACTGCTGGGCTCCAGCACGGCTCAGGTGGCTTGTCATCCGACATCACCTGGACAGAAGGAGAGGAAAACTGCTCTGCCTGATTGATGCCCAGAACAGCAGAGCCGTTTCTGGAATCAGAGCTACACTGTGCATCCAACACTAGCAAAGGGGGATCTCTGCAAGGGACACTGGAGACCACACAGGGCATACCAGCAAGTCTGGGACAGGGACAACCCCACGCCAGTGTGGAAACGGCCTCAGCCAGGCCCCTCGGGTGGGATGGCAGGTATTGGAGAAGTACGCGGAGGCCAGCAAGGCTCCATGCCCACCACCACCTCCCAGCCCGGGCGCCTCTCCGGTGAGTCACCCACAGAAGTGAGTGATGCCACTCGGCCGTGCTGCTATTTCCGTTCTCTCCAATTTTCAGGCCTTGAGGGAAAACAGGGCTATTTTTAGCCTCGCTCAGCTTCCAGGGAGAAAAATGACTTGACTTCCAGACAGCAGACCTTCTGTGCACAGGACACGCATATGGCGTGCACGCTGGCCTGCAGAAAGGATATTTTTGTGGCCGAGGACCAGGCTGCTCTGTCCCAGCTGCACGGCCGTGACTGTCGATGTGTCCTGAGCCAAGACAGCCACAGGCTGGCCCGGGTCTCCCGCAGGCCCCTGGATACTGTTCTGAAGCTGCAGCTCGTACTGATCCGAAGGCATGGAGAGTTCTAGCCACCCAAACAAAAAAAGAACAAGGAGAGGGAGAGGGGGAGGGGAGGGGGTGGGGAGGGGGGAGGGAGGGAGGGAGGGAGGGAGGGAGACAGGGAATGTTAGGAGCCAGTGCCAGCATGTCAAATGCACCCTGAACCCCTGGACCCTACTGTAGCACAGCAGCTTGATTTATTTTTTTTTCCCACCATTTTAAATTTTAACATTCTTTTCCATGCCTGTGGATAAAGCGACACTCTCCATGAATTTTCAGGGGCAATCAGTTTTTTGTGACTGTCACATGCTACTTTTTAAAATCAAGTACAGCCTCTGACTCAAACTGCTGACTGTCTGCAAAGTGTCAACAGACCCTGTTGTGTTCATCGCAGAAATGAACTCTGCTTCTGCATGGAGGGTGCCAGGATGGGGCACACTGGACCTGGGCATCCTCTGGGAGTTTCCAAAAAAGGCACTGGTCCATGGTCTCCCACTTGGTTTTAAAAGCAGAGTCTATAACATGCAAAGTTTCTGTCCTGACCGTCCATCCAGGTCGCCCTGCTCTGCGTTGCACTGTGGAAGAGACCTCGCTCAACTGGGGCGGGGATGGAAACATTTCCCTGGGAAACAACGGCTGTTAGAGCCCACCTCCTCTGCCAGTCTCCCGCACCCTCCAGGTAGAGACCACAAGCACTTTTGATATACGTGGCTGCTGCGGACCAGGAAACAAGATGTGGCAGGACTGTGCTAATGTTCTATGTGCACATGACCCCATCCTGTCCCTCAGCAACCCCTGAAACAGGCACTCCTGATGCCCACATCTTGGAGGTAGGGGAGCTATAGAAATGAAGATGAGAAGTTTGCAGGTAAGCAGCAGGGCTGGGACTCAAACCAAAGAGAGCCTGACGGCTCTGACATGCCCTGTCCCCAGCCTGAAGAATGTCCTGTCAAGTAACCCACTCAATGAGCCCACAAGTGTGGCCACGTTCCTGCCCTCCAGCAAGAAAGAAGAGGATGCAGAGAACCAGTGGGCCCCAGCTCAGGGCCCACCCTGGGAGGTCCCCAGGCAAGGATCCAGGAGGAGTTTCAGCTAGAGCACTGTCATGCAGGGTGTCATGCAGGGTCTCTGCTCCCGCTCCCCACATAAGAACGCAGGCTATGGTGAGGCCAAAAAGGAACACCCACGGAGCCATGGGTAAGGGAGTCATACCACTATATTCACGCTGGCGGCTGGGTTGGAGACACAGGAAGCAGGAGCCACACTATCTGCAACCTGCCGTCCACTTGTCTCTGCCAACCAACCTCACTTGCTAGCTGCAATCCGCAGCGCTAACTGCAATCTGCAATCCACACTCCACCACGCCAGGCCACGCCAGGACGCCACACCTTCCTAGCTTAGCCACGGTGTTTATATCAGTGGCTAATGGCTAACCAATAACAGCCAATGCCCAACTAGTCACAGCTGATGACCATCTACTACCTGAGCCAGCACCTTTCTATGTGAGGCCGAGAGCCTGGAAACCGCTCTCTGGGGCTCTGTCCCCACAAGCACCCTTCAGAATTCCCAGGAATTCTAATGGGAATTCTAACAGGGAGGCAACTAGCCCACTTCCTGTCCAAGAGTACTGTGGGGACAGAGCCAGGAGTGCAGTTACCAGGCTCTCGGCCTCAGGTGGAAAGGTGTTGGCTTGTGTAGTAAATGGCCATCAACTGTGATTGGATGGCCATCAGCTGTGGCTAGCTGGCCATCAGCTGTAACCTGTGAGCCATTGGCCACGAATATAACTGCTGTGGCTATGCTAGCAGAAAATGGGGCTAGCAAGAAGATGGTGGCTGAGCTAGCAAGCGCGGGTTGCTAGAGGCGGATGCCGCCAGCAAGAATATAGTGGTATGACTCCCCTACTTATGGCTCTGTGGGTGTTCCTTTTTGGACTCACCATGTCCTGTGTTCTTATGTGGGGACCAGGAGCTGAGACCCCCCCATGACACCCTGCATGGCAGGTATCTTTTGTGTGCTACCTTAGTCCCCAAGAATGTGCCCTGAATCAGAGAGTCCTCACACTGTGGTCCACGAACCCTCAGCATCACGTGGGAACTGTCAGTAACTGGCCCACCCGAGCTGCTGAGCAGACTGGTGGGGGGAGGTACGTCCAGCACTGTCTGGACAGGCCCTCCAGCTGACGCTGGTGTGTGCTGTGACGGAGAACGCCTCAGAGTACACACAGCCCACTTCCTTGTCTCTAACAGGCTGGGCTGTGACCTTGCAGGTTTGGACCCCATGTTCAGAAAACGGCAGCACTGAATCAAGGATACGTATCATAACAACATAATAAAATAATGCCGTTACTCAATAAAGCAGTGTTACTTTGTGCTGCTTTATGAAGCACTGGCTGCCTCCACTGTTCAAAGTCCTCCAGTGAATAAGGCCATTCTGGGAAACAAATGTACTAATTCTTGAGGGACCTTGCACAGCAAAGATGTAAACACATACTCGTACACCCAAAAGAGCTGAAAGCAGGGTCTCAAAGAGATACTTGCACACGCATGTTCTCAGCGTGATTCACAACAGACAAGAGGTGAAGGTAACCCAGTGTCCACGGGCAGGTGAATGGATGGGCAACATGTGGTCCATCTGCACAATGGACTATTACTCAGCCTTGAAAAGGAAGGAAATGCTGACACACGCTACGACATGGGTGAACCTTGAGGACATTATACTACATAAAATAACCCAGTTACAAAGAATACTGTGATTCCACTTATTTGAGGTCTGTAGAGTAGTCAAACTCATGTACACAGAAATCAGAATGGTGGCTGCCAGGGGCTGGGGGAGGAGGAATGGGGAGTTTGTGTTTATTGGGTACAGAGTTTCAGTTTTACAAGATGAAAAGCGTTCTAGAGATGGATGGTGGTGATGACACATCATGAATGTACTTACTGCTGCAGAACTGCACACTTAAAATTGGTTAAAGTGGTAAATGTTGTATTATGTATATTTTACCTGAGTCAGTGACCCACCTGTGATCTTTCCTTGCCTGATCTTCTGCACCTTGTAGCAAATGGAGGTCCCCACCAGCAGGTAGACATCATAAGCTGGGTTCAAAAGGATGTTCTCCAAAATCAGCAGCCTGACCTCTGCAGGGCGGACATTCTGGGCATAAAGAAGAGGGTAGAAAAAGTGACATGGGGTCAGGAAACAGAGATGGGGGTGAAGGAAAGAGAAAGGGAATCTTTTTTAGAACTTTTCAGTATGTTCATGTGGGGACAGGCAAGTTGGGGGTAAAAAAACAAGGCTAAACCTTCAGACCCCCATAGCCCCAGGGGAACCCTGACTGTATGGCAGGCATGCGTTCAGTGGTCACTTGATGTACGTTATAACTCAATTTACAATAATAATAACTAAACAGAAAGAAGAGTGAGGAGGTAGAAGTGCATCCATGGATACTGTGGCCACCAGGGTCTCAGGGTCTGTCCCCACAAAAGCCCCCAAAGCCAGCGAGGTTGGGAAGCTTCTGGGAAACCTGAAAAGAGGTATGTGTCCCTGAAAGCACACTGAGTACCTGCTTCTCAGGTTCTCCCCGCCCACCACAAGGCCCCGCCCACTGCACAGGCCCCGCCTGCCACAAGGCCCCGCCCACCGCACAGGCCACACTGAGGACTCCTCATGGGGAAAATTCATGAGAGACACTGAAGTGGGAGAATCCACCGCTAGGACTCTGGCATTCCCAGGTTCTGAAGGGGCCTGCACTTTCCACTGCCAGTGAGCTGCACAGCAACTCTGCAAGTGGGGGAAACTGATGGCAAAGCCAATGATTCTTGTCCACAGAAATGCAAACCTGCTCTCTCTGGTTGAGGTGCAGCCAATTACCACCCCTTAGATATTCGCCAGCTCTGCATCTATTTGGAATTTCTTTCGGTTCACCTCTCCCTTGACCCAGCTGTAACATCTTACAGGTTTCCTTACTAACGGTAAGTGAAAGAGTATCTTTGCCTCGTTAAAAGAGAAAAAAGCACACTGAGCCTCTGCCTCAGGCCAGGCTGTGGTGGATACCCTGCAGCACGGCAGGCAGGGAAGCCACTTACCGATGCAGGCAGGACAAGGGGGTCTTTCCAGTTCGGCGGTAGGCCGGCCCCCGGCCCAGCCCTGCACACCACACTGGGGCCCAGAATCAAGAGGCAAACTATCTCCAAATACTAACTACAGAGTGATGTGGGTCAGCCCTATGACCTGCCACCTCCCATGTTTCCCAAACCTTCCAGGACTCCCAAACCACTGCTAACCCACTAAAGAGCCTGGACCAGGAGGTTTCTCTTGTCTATCACTTTAGAAACTAAAAGAGCGATGAAGTACCACAACTTCCTGCCTGTGCTCCAGAAACCAGGCAAACAAAAGGAAGAGCTCAGGTTTGCAGTTCAAAAGGAGGCACAGGCAGGGCAGACATTTGCCCACAAGAACTGGGATAGAACCAGGACCTTGGCTGAACCCACCCCTTTCCTCTGTCCGAGCGCTCTCAAAACAGAGCACTGACGAGAGAGTAGTGCTGAGGCCAGGGCAACGTGGGGGGGTTGGGGGGGAGAGCACTAACCACCCACAAGTAGAATCACCAGTCTCAGGACTCGTGCTGGGCACCAGGAGAGCGAGCATAGAGGGCACATGGCATTTTCCACACAGCCCCAAATGCTTGGCTGTGTCCCTATCCTGGGTCAGGGCTGGGGGTACGTGTTGAAAATAAGCTAGTTAATGAAAACCCCATTGCTCCTGGACCTCCCTCAAAACTAAGACTGGAGTAAATGTTTTGTGACTCTGGTGCCCCATAGTGCCCTCTGGTACCCCAACCCCTTCTCACTAAGCTGTGCCCACCCCCAAAACCAAACCAAACTAACAAAAATACAGAATCACACCTTGAAGTTCTCCTTTCATGAACAGTTAAACTTTCACAGTAGGGTATCTCGTGTCCACAACTAAATGTGTGCCCAGGGGTGAGTGGGACAGTCATCCTGGCTGCACCCCAGGAGCCCAGCATCCCCCGCACCCCGAGCCCACCTTGTAGACGACCTCCTGGATGCGTGCCTTGAGCTTGGAGCTCCCGGTCTTCATCCCGGACACCAGGATGGTGTCCCCCTGCTTGGCCACCTTCTCCATCTCTGAGATGTAGGAAGGAGGTATGTACGTAGACTCCAAGAACGGGAGGATTCTGCAAAAGCACATGTCAGCCTTGAGGCATGGTATCAGAGAACCTAAAACATTCACGGTCTCTCAGGACCTCCTGGGAGGTGCCAGATGCTGAAGTAAGTGGTGTTGCTCTAGTGGGTGCTGCTTGGAAATGTGTCCCTGAAACTTCCTACATCAGAATTGTCAACGTCCTCATAAAACATGCAGTCTCGGCCCCTGGCCCAGGCTTTTGCTGCACAAAGACTGGCAATCTGCATCTTATTAAAATCTACATGTGACTATGGTAAACACTGAAATCTGAGACCTTCCAAGTTAGGAGAAATGCTTCACTCTCCCAGATGTACAGATGAGGCCCATGGAAACTAAGAAGCAGGCCAAGGACCACAGACCCAGCTGGAGCAGCTCAGCAATGCCCACCAGGCTCCCAGGGCCATGTGCCATGTTCCCCCTGACCCCGGGCTGGCTCCTGCCTCTGGAGACTGTGTCTCAGTGACTCCCCTCAAGCTCCAGGATGAGGGGATCACATCAGGTCTCATCCTTCCTGGGGTTAGGCTGTGGGGAGAAGTCCCGGGGGAGAGGTAGAAGTCGGGATGCAGAAACCCTCCCTAGAGTGTGGCTGGTAAGCACGGCGGCTCAGGGAACCCTTTCAATACAGCGTCTCACTTGTAGCCTGTGATAACAAATGAGCCCAGCTTTCCGCCTGAACAAGAGCCATCCGCTGGACAGGCTCTCACTCCCCCAAGGTCTGCCGGGTGCTGTACACCATGATTTATTTCCTCACCCCATCTCACTAGGTGTCATACGCTGAGTTTAATGAAAATCCAGGGCATTGACTCCAACACACCTTAGCACCTGGGATTTTGGCTAACATGTGGCTCAGAGACGGAGTGACTGGAAGTTCAGGGGCCTTTATGGCAGCAAACAGGCCTGGTGGCAGAGAGAGGGGAAGGGTACCAGCATCCCTGAATACCCAGTGTGAGCCAGGCTCAGGGGGAGTTCTGAGCAGTCGATGTGCAGACCCATGTGGCTGCCCTCAGAGCGGGCCCAACAATGGCCTGTGTGTGACAGCAGAGGAAGCCGATGCTCAGATGGGTTCCACTCTTACATAACTAGGGCCCCAGGCGGGAGGTGACACTGGCCAGGACTGTCAGGCCCACGTTCCTGGCTTTCCGAGACACCGGCAATTCAAGAGCTCACACAGGACCCAGGCCGATGGTCCCAGCCCCCGGGAGGGTGGCACAGCGTGCAGTACCAGGTGTGAGGCTGTCTGCCATGGGCATGGCTGTGAGCCAAGCCGGATGTTCCCCAGAGCCCTGAGCCAGACTTCGAGGTGTCAGTAAACATGACTCCTAACTCCCCACAAAACGCTTCCTGATTGCAACAGGGTAAGAAAATAACTTCAAAGTGGGGCTCACCCTACCCAAGTGACAACAGTGAGTGCCACCCATGACAGGACAACAAATCCATGGTCAGATCCAGTTAGATAATACCGAATCTCCTCTCTCTGTGACATTCCTGCCAGAGACGCAAATCTCCGAGTCTAACCAGGAGGGAACATCAGATGAGCCCAAAACGAGACCTTCTACAAAATAACTAGACTGATCTTCACACGTGTCTAGGTCCCAAAAGTCAGACCATGAAACTGTCCCAGGCTGATGGAGACCAAGGGACAGGACAGCATGCAGGGGTGCTGGGCTGGGGTTTTGCCACAAAAGATGTAATTGGGATAACTGGCAAACGTGAATGGGGCCTTGGACACATCAGTGTTAATTTCCAAATTTTGATGCAGGAAAATGCTGTTAATAGTAGTAAAGGAACATTAAAATAACCAGGGGTGATGGGGCAACAAGTTGGCAACTTGCCCCCAAATGGTATAGGGAAATCACTTTTTATAATTTACTTGGAACTTCCTGTAGGCTGAAATGGCTGCAAAATTCTTTAAAAATTAAGTTCTCCTCTCCCAAAAGGGACTATACTCTTTTAAAAGTCATTTGCTAAAGCATGAGGCGATGCAGTGTCATAGGGGATAAAGCCCAGACGTGGGTCTGCGCCAACACTGGCCCAGAGCTCTGGTAGGGACAGCATGCCCCAGGCCGCTCTGCCCAGGACTGGGGACCACGAAGTGCACTGTGAGCGAGCTACGCAGGTGTAGCTAGTGTGTCTCAGGAACACAGCCCCTCCTCCTACCCAATTTAAATGTCAATCTAGGAAGGGGTAGTGGCTACCACATTGAATAGTGAAGACTTGGACAGATCTGAGTTCAAATTCTGACTCCGCCACTCACCACCCTGAGAAAAGTAGCTTGAACCTCTCAGTTTCTGTCTGAAAAACGGAGAAAATGTGGTACGTAAGCCTGCGTGGCTCTTGAGAAGAGTGGCTGAGCTAAGATAGGTAGGGAGGCTGTCGGCACCCCTGGTGCTAGGGAACACAGCCTCTTCCACCTGTGAAGGGCAGTTACTGCTGGAAGGTCCTCTCAGCCAAAACCTGTCTCCCCTTCAACCGACCCCCAATGGGAAGGCTGCCCTCTGGGGCCACACAGACCCCCCTGCACCCCATTCTGTGAGACAAGTGTTTTCTTCTGCAACTGGACATCCCAGCCTCCTCCTCCACAGTATCCCAGCCCTGTGGGCTGCAGAAGCAGTGAGGTTCCCGCATAACCAGGTGGGCCCAAACACATCCCTAATCGGTCAAGGGGAACCTCAGCGAGCACACTGAAATCACCCTGGACTCCTCGCTGACAGTCACAATGATGAAAGCCTCCCACCCACTCAGAGCTAAGCACATCCCCCTGCCCACTCCCCTTCCGGGAAAGGTTCCTCTCACCGCAGTGCATTGTGGGAGTCTGAGAACCGGCTGGCCTCCGTGTCCTTCACAATTGTCCAGTCAAAGACCAGCCCAGCCAGGGTGCTGAACGTGTTCCCTGTAAGGGCAGACAGGGGCAAAAATGCATCAGAGTTAACTCCTGGGGCCAAGGGAAGGGAGACCCACTCAGCACCATCCCCTGCAGAGCAGGTGTCATGCTTCTAGCTCTGGAAGGGGCACACAGGCTTGCAGGGTTGGGGTCACGTGACTGTGAGGGGCTGAGCCGCGATGTGAGCCCAGGCCTGATTCCGGTGGTAACTGCACCCTCCCCATTGTACCCCCGCCCCCCTCCCCACCACGCCCTTGTGCATAATGGGCTTGGTGTGGTGTGTGACACGGCCACCCAGCGTCTGCAAGCACCTCCACAGTTCCTCAGACCTGATTCACTCATTCTTCCTACCGCCTTCCTAGGCAGGGAGAAACATGGCAGATGAGGGGCCAGAATCTGTAACTGTTAGGTTTCAAATGACTATTCTTGTCTCTTCACCATGACACAGAGACTCCTAGGGTCCCCGGGTAGAGATGGAAAGGCACACAGGTGGTCTTGGCTCCACAGTCATGGCTTGTGTCTCTGTACCTTTTGACAGGATGCCAGAACAAGCAGGCCCAACAGGTGAGTGGGCAATGATTCTTGGAGGAACAGGACTCAGAGTGGGTCTGAAACACTCAGTAAGACAGTCTTAGTGTAAATCCAATGCCTGGTTCCACATGGACGCCCTGGAACTTGGTGGGAGAAAAAAACTGGTGGCTCAAATGCTGATCTAGCAGGGGGCTCTAGGTTTCTTGGGTTGCTTTGTACCCAAGGTTGCTTTTACATTTTTGAATTAATTTTCACCCTTTGAAATTGAGAAATGCCACACATAAATCCAATGTCCAAGTTCTCCTAAAAAGTCTGACGATGCAGCCTCCGGGACTCTGTTAGCTCTGGTGACCAGCGGCGGGCTCAGCCTCCCTGGGAGGGGCATGGTCTCAGGTGTGTCATGTCCCCCACACCCCATACCCACTCCAACTCCATCTACATTCGCTGCCTCACGAGCTCCCAAAACAGAGCACTTGGGGCCTAGAAAAACTACAGTACACAGGGCAAGGCTTTTAAAGTGTGGGGTCTCCTACACCCCCCACAACTCCTGTGAAATCTCGGAGGTCAAATTAAACAGAGCTTAGCAAAAGCTTCAGAAAATTGTCATTGCCACTACTTTTCAGGGCAACTATTATGGAGGGAGACTATTCCTTACAGTTCCCTAGATGTCTTTCCATTGACTTTGGCAACTGATCAGAGGAAGGGAAGGGAAACCCAGGTACAATGGACAAAGCTTGGAGAGCTGTTTCTCAGAGCTCCAAGGGAGGACCCAGAATACCCAACTGCTGCAAGAACTCACCCAGTTCCCTCCTTGGTAGACAATGAAAAACACATAGGGTACAAAAGGGAACAGGACAGGGTGGAAATGGAGGGAGGCAGCCACAGGGACCCTTCAGCCTTCTCCCACAAAACAGAGCCTACAAGCACCCTGCCCAGCGGGCAGGTGGGCCACACTCTCAGAGCCCGTGCACAGCCCTCCCACTGCACGCAGCATGCTTAGCTGTCTGAGTGCTGTCACTCACCGGGGGCTCGGGAGGACAGGGACTGTCCCACTTACCTCTGTATCCTCAGTGAGTCCTCAGTAGGGCCTGACACACATAGCAGATGCTCAATAAATGACTTTGGGCAAACAAAAGGTCTGTGATTTCTTAAATTTCAAAGCATTTTGACTAAAGTAACCTTTATTCCCAACATTTGGGTATTAGGTAAGAAGACAGATAGTAAAACTCACACCAGTGAAGCACATTGGCTGCAAGGGTCCGACCCAAGCATACCACTCCCTGCTTCAGGCCCACATCCTTCCGGCATACCCTCATGATGAGCAGCTCACCACCTCCCAGTACAGACCACTCCTCTGTTTAACGACTCTGATCATGAAAACCTTCTTCCACCCACTAAGCCAAAATGGGATACACAAAGCAAACCCAGCACTAACTCCCACCTTTTGGTGGCACACCCAAACAGGCTGACTCTGCAAACTGCTCAATTAGGATAAAACTAAATTTCTCTATTATCACAGTAGACTGTGAATGGATGGCCAGAAATTCAATATGAAAGCTCTCTTAAAACATGTCCATTCAAACACCACCGGTATACTGAACACCTATCCAGGTTATCTCCAAGCACGACATTTCTCTTCTGTGACATGGGAATGAAAATACCAATCCACAGAGTTGTTGGGAAGATCAAATGGAGAAAGCACCCCAGCGGGTGCAACAGGAAATGCTGTATTGATACAGGTCAGTGGCTGCACATGGAGCTGTTTTCTAGCATCTTTGCTGCCCCCACCTCAGTCTCTCCTGCATGTCTACCATGCTCAAATGTGAAAGAATAGATGAATGGAAGATCCGGTCAAGATGGCAGAGTAGGTAAATGCTGTGCTTACCTCCTCTCACAACCACATCAAAATTACAACTAAATTACAGAACAACCATCACTGAGAATCATCTGAAGTCCAGCTGAACCAAAGCACTGAAACTAAGGACATACACAAGAAGCCACCTCAAGACTTGTAGGAGGGTCAGAGATGGGGAACGGGCTGGTCCCACCCGTCAGGTGACCATTAAAAATCGGAAGGGCTAACTTGGCTGTGGAAGTCCCCACCAGAGGAGCAAGGGGTCCCAGCCCCATACCAGGCTCCCCAGCCCAGAGTCTCAGTGCCGGGGAGAGAAGTCCCCATAACTTCTGGTTGTAAAACCAGTAAAGATTGTGGCTGAGTGAGATGAGGGCGGCTGCAGTCCCAGGTGTTCCTCTTAAAGGGCCCACACACAGACTTACTCACTGATGGACTTTTTTGCTCTAAAGGTGCCAGGGACACACGGGGAGGAACTGAATCGTCTGGCTTCCGGGTGATGGCCGGAGGGGCAGCTTTCTCCCAGACAGAGTTCTGGTAGAATCCAGTTTCTCTGTTGAGCCCTTCCCCACTCTGCCTGCAGACACAGGCAGCCACCATGAAGCGTCTCTATCAATCTGGCTGGCACTGATCATTCTCCCCGCCCTGCTGATTCCCTGAGACCCCACCCCCATCCAACATTTGGCCTACCTAAACCTCTTCTAGTGGCTTTTCCATATAAAGGCTTGTCTTGGGTTATACTGTGGATGTTCCTAAAATTTCTCAAATGTTCACAAAACCCAAACAAGCAGCATCTGGCTTTGGCATGTCCTGTACCTCTGGCTGAGCAGCTCTAAGCTCAGTAGTAGCAATAGTCACAGTTCACAGGCTTGGCCTCTCAAAACACCTCCAAGCACAGGGTGGGTGGCAGCCATCTGAGGAGTGCTTTATGGTTCATGCCAGGTGGCCCCAGGCAGGGCACAAGCTGCAGCTGAAATTGGCCTGTGGTGGGATCCCTCCCCGGAGGCCCCAGCGCTGATATACTCAGTAGCCAGTTTCGGATCCACCCAGAGCATCACCCCCACTGCCTGTGGGGATGACGCACTAAAAGGCAGACATAGCAGCCACCAGAGCCTGCTAACGTGAATCCTGCTCCGTAGGCTCAACCCCTGCACAACAGCTCCTCTACTGCAGTCACGGCCAGTCCTCACGACCAATCACCATAAGGGTCAATCCCTCCCATTGATGTGCCAACAGCAACCATGGCTCAAGTACAAGAGGGCACACACAACCCACACAGGGGACACACCTGGAGTGCACAACTAAGGTGACCAGGGAGACTGTGCCACTGAGCCCCACAGGACACCTATTACATAAGGCCACTCTACTAAGACTAGGAGACAGAGCAGCTTTACCTAATACATAGAAACAAACCTAGTGAGGCAGCCAAAATGGGGAGAAAAAGAAACATGGCCCAAATGAAAGAAAAGAACAGAGCACCAGAAAAAGAACTAAACAAAATGCAGACAAGCAATCTACAAGACGGAGAGTTCCAAACTGATTATAAGGATTCTCAATGACCTCAGGGAGAACTTCAATAAAGAGATAGGAAACATAAAAATAGAATTGACAACATAAAACAGACCTAGTCAGAAATAAAGAACACAATACCTGAAATGAAGAGTACTTTAGAGGGAATCAACAGTAGATTATATTAAGCAGAGGCTCAAATCAGCAATTTAGAAGACAAGGTAGCAGAAAATACCCAATCAAACCAACAAAAAGAAAAAAGAATTTAAAAATATTAGGATAGTTTAAGGGGCCACTGGGACAACATCCAGTGTACCAACATTCACATCATAGTAGTACCAGAAGGAGAAAAGAGACACCAAGGAATTGAAACCCTATTTGAAGAAATAATGATGGAATACAAAATAAAGAAAACTTCCCTAACCTGGCAAAGGAAATAAATATACAAGCCCAGGAGTGAAGAGAGTTCCAAACAAAATGAACCCAAAGAGGCTCATACCAAGACAAATCATAATTAAAATGCCAAAAGTTAAAGACAAAGAAAGAATCTTAAACGCAGCAAGAGAAAGGACATAGTTACCTAAAAGGGAGCTCCCCTAAGATGTCAGCTGATTTCTCAACAGAAACTTTGCAGGCCAGAAGGAATTGGCACAAAATATTCAAATTGATGAAAAGCTAGGACATACAACCAAAATTACTCTACCCAGCAAAGCTATCACTTAGAATCGAAGGACAGATGAAGAGTTTCCCAGATAAGAAAAATCTAAAGGAGTTCATCAACATCAAACCAGAATTACAACAAATATTAGAGAGACTTCTTTAAGACAGAAAAAACAATAAAAAACGTGAATAATAAAATGGCAATAACTACATATTTATGAACAATTACTTTCAATGTGAATGGATTAATTGTTCCAATCAAAAGACAGGATGGCTGGCAGCTAAATATATAAAGCAAATATTGACAAACATAAAGGCAGATATCAACAGTAACATAATCATAGTAGGGGACTTTAACTCCCCCTGACACCAATGGACAGATCTTCCAGGCAGAAAATCAACACGAAAACAGCCGCTTTAAATGACACACTAGACCAAATGGATTTAATTAATATTTTTAAAGCATTTCACCCCAAAGCAGCAGAATATACATTATTTTCAAGTGCACATGGAACATTTTCCAAGATAGCCCACATGTTAGGCCACAAAACAAGTCTCAATAAATTTAAGATTGAAATCATATCAAGTGTATTCTCTGCCCACAGTGGTATGAAACAAGAAATCAATTACAAGGAAAAAAACCCTGAAAAATACACAAACATATGGAGGCTAAATAACATGCTACTGAATAATTAATGGGTTAACAATGAGATCAAGGGAGAAATCAAAAGTACCTTGAGACAAACAAAAATGAAAACACAACAACCCAAACTCTATGGGACACAGAAAATGCAGTCCTAAGAGAGAAATTCATAGCAGTGCAGGCCTACCTCAAGAAACAGGAAAAATCTCAAGTAAACAGTTTAACTTTACACCTAAGGGAACTGGAAGAAGAACAGCAAATAAAGCCCAAGGTGAGTACAAGGAAGGAAATAATATCAGAGTAGAAATAAAATAGAGACGGAAAAGAACAATACGAAAGATCAATGAAACCAAGAGCTGGTGTTTTTAAAACGAGAAACAAAACTGACAAACCTTTAATCTAACTCATCAAGAAAAAAAGAGAGGACCCAAATATATGAAGTCATAAATGAAAAAGGAGACGTGACAATGGACACTACAGAAATACAAAAAATTTAAGAAAATACTACAAGCAACTGTACACCAACAATCTGGAAGAAATGGATAAATTCCTAGAAGCATACAATCTTCCAAGGCTGAATAAAAAAGAAACAGAAAATCTGAACAGACCAATTACTACCAATGAAATTGAATCAGTAATCAACAAGCTCCCAACCACAAAAGCCCTGGACCAAATGGCTTCACAGGTGAATTTTACCAAACATTCAAAAAAGAATTAACACCTATTCTCCTTAAAGTATTCCCAAAAATCCAACAGGAAGGAAGGCTCCCAAGCTCATTCCATGAGGCCATCATTACTCTGATTCCAAAACCAGACAAAGACATCACACACACACACAAAAAAAAGATAAGCCAATATCCCTAATGAATATAGATGCAAAAATCCTCAACAAAATATTAGCAAACCAAAATCAGCAATAAATTAAAAAGATTATACACCGCGGTCAAGTGGGATTCACTGCTAGTATGCAAGATGGGTTCAATATCTGCAAATCGATCTGATACACCACATAAACAAAAAGAAAAAGAAAAATCACAGGGTCATAGCAATAAATGCAGAAAAAGCATCTGGCAAAATCCAGCATCCATTTATAACAAAAACTCTCAGCAAAGAGGGAAAATAGGCAACACATCTCAACATAATAATATCATACCATATATGACAAACCCACAGCTAACATCATACTCAATGGGGGAAATATAAAAGCATTCCCCTTAAGATCAGGAACAAGACAAGGATGCCCACTTTCACTACTTTTATTCAACGTAGTATTGGAAGTCTTAGCCACAGCAATCAGACAAGAAAAAGAAATGAAAGGCATCCAAATTAGAAAGGAAGAAGTAAAAATTTGCAGATGACATGATACTATATATAGAGAACCCCAAAGGTTCCACCAAAAATTATAAGAACTGATAAATGAATTTAGTAAAGTAGCAGGATACAAAATTAAAATTCAGAAATCAGTTGCATTTTTCCACAGCAATAACAAACGATCAGAAAGAGAAATTAATAAAACAATCACATTTACAATTGCATCAAAAAAACTAAAATACTTAGGAATAAATTTAACCAAGGAAGTAAAAAACCTGTACTCAGAAAATTATAAGACATTGAAGAGAGAAATTAAAGAAGATACAAATAAATGGAAACATATGCCATGCTCACCGATAGGAAGAATTAATATAGTTAAAATGTCCATACCCAAAGCTATCTATCTACAGATTCAATGCAATCCCTACCAAAACACCAAAGGCATTTTTCACAGAACTAGAACAAATAATCCTAAAATTCATATGGAACCATAAAAGACCCCAAATAGCCATGGCAATCCTGAGAAAGACAAAGTGGATATATCACGCTACCTGATATCAAACTTTATTACAAGGCCATATTAATCAAAACTGCATGGTACTGGTATAAAAACAGACATATAGATCAGTGGAACAGAATAGAGAGCCCAGAAATAAATCCATAGTCATTTAATCTATGACAAATAAAGCAAGAATTTACATTAGTGTAAAGACAATCTATTCAATAAATGGTGGTGGGAAAACTGGATAGATACATGCAAAAAATAAAACTGGACCACCTTCTTATGCCATATACAAGAATAAACTCAAAATGGAATAAAGACTTAAATGTAAAACCCAAAACCATAAAACTCCTAGAATAAAATACAGCAAGTAAACTTGCAGACATTACCCTTAGTGGTAATTTTTACTGAGATTATCTCCTCGGGCAAGGGACACAAAAGAAAACATAAACAAATGGGACTACATCAAACTAAAGTTTTTTCACAGAAAGGAAACCATCAACAAAATTAAAAGACATCATACCGAATGGGAGAAGATATGTGCCAATGATACATCTGATAAGGAGTTAATATCCAAAATTTATTTTAAAAAACTCATATAACACGACACCAAAAAAAAACCAAACAACAAACAATCCAATTAAAAAAATTGGCAGAAGACCTAAATAGACATTTCTCCAAAGAAGACATACTGATGGCCAATAGACATATGAAAAGATGCTCAATGTCACTAATCATCAGAGAAATGCAAATAAAAACCACAATGAGGTATCATTTCACATCTGTCAGAACGGCCATCATCAACAAATCAACAAACAACAAGTGTTGACAAGGATGCAGAGAAAATGGAACACTCGTGCACTCTTGGTGAGATTATAAATTGGTGCAGCCACTGTGGAAAACAGTATGAAAGTTCCTCAAAAAATTAAAAATAGAACTACCTTATGACCCAGCAATTCCATTCCTGGGTATTTATCCAAAGAAATCCAAAACACTAATTTGAAAAAATATATGCACCCATATATTCACTGCAGCACTACTCACAATAGCCAAGACATGAAAACAACCAAAATGCCCATCAATAGATGATTGGATAAAGAAGAGGTGGTACATTTATACAATGGAGTATTACACTGCCATAAGAAACAAAAAATGAAATCTTACCATTTGAAACACCATGGATGGACCTACCGTCTTTCCCCGAAAATAAGACCTAGCCGGACTAATCGCTCTAATGCATCTTTTGGAGCAAAAATTAATATAAGACCCGATATTATATTATATTATATTCCATTACATTACATTATATAAGACCCGGTCTTATAGTAAAATAAGTCCTGGTATTACGTTACGTTACGTTACGTTATATATATTATACCTGGTCTCCTAGTAAAATAAGACCTGGTCTTATATTAATTTTTGCTCCAAAAGATGCATTAGAGCTGATTGTCCGGCTAGGTTTTATTTTCGGGGAAACATAGCAGAAGATATTATGCTAAGTGAAACAAGTCAGATTGAGAAAGACAAATACCACATGATCTCACTTACATATGGAATCTAAAGAACAGAATAAACGAACAAACAAAACAGAAATAGACTCATAAGACAGAGAACAAACTAATGGTTGCCAGATGGGAGGGGGATTAGGGGCCTGGGTAAGAAAGGTGAAGGGATTCAGAAGTACAAATTGGTAGTCACAAAATAGTCACGGGGATGAGAAATACAGTATGGGGAATATAATCAACAATGTTGTAGAGACTCTGTAGGGTGTTAGATGGGTACTGGACTTAGCAGGGGGGTCACTTTATAAAGTGTGTAGATGCCTGACCACTGCTCTATACACCTGAAACTAATATGAAATAATATTGAAAGTCAGCTACAAATATATATATATATGTATATGTATGTATGTATCGGGGGTGCCAAAAAAATGTATACAAGTGGACATTTTGGTTAATGTTGCTCAAGCAGTAGTTTGCCGTAATCAGAAGTGTCTGAACGCTGATGGTAACCACTTTGAGCACCTCTAATAATTGCATAAGTCAAAAGTGACTTATATTCATCTTTTGTTATCAGTATACATTGAGTATTACAATTTTAATACAGTTTTCTTTTCTTAAAATGTGACATCTTTTGGCAACATATATGTGTGTGTGTACACACACACACACACACACATATAGTTACGGATATCAAGTACAGCTTAGGGAATATAGTCAATAGTATTGTAATAGCTATGTACGATGTCAGATGCGTACTAGACTTGTTGGGGGTATAATTTTGTGAGGTGTGTAAATATCTAATCATTACATTGTTTTGTATACCTGAAACTAATAATAATAAAAAAGACAGGGTGCCTGAATGGATAAGAATATAAGACGCTTACATATGCTGCCTACAAGAGACTCACTACAAATTGAAAGACACACACAGACTGCAAGTAAAGGGAGGGGACAAGATATTTCATGAAAATGGAAATGAGGAAAAAAAAAAAAAGAAAAACCTGTGGTAGCAATACTTACACCAGACAAAATAGACTTTAAAACAAACACTATAACAAGAGACAAAGAAGGACCCAGTAATCCCACTTCAGGGTATTTCTCTGAAGAAACCCAAAACACTACTTTGAGGGTCATGTGCATCCATGTTCATTGCAGCATTGTTTACAATGGCCAAGATATGGAGGCAGCCTGGGTGTCCATCGATGGATGAATAGATAAAGAGGGGGTGGTACATATATACAATGGAATATTTGCTTAGCCAGGGAAGGGAATGGATTCTTGCCGTGTGCAGTGGCATGGATGTATCTGGCGGGTACTGTGCTGAGTAGAGTATGTCAGACAGAGAAAGACAGATCCAATGTGAATTCACTTATATATGGAATCTAAAAAAAAAATAAGCAAACAAAACAAACAAACTTATAGATACAGAGAACATTTGATGGTTGCCAGATGGGAGGGGTTTGGGTCTGTAGATGAAAAAAGGGAAGGGATTAAGAAGTACAAATTGGTTGTTACAAAGTAGTCATGGGGATGTAGGGTACAGCATAAGGAATATAGTCAGTAATATTGTAATAACTATGTATGGTGTCAGGTGGGTACTAGATTTTTTGGGGTGGCAGCTGGGGGTGTTCGGGGGCAGGGTGAAAAAAGTGAAGGGATTAAGATGTATAAATTGGTAGTTACAGAATAGTCATGGGGATGTAAAGCAAAGCATAGGGAATATGGTCAATAATATGGTAATAACTATGTATAGTACCAAGTGGGTACTAGACTAGTCAGGGGATCACTTCTTAAATTATACAAATGTCTAAGCACTATGCTGCACACATGAAATTAATACAATATTGAATGTCAACTGTAATTGAAAACTTAATAAAGGCAGGGGGAAAGGTGAAGGGGAATAAGAGGTCCACATTTCCAGGTATAAAACAAATAAGTCATGGGGATGTAATGTACAGCATGGGGAATATAGTCAATAATATTGTGATAGTGTGGTACGGTGTCAGATGGTTGCTGGACTTATCATGGTGATCACTTCCTTAGGTCTATAAATGTTGAATAACTATGGTGTACCCCTAAAACTAATATAATATGTATGCTAGCTATATTTTAATAAAAATCTTTTAAAAAAGAATAGATGAATGTGTGGTAATTCCAAGAGCAGAGTGACCTAGGGCTTCCAGCAGTTTCGCCCACTCGGGCAGAGGCACATGCAGGATGGGTTGCATAATTTGCAGGACTCCATACAAATGAAAATGTGGGACCCCTCCTACAAAAGGCAGAGGCAAGTGCCCCAAACCAGTCAGACTTAGGAAGGTGGGAGGAGACAGAGGAGGCCCCCAGGCAGGTTGGCCTGAGGAGGTGAGCGCTTGGGGAGCTGGGATGCCCCAGGGTGAGTGCAGAGCCTCACAGGCACCCAGAGGCCCTGCCCTGCAATCTGGACCACACGTGGGCCCACCAGGTTCTCCTCCTGCCAGCTGCTAGACCAACACAACATAGCCGGGCTAGAGCAGGCTCTGGGGAAACTGAGTCAGGTATCTCTTCCGCCCATGGCCTGCTGACACACCATTAAGCCTGTGCACCAGGATATGCTCGGTACCTGATCAGGGTAAGTGAGATGCAGCCTCTGGACTAGACCTGCCCTGGTGTTGCCAGCCCGGGACAGGGATGCAACCACCACATTGCACCCCGACATACCCTGGGGCACACGCACCCAGCCTCCCCACCAGATTGGAAGGTGGCAGTCATCACAGGGCCAGGACGGGAAGGGAGAGGCTGGGCAGGGCCCAGGATATGAGGGGACAGGAAGCAGGTGCGCAAGAACCCATCCCAGGGGGCAGGGCGGTGGCAGCAAGCAGAACATCAAATTACTGAGGTTCCAAGCCCCCAATGCACACTCCACAGTCTCATCAAACTCCACTCACAGAACATAGGTTCAAAGATAAATGAATTAAAAATTTCAAGATGGCAAGAGCCATGCATTAAACCAAGCTCGGGGCCCTTCTGAGCACGAGGCCTGTGTGAAACTGGCCATATGGGCAGGACGGGAAGACGGACGTCTAGGTGACAAAATTAAACCACCAGCTCATTCACTGTGACTTCCCACAGTGCAT
The DNA here is from genome assembly GCF_036562045.2 of Rhinolophus sinicus. Taxonomy (NCBI): domain Eukaryota; kingdom Metazoa; phylum Chordata; class Mammalia; order Chiroptera; family Rhinolophidae; genus Rhinolophus; species Rhinolophus sinicus. The sequence continues at coordinate 108,155,355 of NC_133751.1, read as the reverse complement.
GGTCAGCGAGGAGGCACCTCTCAGCCAAAACCAGATTCCAACACTAACATGATAAGCAGGAATTTGCAGGGTTGGAAGGTGGGAAAGAATGTTTTCAAGAAACTTCTGCCTTAAGTTTTGCTTTTCACCTTCAAAATGTAGCTCTTAGTGCATACTACGTGGTACAGATGGAGCCTGTAACTTTGAAGCCTCACAGCCACGTGCTAAGACTGAGAAGAAAGCCCAGGTCCCGTCTCGGGAGGAGGACGCTCCCCTGACCCAGCCCGGGGGCGGCAGGAAAACATTGAGCAATTCACCGTAACAAATATTTGCCGGATGCTGGCTGGGCCCAAAGTCCAGTGTCCAACACAGAAGTCCAAAAGGATGAAGTCAGCCCTTTCTGCCCTCCAGGTGCTGTACCTGACAACTTAAAGGGGCCCCACACCCAGTGAACTGCTGTAGGATTTCAGACTGGAGGGATGGACGTCTCGTTGGCAGGCAGGGCGAGGTCCTGGAGGAAAAACTGTCTGAGAGGGCACACCCAGAGGGACCAGGGCCGTGAGAGCAGAGACCAGGAGAGGAGGGTAGAAGGTGCTCCAAGCAGAGCATACAGCATGAGTAAAGGGGACAAGGGACAGGAGAGGAGGGGACACTCTTGTGACCCCTGAGCTAGCTCAGCTCTGCCATGCACACGGTATATGTGGGCAGTAAGTGTGGGCGGGAAACGTTAACTTGAGGCAGGCACCCTGCACATGGCCTCAGGCCAAACAGGTGGAGCCCAGTCCTGTGCAGGGCCTCCCACACCCATGAAACATGGCGCAGCAGGAAACAGACAGTGCGGCCTGGTGGACAAGAGCCCAGGTAATAGACAGACATCCTCAATTCCACACCATACTCTACCACCCGTGAGCTGTGTGACCTTGGGCAAGTTACTCAGGCTCTCTTGGCCTCAGCTTCCTTGTCTATGCAATGGGCATTATCCACTGGGGGTAAAAGACTGCACTTGTAAGGGGCCAGGCACAGTGCATGGCACACAAAGGGCACCTAACTATGCTTCTTGAGCCACGAGCAGTCATGTTTAACAAACACCCGCCAGTCTAGATAAGATACGAGTCTATCCCTTCCGAGACTACTAGGCCCTCAAAGGTTACAAGGGCCAAGTTCACCTTCATAAAGGAGACTGTGACCAGTAAAGAAGACACAGGGTCCAGGGAAAGAAGGGATAAATAAGGTTCTAATCCAAGTACTTCTGGGCAGGGATGATCCACTAGAAAGTGGGACACCCTCACGGTGAACAGGGGAGGAGTGAATCACCTGCCTACTGCACGGGAGGAGGAGACCTGGATTATTAGTGAAGGACCCCGTGTTTGTCAGCCAGCTGGTGAACCTGGACCTTCTCCTCTAGGACTCGACTCATGGGCCTTAGGAGTGAGAGAGCCGACTTTCCAGGGCCCCAGGTATCCATCTGCATGGGAAGGCCTGATGCTAACATTGCGACCAACTGCTTGAGGGAAAAAGACAGAGACCCAGGAGAAAAATAAAAGTGACTTAAAAATGACTTACGTATAACAAGAAAGATGAACAATAACAAGGGAGGATGTGGAGAAACAAGAACTCACCCATTGCTGCTGAGAACGCAAAATGGTGCAGCTGCTATGGAAGGAAAGTCTGGTTTTTCAAAAAAATTAAACAGAGCTGCCCTATGACCCAGAATTCCACTCCTGGGTCTACACCCAAGAGACATTTCTTGGGTGTGTCTCAAACATATATCCACACAAAAACTTGTACACTAATGTTCACTATTCACACTATTGCAGCACTAGTCACAGTAGCCAAAGGTGAAACAACCCCAATATCCATGGACGAATAAATGAATAAACAAAATGTGATCCATCCATACAATGGAATACTACTCAGCCATAAAAAGGAACAAAGTACTGACACATGCTGCAAAATGGATGAACCGTGAACACATTACATTCAGTAACAGCCAGTCACACGCTGTACGATTCTAGCTGTACAGAGTGCCCACAACAGGCAAACCTACATAGAAAGCAGGTTAGTAGTTGCGAGGGGCAGAGAGAGGAAAGACTGGAGAGTATGGATGGACACGGGCTTCCTTCTTCATAGTGATGACAGTGTTCTCAAATCAGTGGTGATTTGTTCAACTTTGTAAATAGATTAAAACCTTTGAACTAGACACTTTAACCAGGTGAGTTTCACGGTATAAAATCTCAAGAAAAATTAACAAATCTTTGAAAAAAGCGATTTAAGATGGGGAATAGAACAGACTGGTCAAGAGCAGGGGTGGGCAAACCTCGGCCCCGGGCCAAATCTGGCCACAGACACTTTTTGTTAAGTAAAGGTTTATTACAGCACAGCCACACCCACATCATCTACGACTGCTTCAGAGTGACAGTGGCACAGCTGAGACTATTGACAGCAAAGCCTAAAACATTTACTATCTGCTGTTCACAAAGTTTGCTACCCACTGGCCACAACAGTGAACTCTGGAACCAGGCTGGAGCTCATAGTCTGCTCTGCTACACACTAACTACATGTCTGTGTGTGTGTGTGTGTGCGCGCGCGCATGTGTGCATGTGTGTATGCATGTGAATGTGTATGTGCATGTGTCTGTGCATGTGTGCACGTGTGTGCATGTGTATATGCATGTGAGTGTGTGTACGTGCATGTGTGTGCATGTGCGTATGCATGTGTGTGTGCATATGCATGTGCGTGTGTGCATGCATGTGTGTGCACATGTGTGCATGTGTGTATGCATGTGAGTGTGTACGTGCATGTGTGCACGTGTATGCATGTGAGTGTGTGTACGTGCATGTGTGTGCATGTGCGTATGCATGTGTGTGTGCATATGCATGTGCGTGTGTGCATGCATGTGTGTACATGTGTGCATGCGTGTATGCATGTGAGTGTGTGTACATGCATGTGTGCACGTGTATGCATGTGAGTGTGTGTACGTGCATGTGTGTGCATGTGTGCATGTGCTTGCATGTGCATATGCATGTGTGTACGTGCATGTGTGCGTGCATGTGTGCACGTGTGTGCGTATATGTGTGTGCGTGTGTGCACGTGTGTGCATGTGTGTATGCATGTTCCTGTGTGTACGTGCATGTGTGCATGTGCTTGCATGTGCGTATGCATGTGCCTGTGTGTATGTGCATGTGTGTGTGCGTGTGTGTGCATGTGTGCATGAGTTTGCATGTGTGTGCATGAGTTTGCATGTGTGCGTGTGTGCATGTGCATATGCATGTGCATGTGTGCGTGTGCATATGCATGTGCATGTGTGTACGTGCATGTGTGCATGAGTTTACATGTATGTGCATGAGTTTGCATGTGTGCATGTGTGTACGTGCATGTGTGAGTGTGTGTCCACTCTGCGCTGCAGGCTCAGCACCTGGACATGATATGAACTAGAAGATGTAAAGTGTTCAGAAGAGTACCTCGCACCTGTGTGGCCTCAGACTTTGGTCTTTTGTTCCCAAGAACAGCGAATGACCGCCCCCACCTCACCCCAAAGTCCTGCAGACAAGCTCCTATCACCTCACTACACAAACCCCTTCCTCAGCTCCATCTGCTCTAAGACCAAGTGGAAATCCAATATCTGACCCTAGGACCCTCTACATCGCACCCCACCCCTGTCTGAACTTCAGTCTCTTCAAAAATAAAATTGCCTTCCCTCCCTAGCAAACCCCTCATCCTCAAGACTCAGTCAACTATCGTGCCATTTAAAAAACTGTCCTGTGTATCAAACTTAAAAGCTTCTGCACAGCAAAAGAAACCATCAACAAAATAAAGAGGCAACCAACTGAACGGGAGAAAATTTTTGCAAACAGAGCTTCTGATAAGGGGTTAATATCCAAAATATACAAGGAACTCATAAAACTCAACAACAAAGAAACAAACAACCAATTGAAAAAATGGGCAGAGGATCTGAAGAGACATGTCTCCAGAGAGGACATACAGATGGCAAATAGACATATGAAAAGATGCTCAACATCACTAGTCATCAGAGAAATGCAAATAAAAACCACAATGAGATATCACCTCACCCCAGTCAGAATGGCTATCATCAACAAGACAAATAGTAACAAGTGTTGGAGAGGCTGTGGAGAAAAAGGAACCCTCATACACTGTTGGTGGGAATGCAGACTGGTGCAGCCTCTATGGAAGGCAGTGTGGAGGTTCCTCAAAAATGACAAATAGAATTACCATATGACCCAGCAATCCCTCTCCTGGGTGTCTACCCAAAAAATCTGAAAACATCTATAGATAAAGACACGAGTGCTCCAATGTTCATTTCAACTTTATTTACAGTGGCCAAGACATGGAAACAACCAAAATACCCTTCCATAGATGAATGGACAAAGAAGTTGTGGTATAATATACAATGGAATACTATTCGGCAGTAAGAAAAGGTGAAATAGATGAAAAGATGAAATTTAAAAAGATGAAATTTGTGACAACATGGATGGATCTTGAGATTATAATGCTAAGCGAAATAAGTCAGACAGAAAAAGCAGAGAACAATATGATTTCACTGATATGTGGTATATAAAACTGAAAACAACAAAAGAACAAGACAAACAAACGAAGGAACGAAAACTGAGACACAGACAATAGTTTAGGGGTTACCAGAGGGTAAGGGGAAAAGGGGTCTCTAGAAGAGGGTAAACGGGGTCTAATATATGGTGATGGAAAAAGAACTGACTCTGGGTGGTGAACACACAATGTGAGATATAAATGATGTATTACAGAATTGTACACCTGAAAGCTATGTAACTTGACTAACAACTGCCACCCCAATAAACTTTAATTTTAAAAAACAACAACAACAACAAAAGTGTCCTGACCGCTGTTCTCCACACCCAACTTCCAACACTCCCAGGGGTTGGTTCCCCAGCTCTGTGGTTGCCTCACACTTTGTATCCAATTTGAGCATGAACAGCACCTGCTGAGATGCACATGGGCACTTACAGGTGGCCTTCCTCCAGAGCCTGAGACTCTGGGGACAGAGGCCATGCCCTTGCTTCCCCTGCAGGACCCCCAGCACCTGGCAGAATGCTCAACAGGTGAAAAGCTCAGATGCTATGTGGCTTGCAGAGCACGCATTACGGGCCACGCAGAGCTAACCCTTTACACTTTCCACCAAGTCCTTCCAACTGCCAAGTGAGCGTCAGTATCAGTTTCACAGCCCAGAAAACAGAGAAGTGAGGTAGCTCATGTGATGAATGCACAGACAGCGGGAGGAAGGATGGGACAGATGCTCCAGAACAGTAATTCTGCCCCCTCCAGGGCACATCTGGCAATGGCTGCAGATCCTCTGGACTGTCACAACGTGGGGAGTTCTGTTAGGCTGGCATCCAGTGGGCAGAGGCCAGGGAGGTGCTGGACAGCCTCTACCACCCAGAATTCTCTGGGCCCAATACTGCCTAGGCTGAGAAAGCCCAATCCAGAAATGTTTTTAAAAGTGGGGAGTCAGGGGGAATCTTCCCACTCTGTCAGGGAAGATTTCAAAGACAAGGTGAGACTTAGTTTAAACTTGAAGCTTTGGAAGATCCTTCATCTTAAGGGCATCTTTTGCCTGACTTAGCTCCTTCAAAAAGAAAAAGAATCTTAACCTACATAATGGACTTACCTGGGTGATCACTTCGTAAGGTATGTAACTGTCTAATCATTATGTTGTACACCTGAAGCTAATATGTATATTGACTGTAATGGACCTATAAATTTTCCCTCTTTTACTTTACAAAGAGGTCAAGCTACAGCCAAACAGTTTTCCTACTGCCAGAATAGATCTTCTAAGAAGAGTCTCAGCCCAAAACAAGCCAATATTCAACTCTGGTGAAGTGAAGAAGTGAAGGGTAGTGCGTAGGAGAGACCGGTAGCCTAGCTGGGTCCCAGTGCCCCCGTTCCACTCACACACAGCCACTGCCGTCTGGACCAGGACGCCAACACCCTCTCTCAAGCCAAGCAAGGAGAATGCCTCCCGCTGTTTGCAGCATGGTGACCCACGACCTCTCCCAGCTTCGGATCACCACTCACACACTCCGATGTCGCTTCCCAGAGACCCACTTTAGCATAATCCCTGTGTACAGGCATGGAGTCAGCCTCCAGGGGCTACAGAAGGTCTCAACTCACAGGCCTGCTGCACAGACCAGTGCACAGCAGGGGCGGCCATGACCCCACTGCCCCTGAGGGCCTGGGGTCCACTTCAGAGGCGGTCTGGCACTCTTCAAGCCCCTTCCCCCCACCCCACACCAACTTCACCTTCTGTCTGGAGCAGCCCTATGTGAAGAACAGCGCCCGACCCAAGGGGAGAGAGAAACAGAGACCACCAGGGGGCGTCCTCACCTTCGGAGTCCAGGGCCTGGATCTTCAGCTCCAGCGGGGAGTCCTCCAGGTAGAGTTCACGGGTTGTGGACACAATCTGAATGCCATGGATGAGGTCCACGATAGCATCACAGCGAAGGACCTGGCCCGTGGCTGAACGGACAGGAACAGAGGGGTCAGGCGGAGGGCGGTGTCCTGACCATTACCACACTTCCAGGACTTCGCAGTTCAGGGGGTCTTACACTTTGGCAAAGACTAGAACAGCCAACAAAACAATCACCATGAAACGGGACTGGAAGGTCCAAACTAAGCCCCCGAAGCCAAGCAGCTGACCACACTCACCCTTCAAAAGGAGTCATGCACTTGCAGCAAGTAAGAGCTTGGCAGGCATGTTCTCCGCCCACTGTGTGCTTTTCCAATGTGAGCACCAGCAATTAAAGCTGTGTGCAAAAAACACTCCTCTAAGAAAACCTAGTTTTGTTCAGGGTGTAGCCATTATGGTAAACGGCAAGGGCTATAGGACAGCAAGTCAGCATTCAAGTACACAGTGCTGTTCCGATGCCCGTCCCTGCGCTGAGATCAGGAATTTCACCTGGTGGTGTTCGTTTATCTGCACTGGTGTTCTTACAGAAGACTATCTGCTGCACCATAGGAGAAAGGGCTGTGGCACCTGCGCACAGATTTTTTACTGTGTTTCCCGGAAAATAAGACCTACGCTGAAAACAAGCCCCAGTTAAGATCATCAGCCAGAAGGATGCATTTAGCATGTCATGAGGATGTTCCAGAAGATGACATGACTATATTTGAATAAATGTAGATTGCTGTACATGAAAAAAATAAGACATCCCCTGAAAATAAGCCCTAATGTGTCTCTTGGAGCAAAAATTAATATAAGACCCAATCTTATTTTCGGAAATGCGATATAAGACCCAGTCTTATTTTCAGGGAAACACAGTATTTGCTCCATAAATGAGACAAGTAAATGGCATTACCTGGAGAATTCTCTAGTGTAAAAGTAACAGCATGTAACAGCAAATCACTCTGAACATTCTTAAGGCACAATATAAAACTGTGTGCTATAAATGGTAGCTGTTAGAAAGCACACAGCCCCATTTATCAAAAGCCTTAAAAAATATTCATATGCTTTGTGACCCAGTAAAACTAGGAATCTATCTTTGGCTGGAAATAACCTAAAAGAACCCCAAACTGTTTTCTGTACAAAAATATTTATTTTTCTATGTAGCACTGAAACAAACATCTGAAAATCTAAATGTCCTATTAAGAATATTATTCAGCCACTAAAAGTAATTCTATGAGATTGAAAACTTTTCATATCATGTTACGTGGGAGAAAAGCATGATAGAACATTATATTGTTTTCTTAGCATTTTACCTCCACAATATGGTAAATTAAATATGGGGAAGTGAAAGCATTTCACCAGCTTTCTTCATTTTGACTCAATACATGTTAAGAATTATTTGCGTTAATAAATAATAATTTTGGGATGGAAGCCAGCCTGCATGAGACGGAAAGCAGTAGGCAGTGCTGGCAGGAGGGACCAGGGTGAGCGTTGCCTGCTCAGTGTCTCCCTACCACACCCCCCCCCCCCCACGGCCTGGAATCATCTCAGTGGGGTGTTTCCCATGTCGTGCCCCAGGGACCACACAGAGAACTCGAAGCCCTTACTGATGTCCTCAGCAAAGATGATGCTGGTCAGGCGGGCCGGCTGGGACAGGCGGGCCTGCACCACGGCCTTCTGGGAGCACTGCCGCTCATCCGGCCCCAGTGGCTCTATGCTGGCCACCTCTGGCCGGGTCGAGGACCTGTGGGGAGAAGACAAGAGTTTACTCTCTGGAGTCACCCTACGAGGCACACCTGAGACCAGAAGCCAAAGCCACGGCTCCCCATCTGGGGCTCTGTCCTAGACTCAAACACAGAAGATGTTGGCAATCTCCAGCAGCTTCAGACCCAGAGAAATGGGGCTGGCCAAGGGGCCCTCCACCAGGAAGACGGCACTGAGGGCCTGGGCCTTCTGCACAGACTGCGCCACTGAGATAATCAAACAGGGGACCGAAGACTTGGAAGTCACTCAATGTTGCTGACAGTCACCTTACAAGACTATTCTATGGTACCTGAAGTAATTCTGCAGCAGAAGGAAAACTGCCCGTGGTCTCTGGTGAGGAGGAGACACGGTTTATCTCTGTTGACCTCCATGCCAGGTGTGGCACACACCAGGCTCTGACATTAGCTCCGATCCCCAAATAGGTTGCACCAAACCTGGAGATGACCAACCATAATAACGACGACAAATAGTCCCCGTGTGACAGAGGTGACATCCTGGTAACGCAGCAAGCAAGGCAGATCAACACACACTTATGAATCAGCAAAATCAGTGGGATGGCTTCCCATGGAAAGCCAGGCCTGCAGAAGTACAGGATGAAGGGACAGCAGGACTCTGGGAGAGACCCAGGGTTAGTGTCATGGTTTCTCACCTATGACACAGGGTAACAATAGCTGTCAGTCGAGGTGGGATGGGTGCAGGTGGGTGTGAGCAGAGTGGGTACAGCATGGAGAGCGCAGGTGACCACATGTCCTTACAGCGATTTGTAGATGGGGTGCTCAGGGAGCCTCCCGAGGTGGCCTCTCAATGAACAGCGTGCATGCACTGGTGTATCAGCAGGGGACAGTCAGAAAAGGCCCTGGGATGGAAAGCAGCTAGGCATGCTCCAACATGAAAGGGCCAGCGCAGTCCGAGCCCTGAGGTTCCAGGAGACAATAGGGGCTGAAGTCAAGGAGAAGGGAGGAGCTGGGATCAAGGAGACGGGAGGTGAGGAGAGCAGAGAGGCATGGAAGACCACAGTAAGGAGCTTAGATGTATTCAGAGGGCATGACAAGTCACTGGGGATCTTAAGCAGGTGAACATTCTAATTGGATGTCCATCTATAGAGCAGAGAATAAGGTGCTGCCCTCAGTGAGCTTACCATGTTATTGAGTACCAGGGAAGGAGACCCACTGTGCAATGTCCAGTGCTCATTCCCAGGGCTGCACTCAGCACCCACCCGGAGCAGGCACTCTGAGTCTTTGCTTCCTTTCCTGCCCTTTGCTTAAACTCACTGAAACATCAGAGCTCTGGGGTATCCAGAAGAAAACATGTAGAAACTGCCTGGAGTTCAAAAGTATTGGTATGAAACGCGCTCAAACGGACATTTCCAAATCCTCCAGCTTGACACCAGTGTCTCAGCCAGAGCCAGGTGGGCACAGCAGCAACCGCAAACACACGTCAGGATGCTCTGAGCGCACAAACATTACAGGCACGGGCTAAGCTGCTGGCAGGGCCCCCTGAGGCAGACCGACACCTCTACTGAAAGCACTCAGTAAACTTCACCCACAGTTAAGAAATCTAAGCTGCTGAGGAAATGCATCTGTGTTCCCCTCCTTGAGAGATTCCAAGAAGAGTTTCAGAGACTAAGGGCAAACAAGAACTTGGTCAGGATCACACACAGAGACAAGAGGGGAGAGAAGGTACCTGTGGCAAAATGCTCACGCCATGCTAGAAACATACCCCATTTAATTGGTCACACTGTGGAACTCGAGCATTTTCAAAGGGTGTTAAACCTCCCACATACGTGTGCACACACATGCACGTACACACACACAAAACTGACTGTAGAAATGAGAACAAATTAGAAAAACTGCAGAAGGAGATAGGACAAATAAGTGCAATGTGGTATCCCGGACTGGATCTAGAAACAGAAAAAGAACCTTAGTGCAAAAACTGGTGAGCTTCAGTCCAGAGTCCAATGAATTGTCATGTACCAATGTTAGTTTCTTCATTTTGACAAATGTTCCTGGTTATGGAAGATGCTAACATTAGGGGAAGCTGGGTAAAAGGTATATAAGAATTCTCTGTATTATGTTTGTAACTTTCCTGTATGTCATGCAGGGTCTCTGGTCCCACTCCCTGCACAAGAACACAGGACATGGCGAGGCCAAAAAGGAACACCCACGGAGCCATGGATAAGAGGTTCATACCACTATAGTCTCGCTGGCGGCTGGGTTGGAGACACAGGAAGCAGGAGCCACACGATCCGCAATCTGCCATCCGCTTCTCTGCCAACCAACCAACCCCCCCACCCCAACGTAGCCACGGCAGTTATATTAGTGGCTAACGGTTACAGCTGACGGCCACCATGCCACAGTGGATGGCCATCTGATTATAGCTGATGGCCATCTAATAACCGAACCAGCACCTTACCACGTGAGGCAAGAGCCTGGAAACTGCTCTCTGGGACTCTGTCCCCACACTCCACCCCTATCACCTCACAATCTACGTGATAAGCGTCTTCTGCGAGTGGCCCTGTGTCGTATTAGCCTACAGGCACCTATTAGCAGAAAGAAACAGTAGTCTTAGGAACCAACAAAGGCAAATCCCTTCCATCTGGGAGGACACATGCTAGCTTTTTGTCCTGGGAAAGGAGGGTCGCTGCCACTGGCACCTTTCCCGGTTTGTGTTCCCAGACCTTTATGGCAGTGCTTGGGGTCCCTTGCGTAGTTTCAACATGTAACAGAACAGGGGACCCCATAATAGGCCATAGCAAGAGCACATAGGTTCCCCGCAAAATCATCCTGACATCGGAACCTCCGTATACTACAGTCACTTGTGGTGGCCATTCGGCCACCACCCCTGGCATCACTTGCAAATCATGAGTCAAACCGGCCCCCCATGCGGCTATCAGGCCCAACCACCGACAGTGGGGGCTTTTGACCCACCGGGGCCAAGTCCATTGCTGCCGTTCCCCTGCTTTCAAGCATGTGGGTGCTGGCAGCAAAATGTTCCCATTTCTGCCGTAGCCTGGCATTAACAGAGTCTCACTCGTGGTAACTTGTAATTGAATGGGAGCGGCCGTTCGATGTAGCAGAGCTTCTACTGGCGCGGGCCCTCCCTTCCGTGGTCTCTCATTCAGGACTCTCAGGACGTCCCATAGACGCGAGGCCCAGTCACGCATCATGGGAGGGTGTTTTGACACCCGGAGACCTTGCTTCAAAAGGCCGTTGTAGTGTTCAATCATGCCAGCTGCTTGTGGGTTATATGGAACATGAAACAACCATTGCACGTCCATCCTGGCAGCCCAGCGCTGCACTTCTTGCCCCGTAAAATGGGTACCCCTGTCACTTTCAATGACTTGGGGGTGCCCATAGAGGGCGCACAGCCATGTAAGGGCGACCACTGTATGACGCTGATCCGCAGCCTGACAGGGCCAAGCAAACATCAACCCTGTAGCAGTGTCCACTGCTGTAAATGCATATATCGCATTGCGGGCCTTAGGCAGGGGTCCAATGTAATCCACTTGCCAGCGAGTGAGGGGCACTCTCCCTCGCGTAATCTGCTGTGTCTCCCAGGGGAGCCTTCGCCTTTGGGGGCTGTCCTGGGCACAGACGGCACAGTCATAGCAGGCATCTGCTATCTCCTGCCATTTCAAAGGCAGGCCCCAGCGTCTGCTCACCTGCCACATGGTCCGGCTTCCAGCGTGCTGCAATTTCCTATGCAGCCAATGGGCCACATCAGTGGCAGGGCCCCGTTCTAACCATTGGACCCGTGCTAGGGCGTCTGCTTCATCATTACCTGGGGACACTAAGGGGGAGTGACCTGTGACATGCATTAGGGTCACCTCCTTTCTCTGCCCTAGGTCCCAGAGGTCCTGCCACATAGCTTGATCCCACAGTGGACAGTGTCCCACCAACCAGTTTTGGTGTTTCCACGTAGGGAGCCACAACATTAGGCCCTGGAACACCGCCCAGCTGTCAGTGCAAATAACTAGGGGCCCAGGCTCGTGGCTGATTACCACCCACACAGCCCGTAATTCAGCCCACTGGCTACTCTGGCCCATCCCAGTATCAAACCAAATGGTGTCTGTTTTGGGCTGCACACCAATAGCCGTCCAAACAGCTGCAGCCCCTCGGCTAGAACCATCGGTAAACCAGGCATCCTCAGGTACTGGGGACTGTCCTTCTTTGTAGGGTGAGGGATCCAATCCTCCTCTCTAGACAGAGCGCTTGGCTCAGCCTGGGCTACAAGCTCCACAGGCCCCAGGACCTGTTGTAGCTCTGTGCTCAAAGGGCTTCAACTAAGGGTGCTACGTTGCTCGGAGTAGGCACCCCACTTGGCAAGGGTGGTGGTCTGTGCCACCCCTGTTTTGGGTCCCTGGGTCCACGTACGGACCCACTCCTGGACGGGATAGGTTGTTCGAACCAACACCCATGCCATTCCTGTGATGGCTTCTGTGGCCACTAGGGCTGCGTACACAGCAGCCAGCTGTTTCTCTATTAAACAGTAGTGGACCTCCGCTCCTTTCCACAATTGGGACCAAAATTCCACTAGCAACCGGAGATGCTCCTGCTATTGCCAGAGGCCCCATCCATACCCCTCTTAGGTTACGCGAACATCAAGTTCAAATGGGCGGCCAAGGTCCACTACTTGCAGAGCCTGTGCCTGCTGCACTGCCCGTTTCGTGGCAACGAAGGCTTGCTCTATAGCCTCAGTCCAATCCCATGAGACCCCCTTTTTCATCATGTTATACAAGTGCCTTGCCATTTGTGCTAAATGGGGTACAAATGCCCGCCAATATCCTAGCAGACCCAAATACGTCTGCAGTTGGGAGACCTTGGTCGGCCGGGGAAAGGCTTGTATTTTGTCAATAATCGCCTCAGGTATGACCTTTGTCTTACCCGACCACACAACACCCAAAAACTTGACGGATAAGCCGGGGCCTTGGACCTTTTTCTCATTCACTGCCCAGCCATATGACTTCAGGTGGCGGAAAAGAGAGAATTGCTTGCTCTAAATCTGAAAAAAGAATCAGTCGTTAGTAAAATATCATTGACATAATGAAACAAGGCCACAGAGGATGGGTGATCCCACTGTGCCAAATCCTGGGCCATGAGCCCGTGGCAGATAGTGGGGCTGTGCAAGTATCCTTGCGAAAGGACTTGAAAAGTCCACTGCCGCCCATCCCACGTAAAAGCAAACTGCTCTTGACACTCCGGTGCAATGTCAATGGAGAAAAAAGCATTGGCCAAGTCCACTACATAGTGATATGTCCCTAGGCGGACAGTCAGACGATCCATTAAATCATGAATTGAAGGCACTGCAGCGTGCAAGGGTGGCGTCACCTTATTTAACTCCCTATAGTCCACAGTCATTCGCCAGGTCCCATCTGGCTTCTTGACAGGCCATACTGGGGAGTTAAAGGGACTGTGCGTTGGCCTCACAATACGTGCCTTCTCCAATTCCAATATTGTACGACCAATCTCCTGTCCTCCTGGCAGGCGGTACTGTCACACTGTAACCACGCGCCAGGGCTGTGGCAACACTTGAGGAGGGTGGTGAGCATGCCCGCGTGTCACCACTTTCACCACCCGGATCCGGAGACGGAACTCTCCTACCGACGTCTGTAAGCTGAGGCCATGTAGCACGTCCACCCCTAGAATATACTCCGGAACGGGGCAGACATAAACCTTGTAGGTACGAGGAGGGAGCCTTCCTATACCCAGTGGTAAGGAAACGGCTTTCACAGTCACAGTTTTTCCCCCGTAGCCATCAATGCAGACTGCTGGTCCAGGGAACAGTTCTGGATTCCCATAAACGAGACTGCAGTCGGCGCCAGTGTCAACTAGAGCCAAAACCCTCTGCACATTCGAAGGGGACCGATGTATGGACAGTTCCACGTGGGGCCTCCGGTCCCTGCTCGTCCCCTCTGACCGGGTACCTTGGCCTCACCCCTAATCAAGCTGAAAGGAGTCGGCCTCAAGCGGCCGCATGAAGTCCTGGAGGGACACGGGTCGTGCTTTCCCAGAAACCTCCTTTATGCTTCTCTGAAATTGTTGTTCCAGACGCAACTGTTTCCAAAGTTCCAACAAGAGTGCATTGAGTTGTTGGTCTATTTTTTCCCAATCGACTCCTGCTGCCACGAGATCACGCCACATCTGTGCGCACGTTACTCTCTGAGGCCCGTGACCTCGCCCCTTTACCTTTGGTTTGGGCTTCCAGGTCTCAACTGTTCAGACCACCTGTCTTAACTACCTTTGCCGCCGGCTTTCAACAACCCCTAGGGTGGCCATGGCAACGGTAACTTCATGGATCCACCACCCCACATACGGTGTAAGAATGGCAGCCAAGGATCCAAAAGCACTCGCAGGTGCAGTATCCAAAACCAGATCTCTCATGCTGGCAGTAAAAAGCTTGTCATCTGGGCCCTGCATGTTGAGGTTAACAATAGCATGTCTCATACCCATTTCACGGATTATTTGGGTAAGTTCTATATACAACTGTCATTGACTCACAGTGCCTGGCAGCTCGCCAGCCTGTCCCCATACGGTGCGTACCGCAGCCGTGAGCCACTGCATTAGAGAATGGTTGCCCTGGTTGTTGGCCAACCTATGGCAGTTTTGTAACCTTTGTCGCAGGGACAGATGCACTGTCACGAAGGCTAGCTTTTCCATCTCGCCTGGGGAGCAGAGAATGCTGTCTGCTCCCTCATCCCATAAACGTAACAGCCAAGCCGAGACTGGCTCTCCAGGGCGCTGTCTGTACCGCCTCCCCAGCACCTGCAACTCAGTGGGAGTGTATGGGGTGTAGGTAGTGAACTCAGTCACAGCTGGGTTGCCGGCAGCAACGCCCCCGGGGCCCAAAGGTTGCTCATGTTTTACCCTTTGCTTCAAGATTGGCCGGGCTTGGGGGTTGGGAGCTACATTGTCTCCACTCACTTGGTCAGCCTCTGCCTCAGAGTGTCCACTGCGGGGTTCATCCTCTAACAGGCGGACCCAAGCTTCCAGGGCCTCCCACTGAGACACCTGGTCCCACACCTGGGCTATTCCAGCAAGCGATTCCTCCGAGCTATGATGTAATGCAGTGAGGACCTCCTCTGACTGGCGGCCCCGAGTTTCCAGCGCCTCCCCCCGGGGCTGCTGGTCCTGCCCATGAGTTATTTCATTAAGCGCATCATCCATGTTACAACGCAACGCACTGAGGAACATCCAGCCCACGCGGCCGGCTGTCCCCTTTGCCTCCTCCGGCAACCGCTCAGCTAGGACTTGCAGAGCCCTCTCCACACTGGCTGGAGAGCCATCCATGTCCTCCCACCCTTCCTCAGGGGTCCAACTCCTGAGAACAGTGGCTACTGGGTACCACACACTATGTGGGGGCCACCTGTCCTTCTGCCCAGTCAGACTCCATTCCTACCTGGCTGGAATCCTGCTCGCTGTGCCAGGCATTCGACTGGGTGGAGGCCTCAGTGTAAGATGTCAGCAACCCTCAGAGCCCACAGCAGCAGCAGACTACCAAAAGGTAGGCGACGCCTGCTATGGCCCACAGGGCAGCGTGCCATCCAGAGGCTCGAAAGGACCACCAACTCAGCGGGGGGAGGGGTCACATTTCTCCCAAGCAGATTGTTTCCTGCTCCCGGTGCCACTCCTCACGGGCTTCCCGAGACTGAGTTTTCACACACACAGACTGCTCCACTGCCCTTTGGAGGGTTCTGGCAGGGACCACACTCTGCTCGCTGTGCCATGTGTCATGCAGGATCTCTGGTGCCACTCCCCGCACCAGAACACAGGATACGGTGAGGCCAAAAAGGAACACCAATGGAGTCATGGGTAAAGGGTTCATGTCACTATATTCTCGCTGGCGGCTGGGTTGGAGACACAGGAAGCAGGAGCCACACAATGCACAATCCACCATTTGCTTCTCTGCCAACCAACCAAGCCCCCAACGTAGCCACAGCAGTTACATCTGGCCAATGGCTCACTGGTTATAGTTGATGGCCACCCAGCCACAGTGGATGGCCATCTGATTACAGCTGATGACCATCTAATAACCAAGCCAGCACATTTCCACGTGAGGCCGAGAGCCTGGAAACTGCTCTCTGGGACTCTGTCACCACACTATAAATACAAAATTATTCCAAATTTTAAAATAAAATAAAAAAAGACAGGGGAAAGAGCGATGAACAGGCAGAACATACAGGATTTTCAGGGCAGTAAAACAATTGCATATGAGACTATCATAATACAAGTCGTCACACATTTATCCAAACCTAGAATGTACAATGCCAACTATGGACTGTAACATAAACTATGGGTGTCAGTGTCGGTTCCTGAGTTGTTAACAAATGCACCATTTTAGTGTAGGATATTGCTAATGGGGGGTGCTGGGGAAAGGGGTGCTATATGGAAAATCTGTCATTTGGCTCAATTTTTTTCTGAACCTAAAACTGCTGTAAAAAATAAAGTCTATGAGAAAAGAATTCATCATTTCCTGCTCCTATGTCTGAGAAACAGTGTGGTTTGTCTTTTTCAATGGCCCCTGGGAGCTACAGAGACGGAACCCCCTCCCCCAGTGTGGGCTGTGCATCCCACCCCCTCCAAACCTCAGTCTCCTCCAGAACAAGAGAGGGACAACACTCTCTTCTTGCTCCCTCACAGCAGTGAATTACTCTCAGGCAGAGTCTCAATAAATAAACCAATACAGGTAAGAACAGAGCTACCCTAATTCAAGTTGGAGGCGTGAAATCCTCCCTCCCGTGTCCCCAGCCCTTCCACAGGCTGCCACAGAGACGCCCTGGCGCTTTCAGAGCCTGTCTGGAAACACTGACCTTTCACTTTGTGCGTGCTGTTTGCATGGCTTTGTAAGGACAGACATGTTCCCTAACACAGCCCTGTCCAAGAGAAACATAAGGTGAATCACATTTAAAATGTTCTAATTGCCTTACGGAAAAAAGTAACGGTGAAATTAATTTAATAGACTGTTTCTGGAGCAGTTTTAGGTTCACAGTCACACTGAGTGGGAATGTGTCCCATATAGCCCCCGCCCCCCATGTGCACAGCCTTACCCATCAAACTCCCCCCAGAGTGGTGCTTTTGTGACAGTTGATAAACCCACAGCTTACATGAGGGTTCACTGTTGGCTACATACTATGGCTTTGGACAAATGTATAACAGGGACCCACCATTGCAATATCACAGAGTAGTTTTACTGCGCTAAAAATCTCTGCTCTGCCAATTCATCCTTATTTCTTTTAAGTTCGTATTAAAAAGCTGTATTAAAGAAAAGTAACCAGTGAAATTAATTTTAATAATACATACTACATAACCCGACATATCCCAAGTACGTCATTCTGCCATATGGCCCCGGCTGCATTCGGGCAATGGTAAGTCACAAGTGGTGAGTGCCTGTGGGACCGACTCCTGGTCTTCAGGTGGCACCTGTCAGACACACAGTCCTCCTAATTCACCATGCCGCCCAGGGGCACCTTCTGACTCCTGCAAGGGCTGGCTGGGGGCTCAGCAGGCGCTGACTGAGCGCTCTTAGGAAAGCCCCTGCTCCTCACACTCCGGGCTGATATGAGAGTGGTTTAAGTGCTGCCTGAAGATAAGACAGTGGCATGTCTCCCCTCCAGCTGCCTGGGGAGGACGTGCCACCCCACCCTCAGGCCTGCGGCAGGTGGGCTGTCCCAGCCAGAAGACAGGGGGCACACAAAAGGGAGGACCTCCCCAAGTCCCTGCACCCACCACCTGGGCCAAGCTCAGTGCAGAGGGAGCCAGCCTCCTCCTTACGGCCCCTGGGAGGGCTGGAGACACTTCCCAATGAATACTGAAGGGCTGAGACTGTCAGCAGTAGGGCTGGAAACAAGCAGGATGGAAGGAATAGGACTGAATAGCCACAGCCCAACCCCACCTCCCCCGGGAATTTCCTCTGGGTTCTAGAACACTGCATCTGAGGCTGAAAGGGCACCCACCCATCCGCAGGAGGGTCCAGACAGTCTCAGGTAGTGTTTGCTCCCTGCAGAAGGTTCCTTTTCATTATCTAACTCCTTCTGGGACGTTCTGAAGCCATTTGCTTTGGCGGTACTTCTAAGAGACACGAAACACACAGACTCTAGCCATGTGACCTTGGGCCTCAGAATCCCCTTCATGGTGAGGTTCCTCTGGAATACTGGATAAAAAAGCACATTTGAAAGTGTTTGTCGGAAATTGTAAAGGGAAAGGTACAACACAGACTTCAAACTCAGAATGGAAAGCCAGGGGGTGGGGGGTGAAAACTGGGAGGGGGCAGATAGGGGACCTCAGCTTTACCCATAATGTTTTATTTCTTAGCAAAAGACACAAAAGACTGGAAACAACTATACAAATTGTTAACAATGGCTAATTCTAATGGTAGAAATGTGGGTATTCATTATATTATTCTTTGTTCGTTTCTGGATTATTCCAACTTCTAAATAAAAATATTTCCCCTTAACACTGGATATGACTTACAGAAGTACTAGGTTGGTGCAAAAGTAATTGTGGTTTTTGCAATTGCTTTTAACCTTTTAAACCGCAATTTCTTTTGCAGCAACCTAATATTACTGTGTTCTCATTTCACAGGTAAGTAAACGGAGGCTCAGAAGGAGGGGAGGACTGGCTGAGGCCACTGGGAGAGTGAGGGCCAGGACACAGGTGTTCCACGCCCAAATGTGGATGTTTTCTGCTATTCGAGTCACTTCTGGGCCACACACTCTGCATCTCACAGATCTCTCGGTGGCCTTGGGAAAACCATACAGATGCCCCGGAGATTTGGACAGGCTCTTTCCTGGCTAGGAATGGAAGAGCTGGCCCCATGTGTACAGGTCTGGAATGTTTCTGCTTCCAGAATCTAGCAAGAAAAAGTCACCTTCTGCACAGAGGGAGGACTGGTGATTCTTCACAGACTCAGGGGCTAATCACACAGAGCCAGGAAGAGCAACAGAAGTGCCACCAGAGATAAGAGAGGCAAGCACCTCATGTCTGGCAAGCCCAGAAGCATCCAGGGCTCAATTTTTGATCGAAAAAGAACAGTGTGCTGGGGCAGCGTGATGGTTAATTGTATGGGTCTAGGCCATCACAACTGAGCTATGATGTGCCCAGCTATTTGGTCAAATAGTATTCTGGGTGTTCTGTGAGGGTGTCTGTGAATGAGGTTAACATTTAAACCAGGAGATTGAGTAACGTAGACTGTCCTCCCTAATGTGGGTGGGCCTCACCTAGACAGAACAAAAAGGCTGACCTTCCTCCCAGTAAGACACAGCTCGTCCTGCCTGACCGCCTTTGATTGGGACACTGGCTTATTTCTGCCTTCAGACTCGCACTGGAACACTGGTCCCCAGCTTGGCAACTCACCCGGCAGATCTGGGACTTGTCAGCCTCCATAACCACGTGAGCCAATACCCCCCACACACACGCGCGTAAGTAAACGGAGGCTCAGAATGAAGAGGGGACTGATTGAAGGCCATTTGGAGAGCCATGGGCAGAACACTGGTGTTCTACGCCCAAGTTTGGATGTTTTCTGCAATGTGAGATATATAATACCCTATTGGTCCTGTTTCTCTGGGGGACCCTTACTAATGGATAGCCTTACCGAGGATAACAAAGGGAATTGTCCAACATGTGTGTTTAAGCTCAGAGCTAAATACATATATCATCAGATGACTTAATCCCCCAGACACTGAGTGTGACGACAGAGCCCATGGCTGGTTCACATCTGGCCCCACTGCAGTAGCGTAAGACTGGCCCACGTTTTTGTCCTTCATCAGGCTATGGATTGATTCTCTTCTTCTCCTATTTCACTGTGAATCATCATGAATGGGCGTTGAATGCTCTGTACCAACTACATGGGGCCAACTACACGGGGTTCTGCTTCATGATGCTGATGCAGTGAATTACACTGATTGCTTTGTTAATGCTAAACCAGCTTTGCATTCCTGGGATTTACCCCAGTGGTCATGATACATTATCTTTTTTATATTTTCCTGGAATGGATTTGCTAGTATTTTGTTAAGGAATGTTGTGATTTTGGTCTATGGATTTTTTTTTTTCTTGTAATGATTTTGTCTGGTTTGCAATGAATGTAATCTTGGCCTCATAAAAATGAACTAGAAAATGATCATTCCTTCTCTCTTCCCTTAAAAAGTATATTTGAACTATTTCTTCTTTAAATGTTCACAGAATATACAGATAAGACCATCTGGGATTAGAGTTTTCTTTATGAGGTTTGTAATTATAAACTAAATTTTACCAAATGTCCTAAATTGAAGGGAAGGCACCGAGGACTCTATGCCTTTCCAAGTGTTTCCAGAACCATCCCAAAGTCCTGCACAGGAAGTGGGGCGGGGGTGCCCACCTTACAGCCAGGGAGAGTGAGGCTCAGTGCCGACCACACAGCCAGGTTGCCTCCATTACTCTCAGGGTTCTCACTCACATCCCAGCGTGACCTCGCAGATCACAGCAGCTCCCCTCAAGGACCCCGGGCGAGCCCAGGGTATGTTTGCTCGCTTGCTCTCTCACTCTCTCTCTCTCTGTCTCTCTCTGTCTCTCACATACACATACACACACAGCTCAGTGAACAGGTAAGTGAGGCCAGCGTGCACACATGGGTGTCACTCCTATATGGGATCTGTGTAGGTTTGCGTGGCTCAGCCTCCACCTACCTTTCTCAGTAGCAGCACCCAGCTTTTCTGTGGGGGCCGCCTTTGTCCACTCTCAGACCATGAGGCTCCAGGGCACTCACACGCCTCTGGACCCTGGGAAGCAGGTGACCAGGGCCCAGCCAATTAGCCGTGTGTTCCCCTAGCCAGGCAAGGGTGCAGACCAAGCATGTGCCCCACTAAACCTGAGCTGGGGCTGAAGGGCTGCCACTGTGACCTTGCCACCTTGGGAGAGCACCTGGCCACAGCCAAGACCTGAGGACAAGGGACCAAGTCCTGCTGACACCACGTAAGCTCTTGAAACACAGAAGCCCAAAGAGACTCGGCATGGCTGTCAGGTTCCTGCGCCAAAGCAGCATTCCTTTGTTTCATGTGAACTATTGTGGTTTGAGTTTCCTGTCACATACAGTCAGAAGAATCTAGACAAATGAAATCCCCAACTGATTTCTTTTAAGGCTGTTGCTTTATTTCAATTCAAACTACTGGTACATATTCCAAGAAAAAAACCCTTTCATTCATTATGTGCTTCTTATATGCAGGCACAGAGAGAAACACACAACACATCACAAATATTTCATTCGCCTCCAAACAATCTTATTAATACCCCATCTTGTACACAAGGAATGCTCGGTATGCAACGGTAAGGAGGCTGCCCGTGGTCAGTCGCAGAGAAACGCCTCGTTCGGGCCTGGCTCTGGAGGCCCGGTCCAGACCCTGACTGGCTCCTTTGTGCTGAAACGAGGCCGAAGGCCTCCCACCGCCACTGGATGCTGCCCACGTGGAGGGGCCAGGCTCCCAGAGTGGGCAGGAGGTGGCCTGGATATCCTCCCACAGACCCTCTACCCCACATGTGTCCTTGACACTGCTGTGAAAGTGTCACTGACTTTTCTAAAACTCTCTTGAAGGGCCTGAGGAAACCGACCATTGGCTGAGAAGTGCTGGCTCATTTTCTCCTGCCTCCCAGGACTGAGCCAGTGACCTGGTTTTTTCTTTTTTTTTTCATTCATTAGTTTCAGGTGCACAACACAAAGTAATACTTAGACGTTTATCATTTATATCCCTCACACTGTGTGAATCCCCCTTCCCCCATCCACTATCCCTCTGACATCACACACAGCCATTACATTTCCACTGTCTCTATTCCTAATGCTGTACTCCGCTTCTTGTAAGTATATATATATATACTTACGTATATATATATAATAATTGTAAGTATATATCTTGTATATATATATATGTATATATATATATATCGTATATATCTTGTATATATACACATATATATCTTGTAAGTATATATATATACTTACATATATATAATTATAGTTGGCATTCATTATTGTTCGGCTTCAGCTTCAGGTGTACCGTGCAGTGATCAGGCATCTACATCATCCCTGAGGTGGTCTCCCAAATGGGACAAGTGTCCATCGGATACCCTACAAAATCTTTACAACATTATTGATTACATTCCCCAAATTAATTTTCAAAACCCCGTGGCCATCTTGTGGTTACTGACTGTTTTTTAATCCCCTCACATTCCCCCTTACCCCACCCCCCCCCCGCCCATCTAGCAACCCTCAGTTTTTCCTCTATGTCTCCAAAACAGTTTCTGATTAGTTCATTCACTTATTCTTTTCTTTAGATTCCACATATAAGTGAGATCATATGGTATTTGTCTTTCTCTGTCTGACTTATTTCACTTAACATAATGTTCTCTAGGTCCATCCATGTTGCTGCAAATGGTTTCTTCTTTATGGCTGCGTAATACTCCATTGTATAAATGTACCACAGTTTCTTAATCCAGTCATCTATCGATGGGCATTTTGGTTGTTTCCATGTCTTGGCTATTGTGTATAGTGTTGCAACAAACATAGGAGTGCATAAAGATTTTTGAATTAGAGTTTTGGATTTCTCCAGATAGATACCTAGAGGTGGGATTGCTGGATCATAAGGTAGTTCCATTTTCAGATTTTTGAGATACCTCCATACTGTTTTCCATAGTGGCTGCACCAATCTGCAATCCCACCAACAGTGCACAACGTTCCCTTTTCTCCACATCCGCGCCAGCACTTGTTGTTTGTTGACTTATTGATGATAGCCATTTTGACTGGGGTGAGGTGGTATCTCATTGTGGTTTTTATTTGCATTTCTCTGATGGTTAGTGAAGTTGAGCATTTCTTCACATGTTTGTTTGCCGTGTGTATGTCCTTTTTAGAAAAATGTCTCTTCATGTCCTCTGCCCATTTTTTAATTGGGTTGTTTGGGTTTTTTTTGGAGTTGAGTGAGTTTTTTATAAATTTGTGATATTAACCCCTTATCAGCTATTTCATTGGCAAATATCTTTTCCCATTCAGTAGGATCCCTTTTTGTTTTATTGATGGTTTCCTTTGCTGTGAAAAAACTTTTTAGTTTGATGTAATCCTACATGTCTATTTTTCTCTTACTTCCCTCGTGCGAGGGGATATATCAGTAAAAATCTTACTCCAGGTAATGTCTGTGAAGTTTCTTCCTATATTTTCTTCTAGGAATTTTATGGTTTCAGGTCTTACATTTAAGTCTTTAAGCCATTTTGAATTTATTTTTGTATATGGTGTAAGGAGGTGGTCCAGCTTCATTTTTTTGCATGTGTCTGTCCAGGTCTCCCAGCACCATTTATTGAATAGACTGTCTTTACCCTGCCGTACATTCTTGCTTCCATTGTCGTAGATCAAATGGCCATATAGGCATGGATTTATTTCTGGACTCTCTATTCTGTTCCATTGATTTATGTGTCTGTTTTTATGCCAGTACCATGCTGTTTTGATTACTGTAGCCTTGTAGTATAATTTGATGTCAGGTATCGTTATACCTCCCATTTTGTTCTTATTTCTCAAGATTGCTGAGGCTATCCGGGGTCTTTTATGGTCCCACATAAATTTTAGGATTATATGTTCTATTTCTGTGAAAAACGTCGTTGGTAGTTTGATAGGAATTGCGTTGAATATGTATATTGCCTTAGGCAGTATGGACATTTCAACTATATTAATTCTTCCTATCCATGAACATGGTATGTGTTTCCATCTATTCGTATCTTCTTTTATTTCTTTCTTCAGTGTCTTATAATTTTCTGAGTACAGATCTTTTACTTCTTTGGTTAAATTTATTCCCAGGTATTTTATAGTCTTTGGAGCAATTGTAAATGGGACTGTTTTTTAATTTCTCCTTATGATGTTTTATTATTGGTATATACAAATGCAACTGATTTCTGAATATTAATTTTGAATTCTGCTACTTTACTAAATTCACCTATCAGCTCTAATAGTTTCCTGGTGGATTCTTTAGGGTTCTCTATATATAGTATCATGTCATCTGCATATAATGACAATTTTACTTCCTCCTTACCGATTTGGATGCCTTTTATTTCTTTTTCTTGTCTGATTGCTGTGGCTAGAACTTCCAGCATTATGTTGAATAGAAGTGGAGAAAGTGGCTTCGTAAAAAGTGTTTGTGAGTCTTCCCTCCTTCTGGATTTTTTGGAAGAGCTTGAGGAGAATAGGTGATAACTCTTTTTTGAACGTTTTGTAAAATTGACCCGTATTCATCTGGTCCAGGACTTTTGTTTGTTGGGAGATTGCTCATTACTGATTCAATTTCCCTGGTGGTAATCAGTCTTTTCAGGTTTTCTGTTTTTTCTTGAGTTAGCCTTGGAAGGTTGTATGCTTCTAGAATATTGTCCATTTCTTCCAGATTGTCAAATCTGTTGGCATATAGTTGCTCATAGTAGTTTCTTAAAATTTTTTGTATTTCTGCGGTGTCTGTTGTCACTTCTCCTCTTTCATTTCTGATTTTATTAATTTGGATCTCTCTCTCATTTTTTTAATGAGTCTGGCTAAAGGTTTGTCAATTTTGTTTATCTTCTCTAAGAACTAACTCTTGGATTCATTGATCTTTTGTATTGTTTTTCTGGTTTCCATTTCATTTATTTCTGCTCTGATCTTTATTATCTCCTTCCTTGTACTCCCTTTGGGCTTATTTTGCTGTTGTTTTTCCAGATTCCTTACGTGTGAAGATAAACTGCTGATTAGTGATTTTTCTTGTTTCTTTAGGTAGGCCTGCAATGCTATGAATTTCCCTCTGAGGACTGCTTTCGTGGCATCCCATAGATTTGGGGTCGTCATGTTTTCATTTTTGTTTGTCTCGAGATATCTTTTGATTTCTTCCTTGATCTCCTGGTTGACCCATTCATTATTTAGTAACATGTTATTCAGCCTCTGTGAATTTGTGTGTCTTCCAGTTTTTCTTCCTGTAGTTCATTTCTAATTTCATAGCACTATGATCAGAGAAGACAATTGGTATGATTTCAATTTTCTTAAATTTATCAAGACTTGTTTTGTGGCCTAACATATGGTCTATCTTGGAAAATGTTCCATGTGCACTTGAGAAGAACGTGTATTCTGTATCATTGGGGTGAAATGCTCTGAAAATATCGATTAAATCCAAGTGGTCCAATGTGTCATTTAAGGCCGTTGTTTCCATATTGGTTTTCTGTCTGGAAGACGTGTCCCTTGTTGTCAGAGGTGTGTTGAAGTCCCCTACTATGATAGTGTTACTGTTGATCTCTCTCTTTATGTCAGTCAACATCTATTTTATATATTTAGGTGCTCCTATGTTGGGTGCATAGATGTTTACTAGGGTTATATCCTCTTGTCGGATCGATCCCTTTCTTATTATATAGTGCCCATCTTTGTTTGTTAATATGTTCTTCATTTTAAAGTCTATTTTGTCAGATATAAGTATTGCAACTCCAGCTTTTTTCTTGTTTCCATTTGCATGAAATATCTTACTCCAACCCTTCACTTTCAGCCTCTGTGTGTCTTTTGATCTGAGATGAGTCTCTTGTGTACAGCATATACAAGGGTCTTGCTTTCTTATCCACTCAGCCACCCTATGTCTCTTGATTGGAGCATTTAATCTGTTTACATTTAAAGTGATTATTGATAGGTACATAGTTATTGCCATTTTTAAATTTGTAGTTAGATTGTTTTCATTTTTCTTCTATTTACAGAAGTCCTTTTAGTATTTCTTGCTATGCTGGCTTGGTGGTAATAAATTCCTTTAGCTTATTCTTTTCTGGGAAGCTCTTTATCTCTCCATCAGCTTTAAATGATAGCCTTGCTGGAGAAAGCAATCTAGGTTGTAGGCCTTTGTTTTCCATCACTTTGAGTATCTCCTGCCACTCCCTCCTGGTCTTCAACGTTTCCGTAGAAAAGTCATTTGATAGTCTTATGGGAGTTCCCTTGTATGCAACCCTCTGTCTTTCTCTTGCTGCTTTTAGGATTCTTTTCTTTGTCTTTAACCTTTGCCATTTTAATTATAATGTATCTTGGTGTGGACCTGTTTGGGTTCGTCTTGGTTGGAACTCTCTGTACTTCCTGGCTTGTATGTCGGTTTCCTTCACCAGGTTAGGGAAGTTTTCAGTCATTATTACTTCAAATATGTTCTCGATCCTTTGCTCCCTCTCTTCACCTTCTGGTATTCCTATGATGTGCATGTTGTTGCGCTTGATGTTATCCCAGAGGTCTCTTAAACCATCTTCATTGTTTTTTATTCTTTTTTCTTTCTGTTGTTCTGTTTGGGTGATCTCTGCTAACTTGTCTTCTAAGTCGCTGATTCGATCCTCTGCTTCATCTAACCTGCTGTTAATTCCTTCAGGTGAGTTCTTTATTTCAGTAATTGTGTTCTTCATTTCTAACTGGTTGTTCATTATGATTTCTCTATCCTTCTTTATGTTGTCTCTAAGCTCCTTAAACATTCTTATCATCAGTGTTCTGAACTCTGTCTCTGATAGGTTGGTTACCTCTGTTTCATTTGGTTCCATTTCTGGAGGTTTCTTCTGTTCTTTTATTTGGGACATGTTTCTTTGTTTCCCCATTCTGGCTGACTCTCCGTGTTTGCTTTGATGTATTAGGTAGATCCCCTAGAGTTCTTAGTTCTTGCTGGGTTATCTTATGTAGTATGTGTCCTTTATATTTGACTGGCACTACTTCATTCTTCTCCTCTGCGTGTGCTCCAAAGGTGACTCTTGTGTTGTGTATAGTGTCCTGTGAAACAAGATCTTTAATTGCTTTTCACTTGTCAGCAGGTGGGGTTAACTCCTAGGCTGACTAGTTGTGAGACTTGGCTCTGCCCACAGCAGGGTGTGCTGCGTGAGGGTTGATCGCTTAAATGTGGTTTGGCCTCTATGGGCTCTTGTGCTGTAGGGAATTCCCTCTGGGTGTGTCACTTGTAGGTCAAACCCGGTAGTACTCTGGTTTGGTCTGGAGTTGGCCTCTGGGTATGTTGAATCTTGTGCCTCTTTAGCTGGGCCCTGGTAGGGCAATTTCAGAACAAAGCAAATCACCAAGCACAACAACAACAAAGAAAAAATCAAATACCTTCACATGTAAAAAACAGCCTACAACCCCCACTCAACACAGGCAAAGATATGAAAGATATAAAGACAAAACAAAATGAAACAAAACAAAAAGCAGTGCCAGTCTTGGCTTAAGCCCACCAAGTAATCTCCAGGTTGTCCTCTGCTGTACCAAAGAGTCCTCCGCATATTGTGCAGGCAGAGCCGGTCACCTGGTGCCCAGGGTGACGTTGGAAATGCAGATTTAGATGTATGGGGTCTGAATGGTAGTTTCTACAAAGTCAGTGCAGTTTCTGCTCTTGCCTGCACATATGCGCACTGAGAGTAGCACCACCAGCCCTGTGTCCAGTTCTCCTGAGTCTTAGGGCACTTCTTCTATGTGTGTGTGTGTGTGTGTGTGTGTGTGTGTGTGTGTGTGTGGCGGGCGGGAGATTTCTGAGCTGCTGAAAGCCCAGAGCTGCGTCTGCCACTTACTGCTGATCCTTGGGAGTGCCTCTGCAGTTGTAATTGCCCCACCCTAGGCAGCCCAGAAAGAGTGGGGGCTGGGGATGGAGGGGTCTTCTCTCTCCCAGCCCAGCAGTGTCACACTCTTCCCGCAGGCCAGAAAAGGTGGTGGCTGGGGTTGGAAGAGTCTCTTCTCTCCTAGCCCAGCAAAAATCACACTCTTCCCAGCCTCTTCCCTGGGTCAGAGCTGCAGGCTGGTCTTCCCAGAGCCCAAGCACTAAGGCTCCTCTGTAATCTGACACTACTCCTCAGTTCAGGGGCCAGTTTAAGTCTCTGGAAGGGCGGGGGTAGGATTGGAAGAGCGGGGAGAGGGGCCCAGTTATGGAGTTTGTGTCCTTTGTCTGGCCTAGGGCCCAACTGGAGGTCGCACTAAGGTTATTGCCTCAAATGCTAGATATGCTGCCCCCTCGGTGGGAGAGATCAGCTGTGGGACGCAGGGAAAGAGCCAACCTCCTGGCTTTTGTGTTCTCTCTTCCGTCCTGGGATCCCCTGCGTCTCTGCAGCTGCGGATGCCGGCTGCATCCCCACAGCCGCAGGTGCGGGCCGCGCGGTAACCTGGTTTGAAAGTGGCTCTGCCAGTGCCCAGCTGCGAGGCTGACCTCTGGCTCCCGGTTGGTGCTGTGGTGACCGTTCCTACCAAAGAGGGTTGTTTCGCTTGTAGGATTAAGTGGGGAAGAAGACGCAAAGTGATTAACAGAAAAACGGGTCCTGCTGTTTGGGTTCCTCTGCCACACCCCCGCCCCCCCAGCCCACCCCCACACACAACATTCTAAGCCCCTGCCTCTAGACACGTGTCTCTGGCCGCAGGGACAGCAACACCTCAGCCAGCTCTTTCCCACCTTCAGGCCCTTCCTGTACGCTGCCCTGCTGGGTCCAGTTACATGCAAAGAACCCTTTTATTATTTTCTTGTTGTTGTCCCTTTATATTATTCTTTATGGAAAAAGTGCTTAGAAAGGAAAGCTTGTCTCACAACGTAAACAGAAAGCCCCATCATTTGGCATCCATCTGTGGTCAGCAAAAAACAAACATGGGTCAAAACGTCACTAGAGTTTGCGGGGACACTTGCCTCCAAAGGTTCTGAGCCTGCCTGCCTGCTCTCTCTGGAGACAGGCAAATATTAAAAGGTGTTAAGGAAAGTAGAATAGTGGGTGCCCAGGGGTAGAAGGAGAGGAAAGGGGAGTCAGTGCTCGATGGGACAGAGTTCAATCTGAGGAAGATGAAACAGTTCTGGAGATGGATGGCGGCGATGGTTCCACACAGGGTGAGTGAACTTAATGCCCCTGAACCGGTCACTTAAAAATACTTAAGATGGTAAATTTTATGATATGTATACTTTACCACAATTTTTTTAAAAGAAAAAATGTAAACCACATACTGGAGCCAGAAATAAGCTTTTATTTTGAGGAACTCTAAAGGACTGACACTGAACTTGGAAAAGGTAAATCCTTCCCACTGCCAGCAACGTGTAAGTCCGGCGGACACACAGTACGCGTCCGGTGCTCTGGGAGGCACTGCGTTTGAGGGAGCTGCTCTCCACTCCTCCCAGCACAGAACAGAAGCTGGGCAGAGTGCAGGGGACCCAAGGACATGCGGGGCCAGGCCAGAAAACGACAGTGAAAAAACGAGAATTGGGAGTTGTGCAAAGAATGGGGCTGGGTGGGGGTGGGGAGCATCACAGCCCACCCCCACACACCCCCATCCATCCACCTGGGCAGAGGCAGGGCCTGCAGGCCTGAAGACAGGCAGAGGGGGAACTGATAAAGAAAACAGGAAGTAAGCAACCAGGCACCAGGTCAACTCAAGTCAACACACACTTCCTGGCACCTCCCTCTGTGGGTCTGGTGAAGGGAGTTGAGCAAGACCCCACCAATCCTGCAGGAACCAGAGCTGCAGGCAGCCCTCGGGCCAGGCCAGCTGAGTGCAGATGGGAGAGCAAGGCCTGCAGAACCAAGCTCAGGCTATGGCCGCTCCACTCCTGACCCTGGCAACCCCCTTCCTGTTTCCTAACCATAGCCCACAAGTACCCACATGGCCCGGCCCCTGCCAACCACACTGACTTCACCTCCTAACACCCTTCCGCTCACCAACCACGCCTTGTTTTGTGCCCTCCAACAAGCTCAGCCCCTCCCCAGCACCTCTGCACTCGTTGCTGGCTCCAGCTGGGCCCACTTGGTTCCCAGTTCTGCGCCACAGGCTTCTCCTGACCACCCCATCCAGAGCTGCACGTCTCCTCAGCCCTCACCACAGCACACTGCTTCATGCCTTCACATTCTTCTCTCCATCAGAAATGCACCCATGTATTTCATCTTTATTAACTCCCACAATCAACCACATGCTCCAGGAAAGCAGGGTCTCTTGTGCTTATTCACTGCCACACGCCCCAGAACCTGGAATCGTGCCTGGCTCCTAGAAAAAGTCACAAATAGCCATCACCTGTCTGTTTGGTGAACCCCCCGCCCTCACCCGTGAAGTATGGCGGTCCCCAGTGCTTGTCCCCAGGGCAACGGGCAGGACAGTGCTTCACACGAGTGCTGTCCTGGGCACAGCAGGCACTCTGGCATCTCTGCCCCACTCCCTAACTGCCAGAAATGACACCCATTGCAGCCCCCACGTGAGAATACACTGCCAAAGTCTATGGGAAGGAGGAAGGAGGAAGGAGGAGAGATTGGACTAGGTGTGACAGGATGAGCAGTGCCCATAAATGGGGTGTCAAGGAAAAAACACTCCAGACAAGGGGAACAGAAGTACAGTGAGGGGTCAGAAAGCCCAATGAACAGGCTGCAGAAGTTGTAAACTGCTGGGCCTCCAGTTCAATTAAACACACTTTTTGCTCAGCGTCCACATGGTAAATTTCTTACTTCAACGTCAGAGCCTCATTCCCGTTTCCCTCAGGTCCTGTCGCCTCACCTGTCTAACTTCCAGCATGTGAGCCCCCTGTCCTATAGGCTGTCCGTGAGCCCAGCACAAGGCACAGTATGTAAGGGGTTTCAAGAGGAGTCTGAGGAAACCCTCTCCCCTAACTTCAGCCTGCGAAGGACTGCAATGTGAGTGCGGCTGCTCCCGCCTGCTGCGGAGGCAGAGGGACCCTGGGCTGTGCTGGCTTCCGATGCCCTGTAGTCGTGGGTTAGCAAGGATGAGGACTGGGAGGCCCTTCATGCCCACTGTTTCTCCAAGGGTCCCCTGAGCGGCCTGGTACACAGTGTGCTCCAAGGGCCAGCTCCCCTCTGGGGGCCCATGCAGCAGAAAGGGTTCCCCTTTGCCTCCCCAACAGTCCCTGCACCTGAGGCTCAGCTGTGCCCGGGGCCATGGTGAGAGGGTACACCTTGGCTCAGGACCAGGCCTGGCAAACACAACAGGCAGCTCCAGGTGCCCAGGGGGTAGCCCTCTAGCACAGGAGAGGAGAAGTCTGGGCACAGCTCAGTTTAATGCGGGCTGTGTATGGTCTGCCAGGAGCTCTTTACCAGGCAGGTGCACCCCTGTTCAGCTGGGAGGGGTGCTGGTGCTCAGTTTACACCTGTAACCTTATCCACTCACATACCCTTGGCTTTAGGGGTGCTTCACCCAGAGGCCTGGGAGGCTGCACACTCCCCCTTCCCCCAGGAGCAGCCGAGGGCTGACTAACAGTGGGTTCAAAAGCTTAAAACCTCGGTCTTCCCCTTCCCTCCAGCTGCTAGTACAATTCCTGGAGTCTCAGCCCAAAGCTAGACACCCCCCCCCCGCCAGCCCACATCCTCACTCATCTCCCCCAGCCCACTCAGCAGCAGCGTCAGGCTCTGCTTCTGGGAAACCAATCTAAGATACTCTCTACAGGATAGAGCAGCCCACTGAAGAATCCAGAACCCTGGGACATCAGGCGCAGGTGAAAGAACAGGCAGATAAGGCAGCATCTCCCCAACACAGTGATGCTCAGACACTACACTCAGGGAGGTTTTGAAACAACATAGAAAAATACTTGGGCTTTAATATTAACTGGTGGTCAGAAGAGAAGGTTAGTTACGGAGTGGCCCAAATACCAGGTGTGAGCTTCCAGGGAAACAATAAGTGATTGAAAGGAAAACAAAATGGTGACTGATTGTATCACAGTCAAAAGATATTTCTTTTTCTCTATTTTCCCAATTTTCTATATAATGTCATTTTTTAAATATAAAGGGCCTAAATGTAATATACTTTATGGAGCACTTTCAGTAACACAAAATATCAAAAAGAATCACAAACTTAAAACCAGCAATGCTGGACGCAACTGGAGAGATTTGGTGAGTCTGACGGATTAGCCAGAGGCTATAAATTCCTGAAGGGGTGGGACAAAAGGCATCCAAGACCATCACAGCTTATCCCATACATCGCATACAGTACTTCCTTCTCTGAGGCTTGGACTGAAACGTAGGCATTTCAGACTAGAGGATCTCTACGGTTCCTCATCTCTATTGGCCTTAAAATTGTCCAATTACTTGATGCTGTAATATCAAGAAACAGGAAATGTAAATTTAAAGCTACTGGCTCAGGCGTGTGGTGATCTCTGTAAACTTGGAACTTGGCCACAAATTCGAAGGAAGAGCAAAACAAGTCTCCCACGGTGCAGGAAAGTTTTCGCTTTCTTTGAGTTCCATCACAGAGACTTAACAATGAACTCCCTGGGTGCAGAGGGTATTTTCCTCCCAGCTTTAGATTACTGGGGACATACAACGTGTCTGCATGCCAACTCTTAAAATATCTAGTCTTCAAAAACCAAAGTGATAGATGATGAAACTAGGAACAGTGCTACTGAAAATAAAACATTTTCAGTGTTTGATTGATGGAGTATTTTCCTGTGAAGTTAAGTGGGAAATCACAACCGCCAAACACCTCTGAGGAGACACCTACAGTAAGCAGTCACACACTTGCAAGACAAAGTATGGATCAGATGCAAAACAAGTTATAACACACTTAGCACTTCTCTGATGCATAAGAGATTAGGATTGTTTTTTCCTTCCTCCTGAGAATCTATACAAGTAAATTAAAGTTCCCCCCCCCCCCCAGTCCATCAGCTCCTCTCAAAAGAAAATGCAGTTAGGAAAAAAAAATTGTTACTTCAGGAGGAAGAAAAGTACAGCTATAGAATCTCAGGGAAAGCAGCATACAAATACATCCAAAGGCATTCATTGGAAGCCAGTTGTTTTTAATAACCAGCTTCCTCTTTCTTGCCCACTTATTCCAAGAACAGACACCTTCAACCAGAGAATGCACAAGTATCTCCTGCAAAGCAGGGACTGTCAGCCTTCCTCCAGGGACATAGAAAACTTAAAGCAGAAGATCAGCCTCTGACAGCAAGCCAGACACAGGGTCACGCAGGCACAGAAGACACTAATCCCAAATGCAACTGGCTGAGGTAGCATGTCCTTATTTTAGGAGGCCCACTTTCAGAAAGTAAAAAGGTACAAGTAAGGAAGAATTCTGCTCTGGATACCACACTGGCACACATGCACAGACTAATTAATAATCAAACAGAAAACACACACACGTTTTTGGTAATGTGATCCCATCTTCTTAAGCCTCAACATTGACCCAGCTTTCAGAGGAAAAGAAAGGGAGGAGCAAAGGCGTATCCTGGGGGGGTGCCAGGGGCGGGGGTCTACCTCCTTCATCTCCAGCAAGGTCCATCTGCGACATAAATGGGACCTCAGTCACACCAAGGACTGTCTCCACCCCACTAGTAGAAGCCACATTCTTCTCCATCTGCAGGATGGAGGGGCTGGTGGACCACATCACCCTGCGGAGTCAAGGGCCCAGCCAGGGCTCCCTGACTGGGGGAGGTGGGACAGAGTCCACTCGTTTTATTAGTTTCCGGGGATTCGCAGATCACGAGCCCCACAATGAGTGTAGAATTCCTGAGTTCCTCCAGAAAACCAGGAGGGGAGGTGTCAGAAAAAGACTATTTCTGAGTTTCAAAGCTAACCCCAGTCTGTGCGCAATCTGGGAGTGAATTACCAACTGTTCCCTTGTGTCTCATCAGTCAAACGCATGCCTCGCTTTTCCTCCCAAAGACCTTCCATCACAGGTTTTCTGCTCCTCCCAGAGATGCTGAAGGGATATGATTACACTCCCACACACGCCTTCCACACTCCGCCACAAAGCCCAATTCCCACACCAGTCCGGCGCCAGGAATGACTCCTCCGTCACCGAGTCTCCCGACTGTCCCGGCAGCGCCTTGCCCACCTGCTCCCTGGGGTCCAGAGCCAGCAGAGGAAGAGCACATGCCTCTCCCTACGGAGAAGTCCTGAAGAACCCCCTCCCGAAATCATGCCGACACGGGGGACCCCCTGCTCCCGCACCACACACAAACACGCAGGTCACGACCGGCCAGGCCCAGGCGGGCTCCGCTCCGGCCGGAGTGACGCGGTGAGCCTGGCGGCGACATGCGCAGTGGCGGCCGCGACCAGCGTGTGCGCCGAGAGGTCACGCGCGACCCGCCGCTGCGGGGGGTCCACCTGGCCGCCGCACAAGCCACGCACGCGCCGGCGGGGGCGCGCCCGGCCGCCCCTCCGTCCTCGCGGCGCCAGCCGGGCCGAAGGCCGCGCGCCCGCCAACCCCGCGCCCGCGCACCTGCCGCGCGCCGCCGGCCGCCCAGCCCCCAGCCCCCCCTCGCCGCCTCGGGCCGCGGCCGCGCCTCACCAGCGGTAGCAGCCCTCGGAGGCCTCCAGAGTGAAGTTCACGCGCGTGGCCCGCGTGTAGGGCAGCAGCACTTTGGGGATGTTGAGCTTGGCCGCCGCGGCGGTGGGGCCCAGCGCCAGCAGCACCGAGAGCGCGAGCAGCAGCAGCGGCAGCCCCTGAGCCCGCGCCGCCATCCTCGCGGCGCCTCACCTCCCGCGACCCGGCGCCGGGCTGCCCGCGCGCTCCCCCTCGCGCCCTCCGTCCCCGCCCGCCCGGCGAGCCAGCAGGTGATGAGCGCGGGAGGGAG
This sequence comes from Rhinolophus sinicus, assembly GCF_036562045.2. Classification (NCBI taxonomy): domain Eukaryota; kingdom Metazoa; phylum Chordata; class Mammalia; order Chiroptera; family Rhinolophidae; genus Rhinolophus; species Rhinolophus sinicus. Next base: position 108,120,700 of record NC_133751.1, on the reverse strand, counting down.
AGGGGCGGGGCGAGGGCCGCGGCCTCGGGCCACTTCCTGGGCCCCCGCGGGGCCCGCGCGCAGGAACTGAGGGGGCCGAGCTCCCGGCGATCCCCCCGTGGCCACGCGGGGCGGAGGAAGGGGCTGGGGCGCGCTCCGCAGGCCACGGGGGTGCGGCGCGTGCCCGAACCACCACAGTAGGGGGAGAAAGGATGGAGCGCGTGCCCGGCTGCGGGGCACCCCTGGAGCACGCGGGAAACCCTGAGCCGCTGTCTGGCCTCCATGCTCGTACCCCCTGGTGGCACTGTCTCCGACGGTACTGCACGCCAATGTGGAGCCTTCCAGATGCCCGCAGTCTTTCGTTTGGCTCCGTTCAGCGCCTCTGCACCTGGGCAGAGCCTAAAGTAGGCCGCCAGGCTCCGCATACCTTGAACTGAGCGCGCAAAGGGACAAGCACCTAGGAAATCCGGGAGGCGAGTGCCGATGTGCGCCTCACACAAGTCTACACTTTCAAGAAGGGGGACCGTGTGTTCCGCAAGGGGAGGAAGACCTGTCGCAGCGCTGAGTGCACTTTAGGTGCTTCCTCCCCCGTCAGCCAGCTCACGGCCTTGCGAGTAAGGCCATATGATCCCTGTTTCTCCAGGAAGAAACAGGCTGAATGGCCCGAAGATCACTCAGCCAAGGGCAGTGCTGGGGCTCTCTGGTCCCAAAGCCCTTGTTCTCTACACTGCACCCACTGTCTTCCAGAAGCGGGAGGGGGTTACCCAAAGGGCAGGCTCAGGACGCCAGCTCTTAGGCTCACCGCACCTCCCCCAGAGTGAGAGAGAGAGACAGAGACAGAGAGAGAGAGAGACAGAGAGAACACGTTTAGCATCACCGAATTCGTCTGCGTGCAGACATCTCAGGTCTTAAATTCAATCCACTTTGTGTGCTCTATGGTTTGTAGTTGTTTTCCTTGTGAATTGCATGAGGGTTGGTTCAGCCAGCACCAGTGTCTCTAAAATGTTAATCTGTCACAGGGAGGGCACAGCCTAGTGGGACGTCAGGAAGGGGCCCGGGGTTAGCACGTGCAGGCCCAGCTCCTGGGAAGGGTCCAGGAAGTGTGCACTGAACTGTAACCCGGAAGGCACACATTGATGCCACCGCCTGACAAGGAAGAAGAAGACAAATTTCAGTCCGGCTGGGGAAGGCTTCTTAGAGGAGGTGGCCCTGGCCTGGGCATAGATACCTCACTGGGCTTCAGAGAGGCCCAGATGCATCTGAGCCTGCCACTCAGAGGTCATTGGGCTTTTGGATGGTGATAAGCGGTGTCTTGTGGGTCACCCTCAAAACCTGAGGGCCCCAGACCAGGGAATGTGGGTTGGGGGAACCTCTAGAGATCCCAAAGCTGGGAGGGGGTGGGGGGCCTTCCCTGGGTAGAACCACGTGCTCTGGGAGGGGAATTCCAATGGGAACAGAAGAGTTGTATGGCAAAGCAGCCCCAAAGGGAAATCTGTGGGGAAATCTTCTTGTTCTTGTTGGCACATTTTCTTGATTCATTTGCAGTCCGATGATGTAAATTAAAAAGGTCAAAAGGGCTCAGAATGCAAGTGATTTCCCGGGCTTTCCCATCACCCAGTACCTTCCCCATGGTCAGTGTTTTCTGCTTGAATACATTTCCAGAGAAAGTTTATGCATATATAAACATATACATTTAAAAATCAAGATATAACCCATCATGTTCCCATTCGGCCCACTTCAATTGGCAAACCAGGAGCCTTGCCAGGAGGTAAATAAATACATAAAAGGACGAGATGGGGCTTTGGGGGACTGAAGCGCTCTGGCCCACGAGGATCATGAGTCCTTGTTGCCCCATGTTTCCAGATCTTATGTTTATTGAGGAGAAATTAGGAACATGGATTTGTAGGTGAAACATCCTGATTGTAAATGAATGCAATTAATTTATTAAAAACAAACATACCTACTCTTGGATACTTATCCCAGAGAAATGAAAAGTCATGTTCACACAAAAATCTGTACATAAAATGTTCATACCAGCTCTAGTCATAAAACCCACAGCTGGAAACAGCACAGAGGTCCTTCAGGGGCGATGGTTAAACAGACTCGTCCATCTGTACCGCAGAGTACCACCCAGCCACAAAGGAAGGAACTAGTGACACACACAACAACTCAGACGAATCTCCAGGGAAGTGTGCTGAGTGAAAAAAATAGTCCCCAAGGTTACATACTGTATAATTCTATTCGTGTAACATTCTTGAAGTGGCAAAATTACAGAAGTGGAGAGCAGATGAGTGATTGATGGGGCCGGCCAGGCCTGTGTAGGTGGCGGGTGAGGTGGCTATAAAAGGACAACATGAGAAATCCTTGCGGTGATGGAATGTTCTGTATCTTAAACTGTATTGATGTCAGTGTCCTGATTGCAGTTTTGTCCAGTGGTTTTGCAAGATGTTACCCCTGGGGAGCTGGATAAAGAGTGTATGGGATCACTCTGTATTATTTCTGATAACGGCGTGTGAATCTACAATTACCTCAAAAAAAAGTTTAATTACACAAAAAAAAAGCAAACACACAAACAGGCCTAACAAAATAATCTGGGTAGACACCTTGATTAATTTAAAACAGTCAGGAAATTTCCCCAGCAAAAACAACCAGTGGGAAATAAAATGGTGGATAAACATTTTCCCATTTGAGATTTTGCCTTTTATATTATCCTTAAACATATCCCCTTTCCCCCATTTCAGTTGTCTATGAACTGATGAGGGATGGTGTCTGGGGGTTCATGTGGGCCACCCTGCCTTCTCTATGTGGTCTGTTTCCAGTCCTTGCCTTTGGAACCCCTTCTCTGGGTCAGATGCCTTAGCTGGGATTCAGGAAGGCAGTGGGCAGTGGCCTGAGCAGACCATCTGCCCCAGGTACAGAGGCACTGTGTTGGAAGTGACCCCAGGTTTGTGTGAGATGGTTGTCTACCTGATAAATAAAATGAGACAGGCAAACGTTTCCTGTGACTTGTATCAGTACCTCCCAAACTTCTTTTATTTTCTTACCAGCCTCAAACATCTTACAGTATCTGAGTACCACCTGTGCTGTCATTTCCTATCAAGCAGACACTGTTTCCTGCTAAAGGCTCAGAGCCCAAGGCCGGCTCTCACTGTTCAACTGGGAGATAACCAAGCACCAGGCAATATAAAGGCATGACCCACCCCCCAAAACTGGGCCTTTCTCCTTGAACGTATGAGGGTTGAGAGAATTTAAAAGGCAAGTAAGTTTTTCCTAGTGGGATGTTGTTATGTTAGAGCCTATCCACCATCTTTTTATTACATACACACACGCACACACACAAACACACAGACACACACACCTACACAGTGCCAAGAAAAATGGATACACATTTTAAGAAAGGAAAAAACTGTATTAAGATTGTAATACTCAATATATACCATTAACAAAAGATGAATACAAGTCACGTTTGACTCCTGCAATTACAAGAGGTGCTCAAAGTGGTTCCCATCAGTGAATGACGCTAGCATTCATTTGATTAACGCCATCTTTTGCGCGAACGTTGTACTACACATTGGTACGTAATTCAAGTTTGAAAAATAATACATAGATAATGTCTCTTAAAATCTGTACATTTTTTGGCACCCCAGGTATGTCAATTTTACAGTGGAGAATCTCAAACATTCACAAGAGTAAACACATTAGTATAATGAAGCGCCATGACCACCCAGTCCCGTGACCACAGTCCATGGCCAGTCCTGTGCCTCCGCAACCAACCCCAGCCCATGTCATTTTGGAACAAATCCAAGACATCCTTTCGTTTCATCTGCATTTCAGTGTGTGTATCTATAAAAGATAAGGACTCTTTTGTATACATACTGTAACCACAATTTTTTTTATCACATCTAAAAAATTAATTAGTCATAAAATAGCCAATTGAAGTTGAAATTTCCAACTGTCTCATAAATGTCATAACTTGTTTTTTCAGTTTATGTTTTAAGAATCAGAACTCAAGTAAGGTTCACACTTTGCAATTGATTAAAATGAGCTTTTAATCTATAGGTTCCCCCTCTCCCTTTGCAATTTCTGTGTTGCTCCTTTATCTTTGGAGTAGAAATTTGTATTTTAGAGCACCCTCACGCTGAGTCCTGCCTCCCTTCTGCCATGCAGCAGTGGGCACTGCTGCGGCAGCCGTGGTGTCTCTGTTGCATGAGTCTACAACTAGGTTTTGGTCATGGTCCCTGGAAACTTAGGAAAGAGGGACCCACTGTGAACCTTCAGCCCCATCTCTGAGCCGGAAACAGTGTTTGGAAAAACAAAACATAACAAAGAGATTGGGAGCATTGGAATGGCTTCGGTCTTTACAAAATGTTTTCCAAAACTTCATCATGTGTAAGATAATGGTGCCGTTTAATTACAGAACTTGCTGCTTTTTATCAATGCCCAGACAAACTGTCTGCTTGCAGGATCGAATTTCTGTTTGTGTGCTTACTTGCGGATCGGAACAGTTTTCTCACACTTGCCACATTCATCCTCTGCCAAGATCAGTGCCAGCTGAAGGTAGCTTCCCGTGGGCCACGGAACCCCTCATCCTCACACACTGAGTTTTGTCCCCATAGGCGTTGCTATGGACAATGCCTGCAGAATAAACTGATTACAACTTCACACTCAGAAGTTCAGGCACATGTGTGTTATCCCAGCTGGCGAAACCTGACACCGGCAGCACTGACGACACACAGGGAGTCCTCAGGTGTCCCCAGGCACCAAAACGAGGAGGGCCGGTCCTCTCCTGCTTTCCCAGAACTGCCCCAGCCTGCCAGGCGGCTGCACACTGCTGCCAGAGTGGTCAGCACAGACCATAGCACACCCCTCAGCTGGCTGGCCCTCCAAAGCTCCCAGATGCCCTTGGCAGAGACTCCAAACTCCTTCCCAGGCCCTCCAAGTTGTCCCTGCTTATTGCTCAGCGTTGCCTTTTCCTTCTGCCTCCCCCAGCCCCTGGACACACCTCCATACTCCACACCTCCAGTAGCGAACTTAGTGTGTCTGATCCCGTACTGAGGATCATTTTCTAACTTTCCTTTATAAGACAAAACTATTTTCAGTAATAAACATTAAATGCAACATAGTGGTTGGCAAAACACAACTTTTTTATTCTTTGAGTTTTGTATATATAAGCAAGCAAGCAAAAGCAAATTTTTTTTTAAATTAAATTTATTGGGGTGACAATTGTTAGTAAAATTACATAGATTTCAGGTGCACAATTCTGTATTACATCATCTATAAATCCCATTATGTGTTCATCACCCAGAGTCAGTTCTCCTTCCATCACCATATATTCGATCCCCCTTACCCTCATCTCCCACACCCCCACACCCCACCCCCCTTACTCTCTGGAAACCACTAAACTATTGTCTGTGTCTATGAGTTTCTGTTTCTCATTTGTTTGTCTTGTTCTTTTGTTGTTTTTGGTTTATATACCACATATCAGTGAAATCACATGGTTCTCTGCTTTTTCTGTCTGACTTGTTTCGCTCAGCATTACTCTCTCAAGATCCATCCATGTTGTCACAAATGTTCCTATATCATCTTTTCTTACTGCCGAATAGTATTCCATTGTGTATATATACCACAACTTCTTTATCCATTCATCTATCGAAGGACATTTTGGTTGTTTCCATGTCTTGGCCACCGTAAACAAAGCTGCAATGAACATTGGAGCACACGTGTCTTTATCTCTAAATGTTTTCAGATTTTTGGGTAGATACCCAGGAGAGGGATTGCTGGGTCATATGGCAATTCTATTCGTAATTCTTTGAGGAACCTCCACACTGCCTTCCATAACGGCTGCACCAGTCTGCATTCCCACCAACAGTGTATGAGGGTTCCTTTTCTCCACAACCTCTCCAACATTTGTTACTATTTGTCTTGTTGATGATAGCCATTCTGACTGGGGTGAGGTGATATCTCATTGTGGTTTTGATTTGCATTTCTCTGATGATTAGTGATGTTGAGCATATTTTCATATGTCTATTTGCCATTTGTATGTCCTCTTTGGAGAAATGTCTCTTCAAGTCCTCTGCCCATTTTTCAATTGGGTTGTTTGTTTTTTTGTTGTTGAGTTGCATGAGTTCCTTGTATATTCTGGATACTAGCCCCTTATCGGAGGCACTGTTTGCAAAAATCTTCTCCCATTCAGTTGGTGGCCTCTTTATTTTGTCAATGGTTTCTTTTGCTGTGCAGAAGCTTTTAAGTTTCATATAGTCCCATTCGTTTATTTTAGCTTTTACTTCCATTGCCTTTGGAGTCAAGTTCATAAAATGCTCTTTGAACCCAAGGTCCATAAGTTTAGTACCTATGTTTTCTTCTATGCAGTTTATTGTGTCAGGTCTTATGCTTAAGTCTTTGATCCATTTTGAATTAACTTTGGTACATGGTGACAAATAGCAGTCCAGTTTCATTCTTTTGCACGTGGCTATCCAATTCTCCCAGCACCATTTATTGAAGAGGCTGTCTTTGCTCCATTGTATGTTTTTAGCTTCTTTGTCAGAAATTATCTGTCCATATTTATGTGGTTTTATTTCTGGGTTCTCAATTCTATTCCATTGGTCTATGTGTCTGTTTTTCTGCCAATACCATGCTGTTTTGATTATTGTAGCCCTGTAGTACAAGCCAAAGTCAGGAAGTGTGATACCTCCATTATTGTTCTTTTTCTTAAGATTGCTTTGGCTATTCGGGGTCTTTTGTGGTTCCAAACAAATCTGATGATTTTTGTTCTATTTCTTTAAAATATGCCATTGGGATTTTGATGGGGATTGCATTGAATCTGTATATTGCTTTGGGTAATATGGCCATTTTAACTATGTTGATTCTTCCAATCCATGAGCATGGAATGTCTTTCCATTTCTTTGTGTCTTCTTCAATTTCTTTCAAAAATGTCTTATAGTTTTCAGCATATAGGTCTTTCACATCCTTGGTTAAGTTTATTCCTAGGTATTTTATTCTTTTTGCTGCAATTGCAAAAGGAATTGTTTTTTGTATTTCCTTTTCTGAGATTTCATTGTTAGTATATAGGAAGGCAATGGACTTTTGTGCGTTGATTTTGTAGCCAGCAACTTTACTGTATTCGTTGATTGTTTCTAATAGCTTTTTGGTGGAGTCTTTAGGGTTTTCTATATATAGCATCATGTCATCTGCAAAGAGTGATAATTTAACTTCTTCATTCCCAATTTGGATGCCTTTTATTTCTTTCTCTTGCCTGATTGCTCTGGCAAGGACTTCCAACACTATGTTGAAAAGCAGAGGTGATAGGGGACATCCCTGTCGTGTTCCTGAACATAGAGCAAAGGGCTTCAGTTTTCTCCATTAATTATGAGATTAGCAGAGGGCTTGTCATATATGGCCTTTATTATGTTAAGGTATTTTCCTTCTATACCCATTTTATTAAGTGTTTTAATCATAAATGGATGTTGTATCTTGTCAAATGCTTTTCTGCATCAATTGATATAATCATATGATTTTTGTCCTTTATTTTGTTTATGTGATGTATCACATTGATGGATTCGTATGTTGAACCATCCTTGTGTCCCCAGGATGAACCCCACTTGGTCGTGATGAATAATCTTTTTAATGCATTGTTGTATTCGATTTGCTAGAATTTTATTTAGGATTTTTGCATCGGTATTCATCAGAGATATTGGTCTGTAGTTTTCTTTTTTGTGCTGTCCTTACCAGGTTTTGGTATCAGGGTAATGTTGGCCTCATAAAATGAGTTAGGGAGTACTGTCTCTTCTTCAATTTTTTGGAAGAGTTTGTGCAGAATTGGTATTAGATCCTCTTTGAAGGTTTGGTAGAATTCACTAGTGAAGCCATCTGGTCCCGGACTTTTGCTTTTGGGAAGGTTTTGGATGACTGATTCAATTTCGTTACTGGTGATCGGTCTGTTTAGATTTTCCAGTTCTTCATGGTTCAGCCTTGGAAGGCTATATGTTTCTAAGAACTTGTCCATTTCTTCTAGGTTGTTGAATTTGGTGGCATATAGTCCTTCATAGTATTCTTGGATGATCCTTTGTATTTCTGTGGTGTCCGTGATAACTTCCCCTTTTACGTTTCTGATTTTGTTAATCAGTGTCTTCTCTCTTTTATCTTAGTAAGTCTAGCCAAGGGTTTGTCAATTTTGTTAATCTTTTCAAAGAACCAGCTCTTTGTCACATTAATTTTTCTATTGTCTTTTTGTTCTCTATTTCATTTAGTTCTGCTCTAATTTTTATTATTTCCTTTCTTCTGCTGACCTTGGGTTTTACTTGTTCTTCTTTTTCTAGTTCTTTAAGGTGTAACATGAGGTTATTTATTTGGGAGTTTTCTTGTTTCTTGAGATAGGCCTGTAATGAGATAAATTTCCCTCTTAAAACTGCTTTCGCTGCATCCCCAAAATTTTGGTAGGATGTATTTTCATTGTCATTTGTTTCTATATATCTTTTTATCTCTCCTCTAATTTCTTCTTCGACCCAGTCTTTCTTTAAAAGTATGTTGTTTAATCTCCATGTATTTGTGTTTTTACCCCGCTTTCTTTTTACAGTTGATATTCAATTTCAAAGCCTTGTGATCAGAGAATATGCATGGTATGATTTCAATCTTCTTAAATTTGTTGAGACTGATTTTATGTCCCAATATATGGTCTATCCTTGAGAATGTTCCATGTACACTAGAAAAGAATGTATAGTCTGATGTTTTAGGATGAAGTGCTCTATAAATGTCAATTATGTCCATTTCATCTAATGTGTCATTTAGGGCTACTATTTCGTTATTTATTTTCTGTTTGGATGATCTATCCATAGCTGTCAATGATGTATTTAAGTCCCCTAGTATAATTGTGTTTTGGTCAATTTCTCCCTTTAGTTCTGTTAGTAGTTGCTTGGTGTATTTCGGTGCTCCCTGATTGGGGGCATAAATATTGATGACTGTTATGTCTTCTTGTTGTACAGTCCCCTTCACCATTATGAAATGTCCATTTGTCTCTTGTTATCTTTTTCACCTTGAAGTCTATTTCATCTGATATCATTATGGCTACACCTGATTTTCTCTGGGTACCATTTGCTTGGAGTGTCAATTTCCACCCTTTTACTTTGAATCTATGCTTGTTCTTGTAGCTGAGATGTGTCTCTTGGAGACAGCATATGGTTGGGTTTAGATTTTTGATCCAATCTGCTACTCTGTGCCTTTTTATTGGTGAGTTCAGTCCATTTACATTTAGGGTGATTATTGATATGTGAGGATTTCCTGTCATTCTATCTTTAGTTTTCTGGTAAGGCTGTGTCTCCATTGTTTCTTTGCCTTTTTGTTGTTGTCTATTATTTCTGTGTGGTGGTATTCTATGATGTTTCCCTCTGTTTCTTCTTTTATTTCAGTATATATTTCAATTCTGGATTTATTTTGAGTGGTTACCCTTAAGTTTATGTAAAAGAAAGTTTGATATTTAGAGTATTCCATTTTCTTCAGCACGCTTACTTTCTCCATTCCCATATTCGGTTCAGGCCTTTACTCTCCCCCTTTTTGAGTTTTGGTTGCCACAAATTGTCCCTGTTGATGGTGGTCGAATAGCCTCCTTTAGTATTTCTTGTAGTGCATGTCGTGTATTAGAAAATTCCCTCAGCTTCTGTATGTCTGGAAAGGTCTTTATTCCTCCTTCATATCTAAAGGATATCTTTGCTGGATATATTATTCTTGGCTCATGATTTCTCTCTTTCAATAGTTTGAATATTTGGTTCCACTCACTCCTGGCTTGTAGAGTTTCTGCTGAAAAATCTGATGATAATCTAATGGGCTTTCCTTTGTAAGTTACCGTCTTCTTTTCCCTGGCTGCCTTGAGGATTCTTTCTTTGTCGTTGATTTTAGACAGCTTCAATACAATGTGCCTTGGAGAAGGCCTGTTGGGATTGAGGTAACTAGGTGTTCTATTTGCTTCTTGGATTCGAGGGTCCAGTTCTGTCCACAAATTTGGGAAGTTCTCATCGACAATTTGTTTGAATATATTCTCTGTTCCTTCTCTCTTTCTTCTCCTTCTGGTATGCCCATTATTCTTATATTGCTCTTTCTGATGGAGTCAGAAAGTTCTTGTAAGTTCTTTCATTTCTTTTAAGTCTCAAGTCTCTTTCTTCTTCTATCTGTGTCATTTCCAGGTTTCTATCTTCGATGTCACTGATTCTTTCCTCCATCTGGTCAACTCTACTACCTAAGCTGGTTATTTCATTCTTAATTTCTTCTATTGAGTTCTTAATCTCCAGAAATTCTATTTGGTTCTTTTTTAAAATTTCAATCTCTTTCGTAAAATGCTCATGCTGTTCTTTGATTGAGTTTCTGAGTTCATTTAACTGCCTATCTGTGTTTTCTTGTATCTCGTTGAGTTTTTCAGAACTGCAATCTTGAATTCTCTGTCATTTAAGTCACATATTTCTGTATCTTTAAGTGCCTTCTCTGGAGACTTTTCACTTTCTTTCTGAGCTATCTTGTTGCCTTGGTTATTCATGGCGATTACTGGTTTACTATTTCTCTTCCTAGACATCTACAGGAGTGACTTCTGCAACAGGTTGATAGGAAGAGGTCTTTCTTTTGTTTTCCAGTACTTGTTGGTAGAATGTCTTATTATTTCTCCAACTGCAACTTATTTTTCTTCTCCCACACGGTAGTGCTGTTTTCTCTGCACTATTCCTGCTTCTCACACAATGGGGGGATTTGCTGGGAGACGGGCTTCTCCTCTGTTAATAGTTCGTCTAGGTCACAGGGCGCAGTGTCCCGGTGGGTATGCGGAGAGCTTTTGATGTTCCAAAGCTCTTCCAGCTCCTGATTCCGAGCCCGTATGTTTCAGCAGTTCTGTTTACTCCTGCAGGGATCCATCCAGATAGGTGGGGTCAGGGGCATGGTAAGTTGTGAGAGGTGGCCCAGAGCAATGGCGGCAACCACCACCGCAGCCGGTCCTGTTTCCACGGCTCCCTCCCCTTTGCCGGAACTAGTTGGGCTGTGAATTTGTCTGCGGCCCACAGTTCTCAAAACAGCAGATTTTCTGTTGTTTTGATCTGACACTGCTACTGTTTCGCTTCTAGCACCGGGCAGGTGGGGGCAGGGCCAGCTCTGGGAGGGCGGGGAGGGGGCGGCTAGTCTCAGTGCCTAAGGCTCCGTTCTCTGCTCGGCAGTGCGGGCTTAAACCACCGTTTTCAGCCTTTTTCCCTCAGTCTTTTCTCCGAGGTCTCTGCCGTGAGCGTTGGGTTCAGCCGTGTTATATGCTGTCCCCTCAGCCCTGTGGAGCCCTGGCGGAGCCCTAGCAGTCCGAGTTCTTCCCTCTCCCGCAGCTGCGGTGGTTCCGGGAAGCAGCGAGCTCGGCGCACTGAGCTGGGTCTGCGTCCTGCGCCCAGCAGCTCCGTCTCCCACTTCTCCTTTCCTCCTCCCTCCACACGCGGGAATCTCCCACCTGTAGGTGATTTCAGTCGGTAGTGGGCCTCTTCGTGTTGCCTGTGTGCTGTGCAGGGAGTCCTTTGTGGAGTTTTTGTTGTTTGATTCGTTGTAAATTCCAGGGGAGTTTTACAGAGGCTCACCTCACGCCGCCATTTTTCCGGAAGTTCCACAAAAGCAAATTTTTAATAGAAAATAAATATTACAGCCAAAAAGGAAAAGGTAATAGATTAATTAATTAATTAATTAATTATTTTATAGTTTTTATTTTCAGGTTCTTTACTATATATATGGTCATGGGAGGTGGAGTGCAGCATAAGGATGGTAGTCAATCGTATTGTAACAGCTATATAAATTGTCAGAAGGGTAGTGGCTTGGGGGAGGGGAATTATCACTTTGCGAGGGGTATAAATGTCTCTTATGTTGCTTTGTACACCTGAAACTAATTTTCAAAAAATGATAAAAAATAAAACCCATGGTACATCGCCAAAGTGCTAGTGAAATAAATAAAATATATAACTTTAAATAGCTATTATTAAATCAAGATTAATAGAATTAATGTTGAAAACATTTAAGAGACTAATACGGCTCTTAACTTACTAAGTAGCATACTGAGAAAAATGAAGATAAATGCATATGGGGGAGAAGGTGGAGGGATTAGAAAGAATAAATTAGTAGACACAATATAGTCACGGGGATATAAAATACAGTGTGGGGAATCGAATCAACAATGTTGTAAAGATCATGTAAGGTGCCAAAGTGACCCCATCAGGGGGTCACTTCATAGGCCGTGTAGATGCCTGACCACGGTGCTGTGCACCTGAAGCTGAAGTAGAGTAATATTGTAGATAACTTTTTAATTACATTAATGTATTTCTTAAAAAACATATTGGCCTGTTATAGTAATGAATAACATTAGAAGGTATAGGGAAGATGTTTAAAAATTTTTTGTCTTCATTGGTTGATGTGAGCTTTTGTCTATTAGCTTTTGTCTATTCCTGTATGTGAGGTGATTTCTGTGCTGTGATCAGGGGTTGAGTAAATTCCCCCTTTGGTCTCATTCTCCCAAATAGGGGAGATATGAGATGATGTTTGCTGTTCTGTCTGTGCTGTGAGGTGACGGTTAGCTTAGGGTTAAAGAAATTCTTGATGAGGGGTTGAGAAAATTCCCTTTGTTCTGTCTGTTTCGCCCACATCAGCAGATGAAGTGAAGAAGTAGCTAAGTTATATCAGGACGACGTGACAGGCACGTTGCCAGGCTTTGGAAGACCTTGGCTGATGGTCCCAAGCAAGAACAGTAGATACTGCTTATCCAGATGAATTGGCCCTTCGGTTGGATGGGCAGCATTCATATCAGTAACTGCCAGACCCTCCCGGCGGAGGGGGAGGCAGGAACAACAAACTTGGCTCTAAGGTACATCTGAGAAAATATATAAGACAGACCTCAGTTGGCAGTGTTAATTAATTATTATTTCATCATTTGGTCATTTGTCATTGGTGATTTCTCATCATTCTAACATTTTGAAGACTCCCAGCAACATGCAGCTTATGACACTAGGGGGTGTCCTGACTTCCAGCCGCGAACCTGGTGAGGTCTGGCTGGTTCCGACCTCTCCAGTGTTGTTCCCCACAGTTAGCCTTCTTGAGAACTTGTTAGCATCTAGAAAACTTGTATGCAGCTTGCAGCTTACACCATCAGAAGACATCCTAACTTCTAACAACAACAAAGACAACAACAACAACATTCTTGGGAAATACCCAGCAGTGGTGTGGGAGACACCCGAGTTTCTCTCAGCTACAGACCTGGCAAGGTTTTGATTTATGACTTTTCCAGTACTGTTCTCCCCCAGTTTGGTGAGCTTTTGACATCTACATAATAGTTACTATCCTATAGAGCTTATTACTGCTTTTGGATACTCCTTACTGATGTTATTTGTGTATTTAGCCAAGTGATTTTTGATCAATAGTAAACATATGTTGGGATCTCTTAAAACTATACGTCTGTGTACTCCTTTGACATGACATTGGTATCAATGTATATAGTTTAGTGTTAACCACCTTCACTTTCTGTCATTAGCACATTCTATTATTTGCCCTTGTCTTTCGCTATTGCATGTTGCTAAATAAATTAATTAGCCCCATTTTATCGTATGTTCCTCCTCCTTCTTTTCCCCGCTCGTCATTACAGAGGGTGCTGGACCATTTAGTAAATAAGAACAACAATAAGAAAGAAGAAATATCCATTTTTAACCTAGTATTAAAATTTAGTAAAATAGTTCATGTAGAAGGTAAGATTTTCACTTAAAAATAAAAAAATATTACCCCTTGTAGTTTGCACTCTTTTACTGTTTTAAAAGTTAAACCAAATAAGAACTATAAGTGGTCACACATAATGGCTGAATTGCAATAACTCACGTTGTCTTTTTTTTATCAAAAATTTATGATTTTTATGGCTCAGTAAATTAAGAGTAAGGCAGAAATATGAGGGCTCTGTCATTACCTGCCGTTTCAGGAATAGGCAGTCTGTGTTCATAATCCTCAGTTTATCTAGGTGTTCAGTAATCACAGAGTACTTGGTAATGTCAAAATGACCCAAATAGACAGGATGCTAACATAGTTATCAATTCTGATATGCAAATACAAGAAATCTTCAAATCAACTAAGGAGAATTTTTGTGGTCAGTAGACAGACTGGAGTCCACTCCACCAGTCCTGCTTGGTGACTTACGTAGGGGATCTCACTGAATCCTCCCCTCAATTCTTAGGTTCAGCCTTCTTGCACTGTGTTGCCTTTATCCTTTCAATGCAATCCACCTTGGTCTCTGTGGTACAGGGGCCGCTTCAGCCTCACCCCGTGTCCTAGGATTCTCTCAGTGGTGTCTTGTTCAGCAATAGTTGTTCCCTGTTCCTGTAGGGGGAGCGTTGTCAGGAACTGCCCCTGGAGCTATCCTGGTGAGTCACTCCCCAGTCCCTTTTTAGACGCTTTGACATGCTCATGTCCTGTCTCCACATGCTGCCTCAGGTCCAAAAACTCTTCAGCCTTCCTGCCCTGTTTGGTGCACATCTGTCCTCAAGGTTATATTTCAAATTTGGGAGCATGGTCCACAACGTCCATTCCTGCAGGAGTTTCTGCTCATCACCTGATACAAAGCCCCTCATAGGTTCTAGAAATGACTGCTGCTACTTCGGTGGTACCCGAGAGCACTATGGATACTTCCTGGTACAAGGTACACTAAGGGCACTTTCTGAGACCAGCCTGCGCACAAGCTGTGTTCCAGGCAGCCTTGTGCAGTCAGTGCCCTGGCTGTAGATATATGGCTCTTGGTGTCTTGGTCTCTACAATCACTGTGCTATAATTGTCTATTTTGAATCAACTGTTTAAACATAGGAATGTGTAATACCATACGGGGTTGGAGACAACTGTCCCTGAAGCCACCAAATGATTCTAAAACGTTACAAGCTTACTCTGGAAATAAGCACATGAGCTAAATCCATGTGTTTAGGTGGCAGACTGTATAACTGGGAGTTTTCTGAATTAACATCCATGTATATAATATATTGTTGATTAAAGCATACTTTTTCAAAATATCATTTTAAAGCATATATGTTATTAAAATTCAACAGTGCACGGGTAACAAAAGTAAAGATAGATAAATTGGGCTACATTAAACTTAAAAACTTCTATGTATCAAAGGACGCAATCAACAGTGTGAAAAGGCAATCTACAGGATGGGAGAAAATATTTGCAAATCATCTATCTGATAAGGGGTTATTATCCGGCATATATAAAGAGCTCCTACAACTAAAAACAAAAAATCCAATTAAAAATGGGCAAAGGAGTTGAATAGACATTTCTCCAAAGAAGAAATACAGATGGCCTAAAAACACATGAAAAGATGTTCAACATCATTCATCAGTAGAGAAATTCAAGTGAAAAACCACAACAATACTCTCATATCACCTCACATCAATCAGGATGGCTGCTATCAAAAAACAAGCAAACAAACAATAATACCAGAAAACAAAATGTTGGTGAAGAAGTAGAGAAATTGGAACCTGTGTGCACTGTTGGTGGGAATGTAAAATAGGACAGCTATTGTGGAAAACAGTATGGTGGTGCCCAAAAAGTTAAAAAATAGAACTACCTTATGACCCAGCAATTCTACTTCTGGGCAGATACCCAAAACAATTGAAAGCAGGGTTTTAAGTAGATACTTGCACACCCATATTTATAGCAGCACTATTCACAATAGCCAAAATGTGGAAGCAACCCAGGTGTCCATTGTGGGTGAGTGGATAAGCAAAATGGGTATAAACATACAATGGTATAGTATTCAGCCTTACAGAAGGAAATTCTGACACCTTGAGGACACTCTGTTCAGTGAAATAAGCCAGTAACAAAAGGATAAATTCCTTATGATTCCACTTACATGATGGCCCTAGAGTAGTCAAATTCATAGAGACAGAAAGTACAATGGTGTGTGCCAGGGGTGGGGGAGGGGAAATGAATGGCAGTTAGTGTTTAATGGGTGTAGAGTTTCAGTTTTACAAGATGAAAAAGTCTGGAGATTGGTTGCAAAACAATGTGGATATACTTTACACCCCTGAACTGCACACTTAAGAATGGTCATGATGGTAAACCTTATGTTAGGTGCATTTTACCACGAAAAAAAAAGATTTTAAAAAACCTTCAAAAGGAGCCACAGCTATCCCTAGAACTTAGACCTACAGAACTTTTTTCAGGAATTTGCATATTTTATCACTATGTGATGAATAATAAATACACACTGACATTGTTTAATACTGCTGTGCATGGTGATAATAAAAAAACAGACACCCTTCAGTTGATTTTATTACTGTTTTAAAATCCCCTGTCGACTGTGCCCTCACTGTCCGTAGGCTGTTCCCACTCCTTGCCCCCTCGGGCACTGTTCGTTTGCCCTCACAAATGCTTGCCAGATCCTGGCTCTGCAACCTGTTGGCTGCGTGGTCCTGAGAAAGTTACTTAATTACAGTTCATCTAAAACATGAAGATAAGCAGATAGTGTGTGTTAAAAACTCACAGAGTTGGGACGAGGATCTGATTGGTAATACATAGGACAGTGCTCAGAACAGTATGCATCCAAGTATTCACTTCACGAGAAGTCCACTACTCCCATCTTTCATCAGACAAAAATACCTATTCAGACATCTTTATTTTGAATCATTTACCAACATTTAAAAAATCAGGGCATTTTATATACAATAGGGATTTATAATTGTTCTTGAGCAATCAGAAGCTCTGGCAACCCTGGGTCCAATTTCCAAAAGGCAGTGCTTTGCTACAGATCAGTGGCAGTCACCTTCTAAAAGAAGGATTAGTGACCTCTCCAGTTTGCCACAGTCCCCACCCCACCCCCTTTGTGACTCCTAGCCTGCTTCAGTCACCTGCCTCTTTCCATTACCTTCCAGGCCTACCAGCTAGCCCATGTAAGACCCATCTATTATATAATGTATCCCCTTGCCTATTCCCCAGCCCTGCCCGTTAAGTGAATTAGATAAAAATGACTTCTTCTCTCAGAGCCTGACTTTTCTGGACTGACCAAGGGGACCAACAATATCAAAGGACATATTTAATATAAAAGCATTTGGCAACAGCAAAGGATGCTTCAAATGTAAATGATTGTTTGTTCTGATTAAGATGGGACCAGAATATTCTACTTATTACATTTTGAGTGTAGGTCTTTCATTATGAATGAGTGATTACATGTAACCAACAGAGTACACATTAAACATAACTGAAAAATTGTACCCAGGCAACAAAATACATGTTAGGAAAGTTTCATTTCATGCACAGCCTCACCAGTGCAGCAGTCAAGAGGAACTTCAGGTTCCATAGTTTTCCATGATGTTCACTGAAGGAGGAAGCCACAGGTTGTCCCATCAGCCCTGCAGCAGCCCGCTGGCTTGCCCTCCAGCTGAGACTTCCCGCCGGAGAGAGGATGACTTTCTGTGAGATGTCCAGTCTCCCTCTCTGCCCGTGGAGCAGGCGTACTTAAGTTAATCGGTTAAGTAGTCAGCCGGGTCTATTTAGCTAAACTGTAGACAGTGTCTCAACATTTACATCACCAAGGTATACACTAGACTGTGGCAAACTGTAAAATCTTTTAAGTCATAACCTGACATGATAATTTAGGTTTCACTGTTTTCCATCCAATAGAAACTTTAATGAGCTCGAAATTTAATTAGGTAAGGAGAAGGAAATCTTTTCCTGCCATTTTTACACCTTGGCCCCTGAATGTATCAAGAAAGTCAGAAATCACCCTTGTTTGAAATTTCTTAGTTTCTCTCCTACCATTATTATCTCAGAGAAAGAAGATAGTTTGTGACAAATCCAAATTCTCCACCTGCTGGAAATTAGAATTACTTGAATATGGTGAGTCGTTTTGTAGAGAGCTAAAGAAATAATACTGAAGAGATAGACATATGGACACTTCACAGAAGAAATCCAAATAGCCAATACATATAAGAAAATCTTTGAATAACCAGGGAGGTGCACATTAAAACAGCAACAAGTTGGCTTTTCTAATGGAACAGACTGGTAAAACTTTTATTGTCTGACTATAGCAAGTCTGGGCAAAGAGGGGGAATGAGTTCTCTTACTGCTGGTGGAAGTGTACATTGGTTCAGCCAGTTTGGAGAACTCTTTGGTCTATGTGTCTGCAGACTCTCACTGAAAATTTTTGAGATCAGGTGTGTTTCAGTTTGTTTGTTTGAAAAGTAAAAGATGCAAAGACCATGTTTACATCACCATTTCCAGTGAGCTCAGGAACCGCACCCTACTGTTGACACATCAATTCTTCTGCAGTGAAACATGAACAGTTACACTAATGGGCTAATTATCGACTTTAAGTAGCCTTAGCTCATTTTAGGTCAGTTTTCACTGCCAAAGGACTTCATTGCAAACTTATGGGAAAAGTGGTTTTAGAGTTTTCTTCAGATTTCAGAATTGTGGAGAGGGGTCTTCGATCTGTATTAAGTAAACTTCAAATGGGCATACTCTATAACCTAGCAATTCAGCTCCTAAATCCATACCTCAGCACAGTGGGATTTACATTTTTCTGAGTGCAATCCATAGTAAGAAATACAATTCACATGTGGCCCATTCACCCATACATTTGTAGAACTGAAATGCAAGTTCCCCAAAACAGTATCTACCATTTCCACAGGTGATCACCCTGATATCTTCTATTTCACTTTTCATTTGTTGAGTGTTTAACATGTGCCAGGCACAGTTCTAAGCATTTTTTCTATATTTCATTTTTTAAGTTATTGGATTATGACCCAAAGATAAATAGATAAATAACCCAATTTAAAAATAACAAAGAGCCTGAATAGGCATTTTTTCTGAAGAAGATATACAAATGGCCAATAAACACATGGAAAGATGTTCAACATCATTAGACATCAGAGAAATGCAAATGAAAACCACAATAAGATACCACTTCACATCTATTAGGATGGCTATAATAAAAAAGATAGACAATAGTAAGTTGTCGAGAATATGGGGAAATTGGAACTACTAGGGAGGAAAAACTTTTCCTCTAACCTCTTAGGTTCAGTGTGTGGAGCCCGTGAATTAAACTGACAAAGGGAAGATTAGCAAGAAAATATTTTTATTCACATATGTATATGGAGTTCACAGAAAAATGTGACTCTCCAAACAGCTAAGATGGAGGTTTATGTACCTAACTTAATAGGAGGAGGAACATGGGAAAAAAGCTTCTATGGGAAGAACATACGGGTTTCTAGAGACAAGTGAGAGACTTTAAAAAGTGTGATAATGTTTGTTGAAGCAGGTATGAGTGTTCTTTTTCTTCTTTCTGGCCATTAAAATTGCCCTAGAGGAGATTTATGGAGATGTCACTTTCAGAAGTTTCTGCCTTTAATCAGATAAAGAAAGCTCCATAAAAGCTCTTTCTACATCTGTGAATCTCAGATGTCTTTAGTTTAAAATAATCTTCATATCAGCTCTGGGAGTCTAAGTGGGTCCCTGCAGAACCCTAATACAGTGCTGCTGGGAATGTAAAATGATGCAGCCACTTTAGGAAACAGTTTTTCTGTCCCTCAGAAGTGGAACATAAGTGTTACCATATGTCCCAGCAATTCCACTCCTAGGTAAACACCCAAGAGAAATGAAAACATACTTCCACACAAAACTTGTACACAGATATTTATAACATTATTCACAATAACCAAAAAGTGGAAACAATCCAATTGTCCATCAACTGACAAATGGATAAACAAAACGTGGTCTGTCTATACAATGGAATACTATTTGACAATATAAAGGAAGTACTGATACATGCTATATAACATGGAGAAACCTTGAAAGCATTGCGGTCAGTGAAAGAAGCCAGTCACAAAAGGCCACATAATGTGTGACTCCATTTACATGAAATGTCCAGAATAAGCAAATCCATAGAAGCAGAAAAATAGATTAGTGGCTGCCTGGGTCTGGAGCTTGGGGGTAGAGAGCAGAAATGGGGAGTTACTGCTAATAGTCATAGGGTTTGTTTGGAAGGCTATGAAAATATTCTAAAAGTAGATTGTGGTGATACTTTCACAATTCTTTGAAATATCACAAAATATTGAACTTTAAATCCATGGATTTTGTGGTATGTGAAATATATCTCAGTAAAGATGTACCAAAAAAAAGCTTGGTTGAAACCCCTTACACTGATTTCTCAACTCACTAATTGATTATGACCCTCAGTCTCACAAAACAGTTACAGAGAAATTCTCACACGTATACAAGGAGATGTGAAGAAAGATATTTATTGCAAGATTTTTTTGTGAATGTGAGCAAATTGGAAACATCTCTGATTTCACTAATTAAGAGAATGTATAAGTAAATTATGGTACATCCATAGGATAAAAAACTGTACAACAGTTTAAAAAGATGAAACGAATTGACATGGCTAGATCACAAAATTATAGTGTTGCATTAAAAAAGCACATTGTAAGAATATATTGGGGATTTCTGCTGTCATGAATGTTCTGTTTCTTAACCTGGTTCCACGAGGGTTCACTTTGCAAACTTTTCTTAAACTGAACACTTTTCTGTATATGTATAATTTATAATTTTTTTTATTAAAAAAAAAAAAAAAAAAAAAGGAGGGGCAGCCAGTTAGGTCAGCTGGTTAGTTGTGCTCTCAACAACAAGGTTGCCGTTTCGATCCCCGCATGGGCCACTGAGAGCTGCGCCCTCCACAACTAGATTGAAACAACTACTTGACTTAGAGCTGATGGGTCCTGGAGAAACACACTTAAAATAAATAAAAGTTGGGAAAAAAAAAGAGGAAGTACAGAATGTTATATACAGCTTGATGATGTTTATGTAAATTTTAGGGACATGCCAATCAATAGTACTTAATCCATCCATGCCTGGTGAGGAAAATAGAAGCTGTTCTATTTCCAGCAGAAAGATATTTAATGAAAATAATTGGTTTACAATGAGTTGAAAGGGATGAACAACAGGGAAAGGATGTAGTGCTCAGACATCAGGAGGCCGCCTCTGCCAAGAGCTCACACTTACTGCTGCGCTGCTGGAGGCCCTGCCCCGACCAAGAGTGCAGCAGCCTATGCTCCTGCTGCTGGGCCAAGCACCACCAATCTGCCAGAGATGGTGCCACAGAAGAGAGAGTTTCCTTCTTTCTCTAGTCTTACAACCTTCCACCAGGGCCTACCAATCCAGCAGGGAAGGGAGAAAGGGAAATGTAATTTGGAAGTGTAGGGGTTCAGAACAAGTCACCCCAAGATGTGCCTCAGGGGCATGCAGACTGTTTTGAGCTAAAGGCAACCAAGAAGCTGTAGATTCAAGAGAAACTTCTGCCCCTCCCTTAACTACCTAAAAGAAACTGAATAGGGGCCTTGCCTGTCATAAGAGATTATCGGAGATGACCTTTTTTGACATATCTATAGGGCAGGGCAAACTTCTAATTACTGAACAACTGTTCTTATCCTCCTGCAATGACCTTCTTTCCCTAGGAAGCCCCAAGGTGATCCTTGGCTCACAAGGTGTAAGGAATAGCATATATGAAGGTCTGCCTGGGGACATTTGGGGATGTAAACTCTCACAGTGGCTGGGGTACGTGCTTGGCACTGGAAGGATTGGCTACCCTCCCAAGGACCAAGAAAATATTTACAGGATGTGGAGCCTGGCCTTCGCCTGGGCGCAGGTGGGCCGAGCTCTGATACATCTAATCTCGTACCAATGACTGGCCCCAGCTCCTAGCCAGGTCCGAGTCCAGTTCCTTGTGTTGTTAACATGTATGCTTATTGGCTCCTTGCTGCTGTTGTCAGTGATGTCCTCAAAACCCCAGAAAGCCGAGGCAGGCACAGCAGTAGTTGTTGTTCCCTGGGCCGCCTCCACTGCTGCAAGATATTCGCCCGTGTTGATGACTTTACTTGACTGGGATTTTGCCCGTGCTGATGAAAGGCCGTTGCTGTTTCTACGACTCTAATTGACTGGGCCCTGGTGGTATGATGATTTGCCTCCTTGCTTGTTAGTGGTATGATGATATATTCCCCTAATCTCAGTCGTGTTTTACTTACTTTCACTTTGTAATAGAACTCTTTAACCCCTTCATCCTGGCTTGTGGTGGTGTGTCTTGTGTATCGGGCCTTGAAATTAAGTCTGTGCACAGCAATCGATAATACTTATCGATACACAAGGTCACACATACCTCATTGTCCCTTTCTGTCTTTGAACCTCTCATGTACATGCGGTTCCCATGCATTTGCGTGTATTAAATTGGGTTATCTTCTCTTGTCAATCACTCATGTCTATTTGATTATTAGACGGGCTGAAAAAAACTTGAGGGAAAAGTTTTCTCCTACAGAAGCTTCTAGCCCCACGTGATAAAGCAGAGAGCAGTGAAGGGCAGGAATAGAGCTGACAGACAGAAACTATATATTCTTTATATAGGAAGGATTCCCACCCAAGTCATGATAGTGATTAAAGCCAACTTTAAAATAGTTCATTTGTTTAATTTAATACGTCAAAGCGAATGTTGCATCACTGGAGGCACCCTTGGCTTCTGGGTGGCCGTCCTGCCACACTAGCTGCAGAAGCCTTTTACAGCAATGGACGACCCCTGGCTACACAGAGAACTCTTGGTGATGGGCAGTGAGCCACAACTTGCCCTGAAGCCTCTCTTGGGCAGTTCTTGTGGAACTGCAGTGTTCTCAGGGCGTTTTGCGAAGGGGTCACAGGCCCAGCACTGGTTCAAGAACCAAATCTGCACTAACTTCGTAAAAATCACCACCCATGTCCTGTGACTCCATGGGACCCTGCCCCACCCAGCTAATGCTACATGCTCAGGGACTCTCTCAATACCAGGTTAACTGCCCATGCCTACACACCTAAAGACACTCTTTCAATGATTGAGCCTTATGGGCAGCCAGCAGGAGGCAACAGACCTAGAGGGGCCCTGGATCTTTTGCTAAGCTGTCCCAGGCCCCACGCAGCTGGCCTCGGTTCACAGTGAGACCACCCCCACATGCCTCCAGGTCCAGCAACCAACCACCTGTAGCTTTCTGGCTCCTACCAGGTAGCCCTGGGCCAGTCGGAGGCAACGCCGAAATTGACCTTCATGGGAGCCCCTCCCAGGAGGAACCAGAAAAAACACACCCAGAGTCCAGCTTCAAACCATACCAAAGTGCTATCTGCTTAGCCCCACAAGCAGCACACCAAAAGGGTAGTCTCAACAGGCACAAGAGTCCATAAAGGCAAAGCCTCCTCTGAGAGGTCAGCCTCCACACAGCTGCTCAGACACTGTGGGCATAGCCAGTCCTCACAGTCAGTCAGTCTGGGAGTCAATCCCACCCACTGATGGGCCAAAAGCATTCAAGGCTCAACAACAACAGGAGAACACACACAGCACACACAAGGGACGCTCCTGGAACACATGCACAGGAGATCAGGGAGACTGTGCCATTGGAACACACAGGACACACACTACATAAGGCCACCCAGCAAAGACTGAGAGACATAGATCTACCTAATGCATAGAAGCAAACACAGAGAGGCAGCCAGAATGAAGAAACAAAGAAACATGTCCCAAATAAAGAACAGGAGAAACCTCCAGGA
The DNA here is from genome assembly GCF_036562045.2 of Rhinolophus sinicus. Lineage (NCBI taxonomy): Eukaryota > Metazoa > Chordata > Mammalia > Chiroptera > Rhinolophidae > Rhinolophus > Rhinolophus sinicus. The sequence continues at coordinate 108,097,150 of NC_133751.1, read as the reverse complement.
ATAGAACTAAATGAAATGGAGGCAACCAACCTACCAGAGACAGAGTTTAAAAGACTGGTTATAAGAATGCTTAAGAAACTTAGTGAGAATTTCAACAAAAAGACGGCAAGCATAAAGAAAGACATAGAAACAACAAGAAAAAAACCAGTCAGAAATAAAGAATACAATAACCAAAATGAAGAATACAGTAGAAAGAATCAATAGCAGAATAGATAAAGCAGATTTAGAAGACAAGGTAGCAGAAAATACCCAATAGGAACAACAAAAAGAAAAAAGAATAAGAAAAAAAATGAAGATAATTTAAGGGGCCTCTGGGACAACATCAAGCATAACAACTTCACTTTATGGGGTACCAGAAAGAGAAGAAAGAAAGCAAGGGATTGAGAACCTATTTGAAGAAATAATGACTAAAAACTTTCCTAACCTGGTGAAGGAAATAGATATACAAGCCCAGGAAGAGCAGAGTCCCAAACAAGATAAACTCAAACAGACCCACACCAAGACACATTATAATTAAAATGGCAAAGGTTAAATACAAAGAGAATCCTAAAAGCAGCAAGAGAAAGGCAACTAGTAATTTAAGGGAGCTCCCATAAGACTATCAGTTGATTTTTCAACATAAACTTTGCAGGTAAGAAGGGATTGGCAGGAAATATTCAAGGTCATGAAAAGCAAGGGCCTGCAACCAAGACTATCTACCCAGGAAGGCTGTCATTTAAAATTGAAAGACAGATAAAGAACTTCCCAGACAAAAAAAAGCTAAAGGAATTCATGACCACCAAGTTAGTATTACAGGAAATGTTAAAAGGACTTCTTTAAGCAGAGAAAAGGAGAAAACTAACTAACGAATATCAAAAATATGAATAATAAAATGGCAACAACTATGTACCTATCAATAATCACTTTAAATGTAGATGGATTAAATTCTCTAATCAAGACATAGGGTGGCTGAATGGATAAGAAAACAAGACCCACGCATATTCTGTCTACAAGAAACTCACTTCAGATCGAAAGACACACACAGACTGAAAGTAAAGGGATGGAGAAAGATATTTCATGCAAATGTCAAGGAGAAAAAATCAGGAACAGCAATACTTACATCGGACAAAATAGACTTTAAAATGAAGACTTTAATAAGAAACAAAGAAGGACATACATAACGATAAAGTGATCCATCTAACAAGAGGACATAATCCTAGTAAACCTATATGCACCCAACTGGATTTTATCCTGTTGCTTCCCTGTCAGGGATAAACATGTATTAGTGATGATTTGTGTGTACTCTCGTTGGGTAGAGGAATCCCCATGTTGAAGGGCTATAGCCACTGTAGTCACCAAAACACTTCTAGAAAAGATTTTTCCAACTTGGGAAATCCCCACTGAATTTTATAGTGACTGGGGAACCCACTTTACAGGACAAATTCTACTACAGGTATATGAAATTTGGCTAATATTGTAACATTTCCATTGCACTTATCATCCCCTCCTGAAACAAGGTGGAATGCCTTTGCTTCACTCCCACCCAATTCTTACCATAAATTCTAGCCTGTATTTCTCCCAGGGCCTTCATGCATATAGTTCTAATTGACGAGAGGAATTCTGCAAAAACAGCCTCCTGAATAGGTGGGAAAAGATGCAAAGCCATGACTGTTTACAAAGATTTACAGGAATCTCAGGACTGGACGCAGATCAGCCGGGGCTTTTAAGCCATTTGGAGGCTCTTGAGACCCATTTGAAGCCTGGGCCTCATTGGACCAGAGAGTGCACCGGAAATCCTCTGTCTTCTGTTGGGGCTTTTATGGCATTTGGAGTCTCTCAAAGATCAATTCATGGCACCGGTTTTGGTAGGAGACCAGGTTCCCCTGTCTCCTGTTGGGGGTACTGACTCTACTTGGGGTCTTTTGAGACTCACTTGCCATATCGCTTTTGGTGGGAGACCAGGTTCTGACCCCCAGCTTCTCACTGTTGAGGATTTGGTTTGTGAGTACTCACGTTTGGCTTTGGTTTGTCTATATACGATTTGTTGTTTGTTTGTTTTTCCCTCCTTTCCCTTCTCTGTTTGAGTCTTAAGCTAAAAACGGGAGGGATCTGTGTCTATATGGTCTGAGAGTCCTCTGCATCATATATTGGCTGATGGGTCAAATTATAAACTAATGACAAGAAAGAAAATGATGTTTTACTGTAATACCATTTGGCCCATGTATGTATTAGATTTTGAAGAGACATGGCCCCTTAACAGGTCTTTGAACTATTACACTGCTTTGCAGTTAGAATTGTTTTGTCAAAAGTTAAGAAAATGGAATGAGGTCCCTCATGTGCAAGCTTTTAGGATGTTATACACTCAGTCTTGCCCCAGAGCTATGTAAACTCTTCCAGTCTGAGATCAGGACCTTCTGAATGTACTGAAGGACATCACATCAGCCCTCTTTATTGACGGCATGCTAATGGGACTGGATGAGCAGGAAGAAACTAACACATTGGAGGTGTTGGTAAGGCCATGTGCTTCATGGGGGGGAAGATAAACCATTTAGATCCAAGGGCCTGCCATATCAGTAAAAATTTTACAAGTTCAATGGTCAAGAGTGTGTTGGGACAGTCCATGTAAAGTAAAAGATAAATTATTGCACCTCCTACCATGAAAAAGAAAGCATAACACGTGGTGGGCCTGTCTAGGTTTAGAAGCAGCATGATGGCTGCAAAAACCAGTAATAAGAAAGTGGAATGGGTATGGACTAGTCACCAACTCTGTATTCAGAAACTTGGCAAAAGTGGAGGTCTTATAAGTTTTTTTCTAACTCTCAGTGACTTTCAAGATCTTGCAGCTAACTACTACTGCCTGAGGCTGAGGTAATTGAAGGGGAAAAAAAAAAAGAAAGAGAGACACTTTTAAAACCAAGTGCCTGATTCTCATCCAGACCTCCACCCTTTTGTTCCAGCCTCTTTGAAACTATTAGGGGGCAGTTGTAAGATCTTAAGTCCTCTCTGCAATTGTTAATAGTTATGTTTATATGTATATGAGATTTCAAATGATCTCTGATATCTGTGCTGTAGGTGTTTTATATATGATGTAGTGTTTTTGCCTCTGGATGGTATTACCAGTTTGATATTTGATTGACTTAAAGAACAAGATTGAGCTTATGTAAATTAGAAACAAATAGCAAAAACTGGCCCAAGTACTTTTCAGAATCACATGATCTAAGAAAATATTTGATACTAAGGCTAGTTTAACTCTTTGTTAAATAGACATATCTGTTAAGGTTATTAACATTAGATATGGTATCTTTTGTTTAACCTGAGTTTGTAAAAATAAATTTATGTTATCTCTGTTACGAAATTTGTCAAGAGAATAGCTTGGGTAATAATTAACTTTGAAATCTCATAGAGTTAAGAACTAATAGAGGTAACTGAAATAAAAGGTTGTTACAAAGTTTTTCAGTAATAATGTTATATAGTATATGTATGATATGTGTTTTGTCATTAGAAACTCCTGGTTGTTCACAAAATATGAACAACCAGGGGTTTCTAATGACAAAACACATCAGAGTAAGGAAAGTTTTATTGAAAGTCGTGCAGAGAAAGAAGACCGCTGCCCCGGGTAATAAGGAAAGAAACACTAACAGAGGGTTGTCGGGACAGTCTTAGAATAGACCACTGCACCTAACTTTAGGTGAGCTTTTTCTTATATAGGAAAGGGTAGGTAAATGTCTGTACAGCAGGAGATGCGACATATAGACTGAGGTCATTTGACTGACATATGTTGGTTATATAAGTAGTTTCTTTCTGCACATGCTCTTACCCATAATGCATACAGAAAAACTCACCTTGAGGGGGCAAGACTTAATGTTCAATTTATTTTAATTGTATTATAATGAGGCCCAAGTTCAAATAACAGACAGTTTTCAGCAGTTTGCACATGTGTTAGGAACCAGCTAAACCCAGTTGGGTCTTCTCTCCTCCTTGTAGGGGTGTTTGGATAGTTTGATTGACACCTAGGGATGAGCCTGGGTGGTTCCTGGGGAGGGGGTGCGGCCTGGGCAGCCCCCCCTTTGGGGTCACATTTATTATCCCTTTTCTGCCTCATCAATATGTGTATGATATATATGCTTAAACATGGTTTCCCAAATTCTTTTGGTAACTTGAAATCTTGGAGTTTTGTTAGGTTGGTTTAAATGATAAAAATTATTAAATGTCTAGATATTCCAAAATAACAAAATACTGAAGTATTAATCATTGGATGAATCTGAGTTCAACTTTTGGTTTCATGTTACAGGAAAGCTAAAGGATAAATTAAGATCTGTTAATAAATGTGTTTTATGTTTTAATGAAAATATGATTCAAAAAATTAACTTTAATAAACACTGGAGCCACTTATTCGGTATTAAAAAGTAAACTGACTAATAAAAGCTCAGCAACTGTTTTGGAAGCAGGAATAACTGGTCAACTACAGCAAAAAGCTTTTCTCTAACCTTTAGAATGTAAAATGGGAGATTTCAAAATGTCTCATAGATTTCTCTATGTACCAGAGAGAAATGGCCTTATTCCCCCTCTCAGGTCAGGATCTTATACATAAGCTCAGTGCCCAAGGAGCCTGCTCACCCCCAAACAAAAGCTTCACCTACAAGTTCTGCCAGAACATGCCCTGAAGCGTCAGATGCTACTTGTCTGCCCTGAAAAGACAGAAAGAGAAACTGCCTCCAGAGACCTACGAAGCAGTGAGTACAGTCGTTTGGGCAGATGGGACATAAAGAAAAACTATTAATGTACAACCAGTAAAAATAAAGCTAAAGGAGGGGGATATGAGGCCACATCAAAAAAGAAAATCCCCTAAAAAGGAGGCTTTAGAAGGAACACAGCCAATCCTGCTAAAATTCCTGAAACACAGATTGATTTGGCCACGCCAGTCCCCATATAATACCCCCCATTGTGCCAATTAAGAAGCCACCTGCCTAATGTCCAGCTGAAAACAAGCAATAGCTCCTATGCAAGTCCCTAAAAATAGGAGACAGCTGTGGGGATTCTTAGGTATGACAGGATGTTGTCACAGATGGATCCCAGATTTTGGCCTGATAGCTAAGCCTCTTTATGAATCTTCAAAGGTACTGGATACTGAACCCCTAGTCTGGACGGTTGAATGCCAACTGGCATTTGACCACAGTCAAAGAGAAATTAATATCAGCACTGGCGCTAGGTTTACCCAAACCCCAGAAGCCATTCAAGTCACATGTGCATGAAAAGCAGGGGATAGGGTTAGGAGTCCTTGCCCAGATACAGGGAGACTCACCACAACCAACAGCCTGCTTCTCCAAAAGGGTGATCAAACAACACGAGGTGGCCACCTTGTCTGCGGGTTGCAGCTACCTGTGACATCCTACACGAAGCAGAGAAAATAACTCTCGGAAAGTCAGTGATGGTGTTTGTACCACACCAAGTCCTTGCCTTATTGGAATGAAAGGGAGGCTACCAGCTGGGCAAATAGCTGATACCAAGCTAGTTTGCTAGACAATCCTAATGTGGCCCTGCGAACTACCATGACATTGAACCCAGTCACCCAGCTACCAACCTGCAACTCAGACCCTAGCCTAACACATAACTGTCTGGAAATTCTTGACTCAGTCTATTCCAGCCGACCGGACCTGTCTGACCTGCCACTGACAGACCCTGAATGGGAGCTTTACACCAATGGGAGCAGTTTCATGGGCAATGGATAGCCAAAAGCCATGTGTGCTGTGGTGATGCAGGACAAGGTAATAGGATCTCATGCCCTCCCTGCTGGCACCTCTGCACAAAAGACCGAGCTGATTGCTCTCACCAGGGCTCTGGAATTTCCCCAGGGCAAGCGGGCAAATACATACACTGACTCTAAGTATGCCTTTATGATTGCCCATGATTGCCCTGGAAAGAAAGGGGACTGTTGAGCTCAGGAAACAAGGAGATTAAACACATGACAGATATAGTAGCTGTGCTGGCAGCTGTAAACCTGCCTGACATTAACTGCCATCCTGCATTGTCCAGCACATCAGAAGGGTGTCACTCCGGTCACCCAGGGAAAAAGGGCAGCCAATAAAGCAGCAAAACAAGCTGCTCGAGACACCCCAATATTAGGAGTGCTAATACCTCACATAAATTTATCAGAATTTAAGCCTTAATATTCAGAAAAGATGAGGAACACACTCAAAAAAGGGGGTTTACAAACACTGACCCCAATTCAATGTGGAAAATTAATGCCCTGGGCATGATATTACTTCCTGAGGCCTTAGTGTGTCCCATTTTAAAACATCTACTCGAAGGAACTCACTATGGCAGAGATGCATTAATGGATTTGATTCAGCCTCATTTAAGGGACCACAGTTGTTTAAGACTGTTCAGCAGATCCCTCAAGGATGCCAACTCTGTGCTAAAAACAATCCAAAAACTGAACGCAATCCTCCTAAGGGGGGGTACAATCTGAAGGGTCTCTTACAAAGACTGGCAGGTTGATTTTACACAGATGCCTTGAACTCAGGGGTATTTTGAGTTCCTTCTAGTTTTTGTAGATACTTCCTCAGAGTGGGTAGAAGAAAACCCCAACTGGACTGAAAAGGCTGCTGACATTACCAGATGCTTGCTCAAGGAAGTTATACCAAGGTTTGGCCTTCCAAGCTCCATCCAAAAGTGACAACAGGCCATTGTTTGTGTCCGAGGTCACCCAAAAGGTAAACAAGGCATTACAAATAAACTGGAAACTGCACACTGTCTGGAGGGCTCAATCAACAGGAAAAATTGAGAAGATGAACCACACCTTAAAGAAAACGATTGCCAAAATATGTCAAGAAACCCACCTTAGGTGGCACCAAATTCTTCCCATTGCCCTCCTCTGGATAGGGTGGCCCCTAGAAGTGGGCTCAAATTGAGCCCTTTCAAGATAGCCTATGGGAGACCTTTCGAGACCACACTATTAGACCTAGATCAGGAGATAAGGATTAACCAATATGTAGAACATCTAGGACAAATGTTAGTAATCTTTCATAAGGATGCTTCCACCAGCTTGTAACACCCACCAGAGGAACTGCTCCACCCGTGCCACCAGGGGGACAGAGTGCTGCTTAAGATGTGGAAAGAATAGGGACGTGAACACCAGCTTGCGGTGGTGCGTGGCTGGTCACACACACAGTTGTAAAGCCTGCCGGAGGGATGCCTTGGATTCACCACACCCAAGTGAAGCGAGCGCCTATGGAGGGAGCACCCAAGTCCAGCGAGTCTGCATGGACTTGTGCACAAACTGGAAACTGAAAACTACTAAAAACAAACAAATAAAAGACAACAGGAGACAAACTAATAGGTACTGGAAAAGTTATAAAAGGTTTGTGAAAAGAAAATCTTGAGATAGTTTTATATATGGTTAAGCTAAATGTGATTAATTAAATTTAAGTACCAAAACCAAGCTGGTGCAAAATTAGAGTTAAAGCTTTCTCTCTCTGCTAATAAGACAAAGTTTGTTAGACTATTAGTCTGCAGCTGATATGAAAAAGTTTTCTGCCTATAAAGCAAAGATTATATGTGTTATCAGAATAATTTTCTATGTTTTATATTGTCTTAATTAGGTCCTTGGTTACTCAAGAAAACTAAATCTAAGAACGAAGTTCTGCTGATAATGGTACAAGCTTCTGTATGCTAAGACTGCTAGCGCTCATGTGTCCTCCTCGGCTTGGCCTCATGTTTTCCCCACCTACCAGGGTATTACAATGGTTCTGACCCACTGTTACATCCCTGACAAAGAGGCTCAGTTCCTAAAAGAAGGCCAGGGAATTTGTTTAAATGTCTTTAACAACCGAGACAGGGAAAATGAGAGAAGAAAGGAACAGTGAGACCAGAGGATGAGACCAGAGGCAGGCCAGATTTTTGGCGGCAGTTAAGAGACAGGCCAAGGCCAGGGCCACCTCAGGGCCACCCCAGCAGCCCCAGAAGAAGAACACAGGTGAAGGAGCCTGCTTTGGATATACAAGCCCAGAACCACTGGAGCAAAAAGTGTCCTAATCCTCCAAAGCAGCCATGCCCCCTGTGCAAACTCAAAGGGCACTGGAGGAGGGAGTGTCCCTTGCTCTGAAGGGAGCGGAGACCAACTCCTTCCACACAAATGGCTGTGATCCACTGCCTAGTGGCTCCCAAGAAGAAAAGAGGCCACTTGCATCACAGGGGAGGAACTGCATGTGCTCCTTGATGTGTCAGGTTAGCCTGTTAATTTCCTGATTGATATGGCAGCCACTCACCATTCACTCTGGAACTATTTCCTCTAAATCTGCGGGGATATGAAGATAAATAGAGCCCCCATACTTGTGCTCAGCCTGTTCCTTACCATTGCCCTATACCTGAGAGGAAATGTAAAACAAGCAGATCAGATTTAAAAAGGACTCTGGAAAAGTTGTGTCAGGAGACCTCTAAGCCCTGGCTCTAATCGCTGCCCAGTGCTTTAGATTCTGACCTCAATTCTGTTCTTTCCTCTGTTATTGACTTGAAAGAGGTTCAGCAGGAGTAATGCAGTTGGTTTTTCCCCCCCCTAATCTAACTTTGCTGATTTTATAGAAACAGAATGAACAAAATACAGGAAGGATTGTAATGCTGACCCAATACCTTCTATTTTGAGATTTAAACCTCTGATGTAATTTGATTTGACAGTGGTTTGGCTTGAGGCTTTTAGAACTTTTTTATCCCTTTCTTTGCTTCTTCCCCTCCTACCAAACCTTGATGACTCTGTTTACTGTACATTTACTATGTACAACCACCAGTTTCAATGGCATCACATACTTTGGTGCCCAGTGCATGCCTGGCCTGGTGACTTGGGAGAGGTTTTTGCATCTGTATGGGGTCTGCTCCTGACCCTGAGGCACACCAACCTCTGGGAAGTGATTTTTCCTGGAGTTGCCTGGCCAACCTCTCCTTTTCTTTGTTCTGCCCTCGTTGAGTGTCTATAAAATCTTCTGGCAGTATTAAGAGCAGGAAGGCAGTCTTTGTGACATGGAGTCCACTCTCTTCTCTTAATGCTGGCATTTTGGAATAAAACTGCTTTTCTTTCCGTGAGCCTCACCTCTTGAGTTTTGGCTTTCATGTGGAGAGCAGCTGGACCTTTTGCTCTGTAACACGGGTACTTTGGTTCCCTGATAGGGGTGAGTATGGGAGTGCAAGACTTTGTTCCTGAGCAGCTGGAGGTCCGTGTTTTTTCCTCTGTACATGATTTGGCTACACGACTTGTGATTTTGGTCTGTTGTCTCTGAAACTCAACTCACTATCTTGTTAGGACCATTCTGAGCTGGTTCTGTGGTCACAAAGTGTACTGCTGACTGACCAGGTCTAAGCTGGGTTTCTCCTGACCCCTTTTTTGGGTTCCATAATTTGCTAGAAAGGCTCACAGAACTCAGGGAAATAATTACTTATGTTCACCAGTATATTGTAAAGAGTATTATAAAGGATACAGGTAAAGAACCAGATCAAGTGAAGTCTGAAAGGACCCTGAGTGCAGAAACTTCTCTTTCTGCAACTGGGGTGCACCAACCCAAAGCTCTCTGAACCCCGTACTTTCGGGATTTTTATGCAGGCTTCATCATGTAAGCATGGTTGATCATTGACTCAATCTCTAGACTCTCTCCCCTTCCCAGAGGATAGGAGTGAGGCTGAAAGCATGCTTCTAATCATGACTTGGTATTTCTGGTCACCGGCCCTGATCTGAGGCTTTCCAAGAGTCAGCTCATTAGGACAAAAGATACTCCTGTCCCTCGGGAAATTCCAAGGGATTTAGGCGCTCTGTGTGGGGAACCAAGGTCAAAGACCAAGTATCAGAACAAAAGATGCTCCTCATGTTCTTATCACTTAGGAAATTACAAGGGTTTTAGGAGCTCTGTACCAGGGGCTGGGGGCAGAGATCAAT